>NC_092064.1:11935611-12256028 GCF_039877785.1 Chaetodon trifascialis
ACGAAAGTAGAAACGAAACCGGTGACTGCAAGTGGAAAACGAGAGGGGAATAAGGGAGAATCAAAGAAAAGCGTGGGAGCAGAAGAAAGCGTTAAACCTGAGAAACCTCCTTTCAGTTATAACGCGCTCATCATGATGGCGATCCGCCAGAGCCCCGGACGACGGCTCACACTTAACGGCATCTATGAGTTTATCATGGATAACTTTCCATACTACCGACAGAACAGACAAGGATGGCAAAATTCAATCAGGCATAATCTGAGTCTGAATAAGTGTTTCGTTAAAGTGCCGCGCCATTATGATGACCCTGGTAAAGGCAACTACTGGATGCTGGACCCCTGCAGTGAGGACGTTTTCATAGGTGGCACATCAGGGAAACTCCGGCGCAGGGCCGCGACTGGCTCCAGGGCCAAGCTTGCACTAAAAAGGGGAGGTGGTCGTCTGATGTCCTCCAGCACTGCAACCAGCGTGACCTTGGCTGCAGCGGGTCCATTTTACTGGCCGGTGCCGCCGTTTCTGCCTCTCCAAACACCAGTGCGCACCCACCTTGGCCCAGGGACTTATCTAAGTGCTCACCCCCGTTTCCCCAACCACGGCACGTCGCTTGTTTCACAGCGGTCCCGGTTGAGTGCAACAAGTGCTGCTGACGCCGACCGGTTCGTGCAGACGCACCAGGAGATGTCTTACATTGGAGTCAGTTGCGCGCAATCCCGTCGCCACCAGCTCGGCACTGCCTGCACCGCTTTCTCCACATCCATCCCTGCATGCACCCTGCCGCTGTCGGATCCGTGCTCTTTTAACATGATCTCCGGACAGGCCAGCTACTTTTACTCACACCAAATACCATGTGCCGCAACGTTTAGTCCGTGCCAAGAGGAGTGCGCCACGTCCAAGACGTCTCCTGGACAATTCTTATCCAAGAACGGCCACTCGGACCTCGGGGGTTGCTGTAATGACTTTCCAAATTACTTTCCTCAAGTTAGTTCCAGCCCTCCTTTGTCGTGGAATATAGAAAAAAGTAGTCATAGTGCCTAATATCTAAGTATAGGATACTTCTGTAGAATTTAGATGAAAGAAGTTGGCAAATAAAAGGCCAGAGCATCCTGCTTAAAGAGTAAGACTTGCAAAATTTCTTGCGTTTATGAATAAAATAGCCCGCGATATTTCCTCAATAATTTCTTTGTGTTACAGTGAAAAAAATCTAAATTGAAACACGATTTTTGGGGGGGCATTTGACTTGTATTATTTCATCAGAAAGCGTGTTGCGCCATTTGTGTAGAATCTTAATCTAAAAATAGCTGATGCATAAACAACCTGTGACGCAAAATTTCAGCAAACGCTTCTTCTGACACATGCCATTTTCAAAAATGTGCAAAAAATGTGTATTTGATTATTTAAAAGCGCATTAGAGTAAGCAGAGACAGGACAACTGAAAACATATCCTTGTTTTAGAAACAACGTTCTCCACTTAGTTTATAGTTTTCCACATGTGTATATGTGACAGTATAGAAATTAAAGTGATGTTGCGCGCGTGTCGCTGTTATCGGCCTATGTCATCATCTGAAATTATTCGAAAAATGTCATTTTAAAAAGAGAAATATAATAATAATAAAAAAAAACGAAATGATCACTTTGTCTGAAGTTATTCTTTTGCCAGAATATTGAACAAGACCTTTAAAAACTATTAAAATTTTGTGGAAGATTTGCTCTGGTGAGGAAAAACTTCCAGCTAAATTCTTGTAAAAATGTAATATAATTGTTTTTAGTCCAGGGAGGTGAAATTGTTTTAAAATGTAGACAGTGTAAGTTAAAAAAAAAAAAAAAAAAAGAGAGAGAGAGAGAGAGAGAGAGAAAGAGAGAGAGAGAGAGAGAGAGAGAGAGAGAGAGAGAGAGAGAGAGAGAGAGAGAGAGAGATGCAACGTTAAAATGTCATTTCAACTGCTTGTTTCCCATGTTAATTGCTCTTGTTTCGGTGAGCAGCAACTAAAAAATATCACATTACTATTTGAATTAGCCTGCATGTAATTATGCGATCAATAATGTATTTTTAATTGTGTTTTCTTTTCTCCTCATTAAAACCTCGTGATTGCTCTTATTTGGCTGTGTGTTACATGTGTCACTCACACAACAAGGACTACGGTTTAATGTGAGAAGATCATCTGGTGATCCTCTGCTTCCCCCCCCTAAAAATCAACAGTTCAAATGTGCGCCTGAAGCTTTCTTAAGGACACACCATCGTGTTGAAACAGCGTGCAGACTGTGATGTAACTTCAACAGGTAGACATGACATTTCCAGCCTGATCTTATTGATCTGTCTTGTGTTTCACCCGGTGCTGACATCACTGCCTGTTAAACTTTCCCTCACCTCTCCCTGTCGCTCCCCCTCAGATATAAATTCATAAAAAATACATGTATAAGGATAGAGATTAGAGCAGCTTTCTGGACCGCTGCCTCCTTCAGACAAAGGCTCTTTATATCAAAAGACCCCAGCCCGTCACCTTTCTCGTTCACAGTCGCCTGTGGTTAAAGCAGACTGGGCTGGATCAGGTAACCTCACTGCTGGCACACTCACGGTCTAGATAGATATGAAGATAATAATATTTTCATTACTGGCATGAGTAATTGTGGTAGCAGCACAGAGAGCAGGGGGACAGAGCTGTGAATCAACAAGTCTCTGGTGCGAAGGAGTTTTATACCCAGAGGCAGGAGTAAGAAGATACTGTTTGCTTTTAGTGTAATAAATAAGCACCTTCCTCTGACAGCTCCACTGATAATCACCGCTGCTGATGCAGATAAATTCACACATGGTCTCACTTTGTCTTTAAGTCAGACAGGTGGATTGGGATAGTTTGGCCATGTGCTGAAAGTCAATGAACATGGGTGCTGGCTTCTAATTTTGTTCAAATTTTGCCACCGAAAGTAGGATAAAGTGAAACAATTTAAAGCCAAGTCATGTAAGGGACTGTATGGAAATTATAAGAGGAGGAGGGAGAGAGTTGTGTATCTCTTGCTTTGATGAACAGAGGGTAGTGTCATTTTTTTTTGGCAGAGCTGAGGGTTTTTATATTTTATTTCAAAAAATGAATAAAAATGAATCTATTTCTAAAAATGATAAAAGGTCACATATTCTGAAAAAGATGTCTTTGCTGTGTGCGATTGTACATGAAGGTGTTGGCCATGTGCAGGGGCCAGCCAGTCATGTCTCATAGTGTATTTATTTTTCCCATCAAAATCAGACGGCAGGACCAAGATGTCACTTTAACAAATCAGAATAGATGTCTCCATAGTTATTAGATCTTCATAGTTATTGGGGATTGAATGTATACCCTCCCTCAGAGTGTATGACAGCAGCTCCCATCTCCACCATTTTGCATCATAAAAGAAAGCAGAGCAGTAAGTGTGTGAAAGTGTGCTGCCAATGGCCCGGCTGGAGAGGGCATTTTTTAAAATAAAATAAAATCTAATATTCAGGCCCCCTCCTCAACCCAAAAAATTCTGTACAACCCCTAAAGAAAACAATCATTTGACCATAAAAAAGTAAATTTTAAAAAGCAATCTTAGACATGATTCTGTTGTTTCAGAGTCACACAACAATTGTCTTCTTGCCCGTCAGATGTAACGGTTGTAGGATCATCTTTGCTCTGCAAAAGTGTTTTCAGATTACTGCAGTCCCGTCACATGTAAGGCTGATGCCACACTGAGCTCATTTTACAGGCCCACTGCTCCACAGCTTAAGATGTAAGTCTTTTGGCTAAGCTTGGTGTGCTTCATAAAGATATAGAGCAGCTCTGGAAATCAATCCCATGCACTCACCGCTCTGAACAACACACAGGCTGCCATTATCTGCAGCAAGTGGCTTCCACAGGTAGATGTGCCACCCTTTGAAATAAGGTGGGTGGGTTGTACACCCCCAGCCGGCGTCTGTCTGTCTCTTGCCAGAAAGCCAATCTCTCAATGTCTCCTTGCTGCTGTGTAGATAATGTAGCCTACATCTCTCTCTCTCTCTCTCTCTCTCTCTCTCTCTCTCTCTCTCTTACACACACTTTATCTTCCTTCTTGTTGTGTTAAAGAGGAAAACAAAGAGTTATCTGTTTGGGTCTGTGGTATCACTGCTCCCTCTGCTTTCTCTTTCCCTGTGACAATTTGTGTCTTTAACATGAAGGGCCCAAGTGGTTAATGTAATCTATAAGATATAAATACAACATAACCCAGCGGTCCCCAACCACGGACTGGTTTCACGTAAAGCAATAATAGAAACGAATAAAAACAAATTGTTAAAAATACAACTCACCATTACCCTGAATGTAGTTGTTGTAATTAGTGAGAGCCCTGTGCTTGTTTCTCTTCAATGACAAGGCTTCATTGCCTCATTTGCGAGCCTGTCGCCACATATTACGCTCAGCGGGCTTGGCGCGTGAGAATCACCTGAAGCGATAAACCCGTATTTTAAATAGGGCTGCTGATATTGTCTCTTAAATGCAGCTTCTCTTGGAAGTTACAGGCTCTTTTTCTTCTGTCTCATCATTTGATATTATCCCCTTTCTAAAGACGCTCATTTTTGCTAGCTTGTGTGAACTTACTTTTTAACTACCGTATCACGTGACCGAGACAAACTGTTGTACATGTTTCCAGTTAATATTATTGTTGTTGTTGTTGTTGTTGTTGTTGTTGTTGTTGTTGTTGTTGTTGTTGTTGTTGTTGTTGTTGTGTAACTGTTATTATTATTAGTGTGTGTCTGTTTGACATGTGTACAGAGGTACAGGCGAATGCACCCGATTTTCAAAATAAAACTTATTTCAGACTCTGATGATCAACAAAATTTTTTTTTTCTCAGTCTCTCTGTGCGGCCCGGTACCAAATTTCCCCGGTGGTTTTGGGCCCGGGAAAGTTCTGGGTCGGATCCCGGGTCGGATGCTGAAAACCTGATTCATGCCTTTAATTTAAGATGACTCAACCCAACTGTTATTACCATTATTATTGTTATTAGTAGTGTGTGTGTCCCGGTTCAGATCCGACAAAAGACTATTGTGATATTGGGTCTTATGTGTATGTATTTGTGTGTTATGTGTATCAGCATTTTAACTGATTTTAACTATTTTATTTGCCCATTCTAATTTTGTAAAAATCATATCTGCAAAAAACGGAATACAATTTGTTAAATGGTTGTACTAGAGTAAAATATATCTACAATACTTGCTTTTGAAATGTAGTGGAGTAGAAGTATAATGCAGTATAGAGTTAAGAACAAAACCCGAAAAAAGTGTCTTTAGACATATACTTTCCACCACTGCCAGCGTTCAAAATGTACATCAAATGCATCGACGATATAATCACAACTAGTGAAGACAAAAATAAATAAATGTTTATTTTGACCAGACTGCTGTAACCCGGTAGTCATTTCCAAACTTTGAGGCGCGTATTACGTGACCCGGAAGTACCTCTATCCACGCGAGTCTCAAAGAATCGTTGCAGATACGAAGGCACCTGGTGGAGACGAGGCGGATACCATCTAAGAAAATATTTATTACAAATCCACAACCATGTAAGTATCGATGATGATCGACTTGAGATGGGTCATTTTCTGTCTCAGAGCCTGAACTTTGAATCTCGGTAGCCAGTAGCTAACAGTTCGAATGCTAACCTTGTTAGCGTTGTAGAGCTTCAGCAGTGCTAGCGATAGGAACCAAGGCCGGCTAACTGCAGTTGATAAACCCTTTGTATGTCTTTTCGTTGCTATTTATTTTCAGGCTCATATGCCTTACAACTACGTTACTGTTACAGTGTAAAAGTAATAATAATTCACACTTTTAAAACTGCCTTAGAGCAAAATTGAAAAGTTGTGAGCCAGAAGTCACACAGTTACTTTGGTGTAAGTTAGCCGAATGCTAACACCAAGTGTGTGAGCATGCGCCGTCTGAACATCATCGGTGAAACGAAGTATTCACTTCGTGTTAGCGAAAATATCTTCTGGGTAGGTATGTTTTTGGACAGAAGTTTGAATCCTCTGACAAGGATTTGTTTGCTGGGCTGTACAGGTATAGTGAGCTAGTGTACTTCGATCATGTGTTTTCTACAATAAGCCTACCTATATTACAATATAACATCTATTTAGCGTAATATCAGACAGAACTGACAATATCCCTACCACACATATGCCAACATGCCGTTTTCTTATTAGCAAAATTTTAATTGGGGTCATTTTGTGTCATTTTCCAGGAGTCTGTTAACTAAGCCCAAGTCAGAGATGACACCGGAGGAGCTCCAGAAACGAGAGGAAGAGGAGTTCAACACCGGCCCCCTGTCTGTGCTCACCCAGTCAGTCAAGAACAACACACAGGTCCTCATCAACTGCCGCAACAACAAGAAGCTGCTCGGAAGAGTCAAGGCTTTCGACAGGTACTGAGCCCAGTCACTGGCTTCTCCCCAGCCCATCTCCCTCAACAGCTTTAAGAGTGTAATAAGAGATTAATGCTTGATAACATCAAATAGTTTTATTTCATGTTTTTGTTCTGACATTTAATTTTAATTAGAGATGATAAAATATTTTTTGCTGATATTAATTAGTGTTCTCCTACAGAGGAACAGCATAACTGGAAGTGGGGGTGTATTTGTCTTTTTAGCATGCTATTTAATTCTACTTATTTCAATACACACACACACTCCTCTGGTTTCAGTTACACACACTGACACACTCTACCTCTTCTGTTTTCGTGTTTTGGATCTTTTTACCAGTGGTTCCCTTTTCACAATAGCAAGTGGCCCATGGAGGCTTGTTGTTAATGATATAACCTCGTAACGATCGGCACCAACGTGGTAGCAAATTGGATCAGCACCAACCAGGTGCATTTAACTTACATGCTTCTACAAAACAACAGCATAAGCACACCTGCATTAAACAGGAGAAGTTGCACCACAATCAGTGCATTTACAGGACGTAACACCAGAGAACGTCTTGTATTTCTCTGCAGATCATGTCATTGTCAGTTGACAGGAGGGCCAAGCAAGGGGAGATTGTTGGCTAGGTAATTGATTGCGCATGATGTCGATCTCTCAGATCGAGTCCTGATTTATTACTGAAAACTCGCCGCCTGAAATACACAAGTACAGATTACTTGGAAGTAGATTTTTCAAAGAGTATAAAATATATTGTTTTCCTTAAAAGATTCTGTGTATGATGCAGACCGACACACTGTTCCCTCAGCAGAAAATCAGAACCTAAAAATGTACATACTGTAAATTTAGATCTTAGATTTATCCACTCAAACTGGATAATTGTTACAGGATAATTATTGTCACAATAAAACAAATTCTGTGGTTAAAGGAAAAAAGAACCTTAATAGGCTTTTAACCTATCAAATCTTTGCAGGATATTTTCAATCCTGGACCTGATACTATAACACATTTTTAAGCAATGTCTGCATACTGATGCCATCTCCTATTTCATTTTTTAGTTCAGTCCAAGGTATATATCATTGAGCCTCATGCAGCATTTTCATAACCTTAGCCTACCCTTCCTACTTGTTTCTGTGACATTTGCTTGTATGAGCTCGTCAATCTCTGGACTTAGTTTTCATACGTAGCTCATTTCAGCCTTGTTCGTGAGGAGGTGTGCCTGCATTAATGTAATTTGCTCATTACATTAATCACCACCCCTAAAGTTTGTGTATAAGGCTACCTGTTCTGCTCCCTGTGGAGGCATGTTTCATTCACAAAATTGTTATCGAGGAACAAAAAGAAAACCTTCTTCTGCTGCCAGAAATGAGTTGGCAACAAACATGAAAAATGTTGCAGATCCACCAGAGGGATTAGAGGCCCTGAAACAATTAGAAAAAAATAATTGTACAACTGCCAACAACGTGTCATCAGAGCAGCCCCGAACTGTAACAGACAAAAAAAAGAAAACAAAGGACGAGTCTAACGAGATGCTAAAACCTAAAGGATAGCGCTCCATGACTGATCTGAGAGGTGCTGGAGAGGATGTGACAGAGATATCTGACGGGATAATAGCATAGCCTACAGAGGGTAATGTTACACCACAACCTGACATGACACTGGATAAACTGCTGTGCAACATGTGCCACTTAAAATCACAGGATCTAATACGCCTCTTTGTAAATTGGCCAGTCGTTGAACAGAATATTGAGTTTGCATTAAGTTTGTGTTATAATAATAATTGAAACTCCAAATTCATACAGACCGTGTGGAGGGGGAAGACTGTTAGAAATTCTAAAGTTTGTTTATATATAAGAAAAAATTCATATCATGAGAAAACTGAATGCCACAAATTCAAATTAAATCACTCACACACACATGCCAGTTAAGAATGAATGTGCTCGTACTAGTGTTTTTTGACTTTTCAGGCATTTTTTTCCCCCCCTTTCAAATTCAGTAATATTAAGTTTCGATGTTTGACATCCTCACTGTCATTTCAGGCACTGTAACATGGTCTTGGAGAACGTGAAGGAGATGTGGACAGAAGTTCCCAAGAGCGGGAAGGGGAAGAAGAAGTCCAAGCCAGTGAATAAAGACCGCTACATTTCTAAAATGTTCCTGAGGGGCGACTCTGTCATCATCGTGCTGAGAAATCCTCTGATCACGGGAAAATGAACTCTTTCTACACGCCCAGCTAAACCGCTCTCAGGGCCTTTTTTCTTGTCTTTTTTGTTTTGTTTTTTGTTGAATGATTTGAAGGCAGTGGACTACCATGAATGGAAACCTCTTTGTTTTGCAGGCACTGTTGGGTAAAAATGATATCTGTACTCTTTGGAGAGCCATTTAGGCACAAGAAAACCTGGTTTTGCATAGTCAATGAAAGTCTTCTGTATTTTTCATTTTAATAATAAAAGTGTTGAGATTCAAGTGTTGTGAAAGTGTTTTTTGCATGAAGCTTCCAAGTTTCTCCCTGCTTTGAAAACATGATTTAAAGCTAATTTGATTAAATGCTAATGCTTGTTTTATTTGTTTTTATTTATTTATTTGTTTTATTGGGGTAGCACGGTGGCACAAGTGGTAACACTGTCGCCTCACAGCTAGAAGGTCCCCAGTTCGAATCCCGCTGTGGGCGCTGGTGGCGTGCCTCCACCATGTCTTCAGTGCCTGCTGCTCGAGGAAAAATAAGGGCCCTTGTGTGGAGTTTGCATGTTCTCCCCGTGTTCACCCGGGGTTTCCTCCTTAATAACCCCCACTAAAAACATGCAAGAAGATCACCGCCTGACCAACAGTGACGAAAAAGGATGGGTCCCCGGGCGCGGGCACCGGCATCGGCTGGCAGCTGGCAGCCCACTGCTCCTGGTCTGCCGCGGAGGAACAACGGACCGAGGATGGGTCAAACGCGGAAAAATAATTTCACATAAAGCATGGTGTGTGTAAGTCTCCTCCTCCCTGTAGCATGTGTGTGCTGTGATGAATAAAGTATAAATCTTATCTCTTATCTTAGTCATTTCAGTAGATCAACATCAACATTAATATTGATAATTCTACTTTATTCATTTATTTTTTGTATCGTTGTTGAATGTTTTCTAAGAATATAACTACATTCCATTCTTCCAAACCTCGCTTATCTATTGCACACTGCTTCACATGTATCAGAGAAAACCTCAGTGAAAAGTTCTTCTTACTCGTATCTTGTGTATCCTTGCCAGCCGCCTCCTCCTCCTCCTCCTCCTCCCGCTGTCACCCTTTTCACTCTCCCCTGACAGCATCTTAGGTGTCGGGCTTGATTTCAGTCAGCAGCGCTCAATATGCGACAAACTGCCGTTTAAAGGCCCACTGCATTATTGATGAGACCAGATGTGCTGACTGTCACTTCACACCCTCATCTCTCCATTTCAGGCTGTTCCCTCTGCCGCTCAGCCCCTCCTGACCACTTTGTTAATTGTCTTAATAGCTTAACAGCTAGTCTCGCCTTACTCCTCTCTCACAGTTCTGGCACCTAACCTCTGCTCTTTGCTGCTCTCAGATTTAGTGGTCAGGTGTGCAGGATTTTGATTGTGTGAGTGAATTACAGCTTTTGGAGAGCTGAATCTTATCGATTGCTGTATCAGTGTTGAAATCCCCGTTGGTTTAGCTGTAGTCCTTATAATTAGAACATAACTCCCTGAAAGTCGTGTGTGTTGCCTTTATAAAGATCTGCTTCTGTAGGCCTAAACTTCCCTTCCTGCTGCACTATTGTACTGCCCTGATATCTTTACATGTGATCTATCGTCCCTCTCAGTATTAACCTGAGCATGTCTAAGGCCAGCACCTGTGGTGGATGTGTGACCATGAAGCCTGACTGATTTACAGCTTTCAGCTGAAGCCTGCTGGGTCAGGAGGAGGACTCAGCCACCAGGAAAACCAGTCTGAACACTGCTTATGAAATGCGGTGAACTTTTCTGACTCTCCTGTGACTAATGTAATGGTACCTATTGCACTGCTGCCTCAGGTAAATCTTGACATCTACCAAAAGTTTGAGGAGATCGTGTTGCACGGGCCGGAAAAGTTTTTTTTGCACTGCAAGCCTGAGGCAAGAGGAAGCACAGCAGCTACTAAGGGCCCTGTGGCCACCAGGAAACCCCTGGATGAGTCAACTGCTGGCTTCTTTCATAGTTTAAATGTTGAAGTCATTTGAAGTCATTCATCTGTACAGATGCGCTTTTTGCACTCTTAATAAAAGCAATGTTTGTTTTAAAAATGTGACTGAAATTAAATGAAATGTGCAGGGGTACAGAAGTCTGTTTGGGACGGCAGCACTAGCTGTAGCATCGAGGCCACAGCAGCTGGTTGCAGTAGACACATTTGGCCTTCCTGTGTGAGTTTGATCCCCTGTTGGACCAACACAGTCATTCACCATTCACTGTTCAATGTGATCCAGCTGTGATGTGAACATCCTCTGTTCACAGATTTTGTGACGATGAGGAAGCACCTTTGAATTGCATCTGCATTTATTCAGCCCACTTCTCTTATGTCCTTCCATGCAAGTGTGCAAATTAGTGTTATTGTGCCACAATTGCAGCTAATTAATCAAAGTTAAGAAAAGGGTTTGTGTGGACATCGATTTTCTCTCAAAAGACAAGTGACTGACCCTTTGGTGTAAACGAGAAAAGGAGGTTTTGCACTGTAACCACTGCTGGTTGTGCTACAGAACTAAACCTCCCAAATCTGTGTGATTGTATGTGTTGGCAGCAGCCCAGGAAAACTCACATTGATTGGTATGAAAATAGAAAGAGCAAACTGTGTGGACTCAATGAATCCTATCTTATTGTCACCTTAACCCCAAATTAAACAGTAACTAAAATTAAAATTAGAAAAGGGTGAAGCACCAATTTAATGCTAATTAACTTAAATCTACAAAATGCGTAGAAGTGTTGCAACAAATCTGATCCACCTCTTACAATCCACGATAGATTGATATGATATTTGTGGTACAACCTACATGTAACTGTTGTACTCAAGATGAAGATCTGTCACTTCGCACCTTAGTGAGATAAGGCTGAAACTGGCTGGACTCTGGTGCTGAACTCATGAAATGTGATGCATTATGCTGCAGTTCTGACACCAAGTGTAAAAAAAAGTAGTCAATTCAACAATGAATTAACTCTTTATATATATCTATGTGTTCAATGTTTGGATGGGACTTTTCAGCTAAACGTGTCTTTCAGACATATTAAGCAAACTGAGCAGCTGTTACAGGGCCTGAGACCCAAATAAATTCTGTACAGAGCCTCCAAAAACTTGATCCAGCTTCATTAGGTTGTGGCTGTGATGTGAGCAGCAAGGTGTTCATTATACTAAAGATTATCAATCAAGAAGCTGCAGGTTATTTTGGATTTATCTCCCAATAATTACCCTCACGACTGCAGCATCCGGGGACAAAGCGCTGCTGTCAAGTAGCTGGTGGGTCTATTTGGAGATGCCCGAGATAAAAACAACTTTGGGGACCTCATTTGTTGGGTATCATCGTGCGCTTTTCTCATGTTACTTCACTCATCTCAAAGACACTTCAAGAAGTCTCTTTCCCTCCAGATTTTGGGGCGGAGGGAGGCGATCCATGAGCAGGAAGGCAGATGTTTTATTCAGTAGGTAAGCGATAAGAGGGGGGAAGTGTGATTATGATAGCGATCGGCCATGCATCGATACTCGAGCCTCCGAGCAACGCGACACCGTGCAGCGCATCGATCGGGCGCCGGTAACCGGAGCCGCCGCCGCAGTTTGTTTTCAAGCAGAGCCGCGGTCCGGGTGTCAGAGCCCCCGCCAGGTCAGGTGGAGGGAGGAGAGGAGGGAAACACACAAACACCGCATCTCTCTTCAAGTGTGACTGGCAGTAGCTGCGAGGACGCATTGAGCGGCAGCCAAAACAGGGATCAGGTGTGTCGAGCTGCTGCACGCTGACCTGCGCCTATTTGCAAACAAGCACAGCGGTGCTGGGCTCTGACGCACAAATGAGCGTTTTTATTAGAATCAGAAAAAAGTATGAAACAGTATAACATTTAGTGGATACTAAGGATTGTTATCAGGTGTAAATGGGATTACTGTAGCAGCACCATCCCACCTACCGAGGAAACTTTTCACTGGCCTCCAAAGTATAAAACATCTTAGCAATTTATTTTTACAAATCCCCCCCCCCCCCCCCCCCCTTTTTTTCATTTAACCTTAAAAAAAATCATGTAAACCTCTAAATTCACAGGCACATTACAGAGGACATAAGAGTTTTGTCAATGTTTGATGTTCATTTAATATCAAAACTGATAGTTTGCCTGTGATATTTGTTGAGAATGTTTCTGAAATGCATTCAGGACAACAGCAGATTTTTCTTGAGGAAACCAGCTGCATAATGTTCTGGATTCTGAGCTTTTAGTGAAAGGTTACACTGCAAGACATCTTGGCTGCTTAAAAATGAATTATGGTTTACCTCATGCTTTGTTCTTACTCCTGATGTGAATCTGAAATGGTTTCAGATTGAGCTACGCAGCATAAGAAAACACAGGAACAGCACTTAGTTTGAGGGACTCTTCCAGCTTGTTGCTGTGTGGCATTTTTCTCTAATATCAAGGTCATGTTGCCATCTAGTGGATTTTAAAAGCAGTGTACCTAGTTTGACTGACAAGCCAGTTTAATTTACTCACATGGTCCTGAAAACTGAGACACATTTACTGGGTCTTGAAAGCATCATCTAGTCTGATATGAGTCCAGATATTCAATATGACATGCAGGTGATTTCCTGGGCCCGTTTCATTTTGACATGTATCGCAGCGGTCTGTCAGTCACATGCTTTGCCTTTTATGTAAGCACAGTGCTCAGATATTAAACTATAAACAGTTCTGAACTCAGAAAAATGCTTTATTTCATTCTCTCATCTTTCACTTTAAGGATAGTAGCCTGGTACAAAATGCTTTGTCAGTGTGTTATGGCCCCAATTCACCCTATGAGGAGTTCAAGGCCCTTTTTTTCAGGAGATGTCAGTTGGACCTGCTGATCTCTACAATGCTGCCCTTTGCTCAATGGGCTCCCAGCCCAGACCTCTTACTGAACCTTTGTGTCTCGCCTCCCCTTTACATATTTTTACCCTCCTCCAGTCACATTCCTCCCCTCTCAAAAAGAGAGGGCGAGAAAATTCTAACACTTGAGGAACAGTAACATTTACTCTGTGTCGTCTGGGTTTCTTTTACAAGGCTGCTAAACTTTGGCTCGTCTGGAATAGTTTACACTGTTACTAATGCCTGTCTGGCTAACTTCTACCAACCCCAGGATCCAGGCTGACACTGTGGTTCCTTGATTGAAGTTCAGTTGTGTAATTCTCTTTATTTGTCTGCTATTCATCCAGCAGTGGAGGCTTTCAGACGCTGCCTCGGGACTGGATGCTTCAACAAGTCCTGGACTCCTTGATGTCAGATGTAGCAAAAGTGCAGTCTGTTTATATAATAGACTCTCTACAAACTCGCAGGGATAGAGAGATGCCTAGAGTTGTAATTCAGTCTGGTAGACCAAGCACATCCACTGCACGTGCTCTGTGTTTCTTCAGCTGCTTTTTAACCCCCAGTTTTTCAGTTTCTCCACGCACTCACACACATGCCTCTTAACACCTATTGCTTTAAGTCTCATGAAGGCCTCCCTGCTGCTGGCTGTCCGACGGGCCTTCTCTCTGCGGATGGCGCTGACCGACTGACGTCAAGCTGTGGAAATAAAGCTGTGGTGAAGGGGAGGAGCGCAGGAGAAACCTAAAATTACTGCATGACTGTTTCTAATTCTTTACGGGCTACTTTCTGGGAACTGGACCAACTTCTTGAGACTGTGCCAGCACAAATCACACAAACACCTCCGCACGTGTTTTGAGCATAAGGTCACACAGGATCTGATATTAATAAGTGCAAAATTGCACACTCAGCGATGGAAAAAAAAAGGGGGTTCTGCTTGACAGTTTGAGCTTCAGTCCGCAGAGTTAACTGGGGACACAAAGCTAAATAAATATATACCAGACCAACAGTTGCTCAGAGCAGTCAGCTTGTATGTCTGAGTGTGTGTGTAGTGAGACGAAAGGCATATTGGCTTTCTGGATGTTTACACATGCCATGCAGACGTAATGCATTCCTTTCTCATCCTCTCTTCCACTTCTGTCCCCATTAGGAAGAAGGAGTGCTTTTAGTGTGTGCAGTATCTCAGTGTTGAAAACTGGGCCATGTGAGCCACAGGATTCCTCCTCTCCTTTACTGTTAACAGCATTAGACAGTATTACTTCAGCAGTTAACATAAGTTATTTAAAAGATTGCTACAGTCGATTGCTGTAATTTCATGGCCTATTGTCTATCTTTTCGAATCTGTGCTCAGTTATTTATTTATCGTTTTATTCCAGAAACATTACTCATGAAATGCTACAGAAATCGTATATAGGATAACCACAAAGACCACAGTTGCTAGTAGAAACCTGAAGTTACCCAGACAGCCAGTAGGGCGAGGTGAAGGGCTTGGCTAGGCCCCCCGGCTTGGATGAGATGCTGCCTTCAGGTACTACTGGAAATTAAATACACTAACCACATTAAGAAATAAATAAGAGCATTCAGTATATAAACACCACTGTCTGGCTCGCACTGTTTAGCAACTGCACTTAAAATGTATCTGTATTCATTAATCACATCAAACTTTAGTCACTCGCATCCAATATCACCAGAAGGTCCTCTGGTTAGCACTTGTGAATGGTATTTTAATACTACAGAATACAGCATGATGAGTAAATGAGTGATGGTCCTGACAGTCATATTATGCCTACTAATGTTTGGACAGCATCAATTAGGTTGGTGTTTACATCGCACTTGGCAGTTCTTACTTTAACAGCTGGTGTTAAAGTAAGTTCATTTGTCATCGTCAGTGGTTATTTAAAGCAGCACTGTCTCAATGGTAAAGTCGATTGCAAGTAAACGTCCTGAATCCATAATTTTACTTAAGTGGAAGTATTAGCAGCAACATATGGTTAAGTATCAAAAGAAAGAAATACACATTCATGTGTGAGCAGCATGTTATCGTCACAGATGGTCGAGGAGAGACTCATTTGAACTACTGTTCAACAATGCACCACATTCTATAAACTGATCATATGTTTTATATGTAACATCTTCATCGTAAGTAACGAGTGGCTATAGGTGTAATGGATTAAAAAGTACTATGAGAGTCTGATTGCAGCAGAAATTCAAGTCTCTCAAATATGCGCTTAGGTACAGTCCTTGAGTAAATACCACTGCTTGTATTTCTAACTTCGGTCTCAGCAGCTTTCTGCTTTCACACTTCAAAGATGGATCACACGCGGCCAAGTCGCCACTCACACTCACGAGTTTGTTTTATTCCGAGGTGCACCTGAACGCGTCTTAAGATTGTAGCCTACTTTGAAGCAGGCGGGCTGGGCCAGACTCCAGTGAATCCACACCGAGCGACCGACCGAGGCACAAGAGGAGAGCCCGGCGCACTCACACGGCTTTAATGTCCATAAACAGGGCTCTAAACCAGCGCAAAGTGTGAAAAGAGGAGTCGTGGTCTCGGCGCAGCCCCGCTTCCCCTCGCTTTCCCCTCTTTCGCTCGTAGAAATCAATGTGGGATAGTGAACGGAGTTGACAAGCCCGCTCCACTCCTGTATCTCCTCTCTCCTCCCTCCTCTCGCGCTCCACACGAACCAGGAAATCGTCGAGGTGTGCTTCTTTACACCGCTAGTGGCTACCCCGTTTGCGGGTGTAGATGCGTGTTATTTTTTCGCCCGTTTTCCTCGTTTTTTAAATTTATTTATCCCACTAGTTTGACTTTTAAAGCTGGGGCTTCAGCTCTGAAGTCAGCCAAACTTCCCTGCGAGGAGAGGCTCTCCACTCTGGCCGAACAATGAGGTGGGTAAAGCGGCTCAAATCCCTTCATCTTCATTGTGTTTCCCGGCTACATTTTGTGTTTTGGCCGCTGGTTTCACAAAGGCTGACTGTTAAATCCTGACCCTGTGGTGTCTCTTTGGACTCTGCCTGCTAGTTTAATCGCCACAGCAGTTGTTTCCGACACATTAAATCGCATTTCTCCCTCAGGAATGAGTCGAGCCTCCTGGCTGTTTTGTTTCAGCTAACAGGGACACACATGACACCGTGGAGCAGGTTTTTGTGACCTTGCCCAGCGAATAACTTGATAAGAATACGAACGATTGGTGAAAACTAATGTTGGTATGGTTGTAATGAAAGTGTTAAAGTGTGGCTGTCATTTAGGAAACTATTCACAAAGTGTTGGGCTTGTCGAGCAGGTTAGATGACGAAAACATAGGTTTGTATCGGGTTCAGGCGCTCCATGTTGATCCTTGCTTTGCTCCTTTGGCTGCAGCAGTTCAGTGTTATTGTGCCTAAATCAAAGCACTGTCATGCAAAAACTCCATAGGTGAACAGCAGTATGTTTATAACTAGGGTCAGAGGTCGGGGTAATTCAGACAGCATGTGAAAGGGATTCAGTGTCTTGCTCAAAGGCACTTCAGCAGGGTGGATTCCTGTCTATATAGGGGGCTCCATCAGCTGCACAATGACCACTTTGCCACCCTGCTGCCCCCCAATGCATCTGCTGCTTGTATCATGTCATGCATTCCGCAGCCACACATTAAACCGATCCCTCGCCTACTATTTTTCTCCCTCTGGGAGTTTTAGGAGTTTGCACCGGGAACAAAATTGCTCTGTGGAAAGCTCATGTCCACAAATTCCACATCCTGTCACAGCCTGTGTGCAGTTGGCAATTAGATGCTTTGAAGCCACCGCTTCTCTGGGCTCACTCCTTTTTCTTTTCCTCGCTCCTTCACAATTAAGCAAGAGTGGTTGTCAAGGAGCAACTTTTGTCGCTTGAAAGCTCGACAGACGCAGGTTTAATTGTGGACAGTGAGGCACTGTGGTGCAGGGCCTATAACCTGTGTGACTAGTTCTTTATCTCAAAACCGAGTGCGCTGCCCTTTCGGTAACAATATATCTGTGCTCGGCACATGGGTTGGTCCCGGGTTTGTATTTGTTTTTCACATATTTCTGCATAGGAACTTTGATTGCAGCAGGAACTGGAGGCACTTGAGCTGCCTGAAATCCTGCCACAGTCACAGTAATGTGTTAAACATACCCTTTTAATGAGGCATTGATGAAGCAAAAGAATAATAGACTTGTAGATGGAAAGACTTCTCTGATACACCTGTAAGTTTACCTGCAGCTTAAGAGTTATTGTCAGACAACATGTAAACACTATCACTATGACAACACACTGTCCCGCCACACATAGTTCACAATTAAACTATTGCATCATATAATAAGATAAGCAGTAAACAGCTTTATTGTGGAATTGCTCAGCTGCAGCCATAAACCACTTTGGTGCAACTGCACCCATGACCCACAATGTTAACATGGAGGAGTCTAACCTTTCTGCCTATATTCAGGTTCCACTGGCCCTTCAAAGCGGTGTCTGCGGGCAGCTGATGGGTGACATCTGTCTTGATAATTGTAGCTCTAACTTTGTCTGGACACTGCTCCTGCTGGCCCTCCATTGTGGCCAGTTCATGTCACGTCACCTTGTATAATAGGTAAAGGCTGGAATGCAGCTCTGCTCATGTTCATTGTCATTCGCCCCGATGGTATGTGAATGTTGACACAGAAGTGCAGTCAGTTGGTCAAAAGTTCAGCAATTTGACCCAGTTGAGAAAATGGTTCATTAATGCATTCCAACTTTAAGCTGCCTGTTACGTTTGCGGTCCGTGGAAACATCTGCGTTATCTCCACTGACCACCCCCAGCGCGCATCATGCGAGTGGAACAAGGTGCTCCAGAAGGAAAGTAGATGCTTTTGTGGCATTTAGTGAAGATGCACAGATGCATGTTTGTTTATCTTCCACGTTACAGTCACGGTGACTGTGTTTAGAACACTGTATCAGCGTTTAAGACTTATCCTTGTGGCCAAGCGGCGCAGGAAGTGCGTTCATCTGCAAAATGATTCACTGTTATTGTCAGAGGTGACTCGTGTCTCCCACTATGATTCACCGACTGGGTCTCTGTGACTAAAAGACTTGCCCTATCTGACAACAACAGCATGGCCGCCTCAGGCTCAAGAATTAACACAAGTGACGTGAGCGTACACACAGACAGGTGTAATGCATCTGCTCACCACACACTGTTTGCAATCTAACGAGTTCTCTGTGCTCAGTTTAGAAGCTCCACATGCCTGGAAGCGATGCCAAAGTGGGCTCGTCCACTTTGCTCCTTACAGTCTTGCATGAGCTTATTATTGATCAGCCTTAAAAGCAGGGAAATGGCCTCCCCCTCAGTCTCCTTTGTGTCTCAGCTCCAGCTTTTTTCCTGCCTTGGCAGTAAATGGAAAGGAATGCAGCTCTAGCAGTGATCTTTTGCAGTTTTGCTGTCATGTCTTCTTCCTCTACCAAAGTGTTTATGACCTCATGTCCCAACAGGCCAGTAGCTGTTATTTAAGGCATTTAGCAATATTGGTGCGCATGCCCATGTAAGGATAATAAGATGAAACTCATTGGTGTTGCGATAACAGCGCGTTCATGCCACAGTGTTGTGTAATGTTCATTACAGTGTGTTTGGTGTGTGGGGATACTGATTTTTTTCATGTCTCCACTTGTTCCTCTAATTCCCTTGCAGTCTTTTTTTTTTCTTTTGAAGTCTGATATAAGCGGCAGAGCATAAACAGACTTTTCGTCCTGTTTGCAATCAATGTTGCTCCCTAAAATCCAATTCAAAATTCATAATATTCAGAAATACTACTTTCAGATTCACCTTCGCTGTTTTTTGGAAACTGTACCTGAATACGTGGGAGAAATTCTGCGTACGTGAAATTATTGCACTCTTTATTGTGAATGTAGGCAACCTTTTCAAATTTGTTTCTCCACCAAAGCCCTCCTAATATCCACACTTATCCCCTGCGCCCCATGAGCAATAACAATTTGAGGTAATTGTGCTGTGCTTGTGGGAATTCTTATCTATAATGGATTAAGAATAATGGCTTTATTTCATGGATAAAGAGTTGCATGTTGATACGCACTTCAAAAGGCTCCTGAGTGCATTGCAGCACAGTTGGTGTGACTAAATGATCACAAAGCCTGTATGCTTCATCATCACGCCTCGCTCTCCATTATTAAAATGGTCTTGTCTTGTCAGTTTGTCTCCCACAACATCCAATCACTGCAGCCCCCTCCCTTGAAACAATTTACCCCTCTTGGTCCTCCCACCCCTCATACTCATAAATAGGCCATTATGCCGGCCTGCCTCTTGGATTAGATGCTTTGCTACAGGAGTTGCCCAACATACAAAACCAACTATTGTCTACTTGGTGACAAATCCAGTTTGCTCTGTGGTGGCTGTTGCTTTTTCTTAAATTGTGCCTGTAGGCTGTTACGTTCCCTCTCCAAGCTGTTATTTCTTCTGTGATCACTTACTTTAAACTTAACCTTTACCCTAGCCAGCATGTTGGTCATGTGTCACCCATATTAGGTGTCGTTCACTGGTCTTGGTGTGAGCCCTTTGTCCCAATTTCTGGGGAAACCTGTGTAAATTGCTTTGACACTTTTTTTTGTTTTTTTGTCTTTGTACATTGAATATCTATCACTGTGAAGACATCACCGTTCGATAAATTAAGCTCCTGACAAATCATGGTTCTTCAGCAAATTTACATAAATGTTCTGTTAATCCAGTATGGCTGAAGTGGTCCTCATTGGCTGTTTCCATGTAATTGCAGAGTGAATTTGAATCAAGCTTTTGAAATGTCGCAAAAATTGGGCAAAAATGCAAATTAGATGTGTTTCCATCGGTTTGGGGGAATAAACAAGGCTGCAAAATCTGTGGTTTTGTCAGAAGTTGGTGGTATAGGCTATGTTGTGCATAACCAGAGAAGAGGAAGAAGAAGGAGTAGAAATCGTAAACTGGGAGCTAAACCAATTGTTTGTTTTCTTGCTTCTTCTTCTTCCTTGAGGTTTATTGGCAGTTGGGAAACAACTGATTTTGCTTCAGGTTCACAACCCCCCTTTGTGTAGCCTGCTACCGTTGCCAAATAAGTTTTGAGAGCAAACATTCATCTCACGTGACTGATCAGCTGTTTCCACTGTTGGCGTCTTCCAGGATATTCCCACAATGCACGAAAACATGGCCTGTTAGGAATAACGGGTACGTGTGGACAGATGAGTTTTTCTACTTGTTTAAGATGTATTGGTGGTTGACAGACAGCTGGTTTTCTTTCTATTGTGTGACCTCTATTTCCTCTGCTATGTTTGTTACAGCCATGTCTAATGTAGCCTATAGCAACTTCTGACAACTCTAGGCTACGCAAGGTATAGTTTATTGTCTCCAAATCAGTCACTGGAAACATGCCATGCCTTTTTTTAACTGCCTAATGGTAGGGTTGTTGCTGATAAAAATGGAAAATATTTAGTAAGTATATCTCCATGGAGACTGACCATTGTCCAGATAAACATTAGCATGACCTGAAGCAGAGGGAAGAAATCTCTTAACCACAGTGATCACTGAATGTGGAGTTACAAGCAGAATACACTGGCCAGACACACAATTGTCATTTTGATTTGCAACGTTAGTTCAGCCTGACATTGTGATTTTTATCTTGGAGGGGAGATATTTTGTTTGGTTTTGCTTTAACCAGTCCGGAGCAACTGAGGTATTGGTCCCTCCAAGGTCCTTTTGTGTCCATCACAGAAGCTACGATAGAGTTTACGAGGAGCAGTTATCAAGGAAACAAGTTGATTTAACAGTTGTGATATGTGTTAGTTGACTCACAACATGGATGTAGTAAGGTAGCCAGCTAAAAATGAAGGAAGTTGACATCACCGTTTTTCATCTACACAGCTCTAATTGGACAATTGTCACTCCAACTAGTGGAGCCCCTCAGCTGGCCCAACATCAGATGTATGTACAGTATATAAATCGCTGAACATATCTGAGATGTGTGTATCTGAGAAGCCAATTTAGATGTCTGTATTTTAGCTTGTATGACTTGTCTTGTGGCAAAGATCTAGCCGTCACCAGTGTGAAAGAACAAACTGCTCCACAGTGACTGAATGTAGTTTAAGTCACCTCTACAAACCCTCTTCTGGTAGCCCAACAGAGTTACATCATCCCAGTTGACGGAGAGTCTGGGCCTAACAGTGTAGTGAAACCAAAGCTTGTTGTGGGCAGAAATGCAGTAGTGATATATTGTATGGTCAGCACTGCTAATGGGTGCAGAGATACATTGGGTTCATCAGGGGTCCACTACTTAATGGAGCGTAATGGACGCCATTCAG
Organism: Chaetodon trifascialis; assembly: GCF_039877785.1. Taxonomy (NCBI): domain Eukaryota; kingdom Metazoa; phylum Chordata; class Actinopteri; order Chaetodontiformes; family Chaetodontidae; genus Chaetodon; species Chaetodon trifascialis. Next base: position 11,957,368 of record NC_092064.1, read on the forward strand.
TATAAAAACTGCTGTATGCTGTCAGCCATCTCAAGCATTCCTGTCTTTCAGATCCTCAGATCTTAGCTCTACTTATCTGGGATGGTTATGATTGCTGATACACAAAGGCTGTATTAGATAAAACAATATTGGAGGGAGCCCAGCAGATGATTTGTGGACAGTGGTTTCCTTATATTATCATTACGCACCACTTAAACTCTGGGTACTAAGGAAAGATAACGTTGCCTTGGGAGAGTTTGACCAGACGTTGACTAAGGTAACTAAGCAGAAAGGCACAGTGAGAAGGGAGAACCTGTTTGGTGTTCTTCAGTTTAAGACTGAACCATTTTTGGCGTGGGGGACGTTTGCCGGATGCTGCATGAAACTCCCACTGTGTACAAGCAGCAGTCTGGTCTATTTGAACAGTGCACGTTTAATTTGGGAACTTGAGGTCAATTGGGTGGTCAAGAGGACTGTCTTTTTGTCATCAGTGAAATAGTTAATGCTCAGTCATGGGTGAATATTGGCCTACTCGTGCTGTTTTGTTTGTACATAGTTTCAGTTATGTAGCAGAATAAACATCACAATGTGGATTGGCCGGTTTGGATCAGCGTCTTTTGCATTGCTTTTTGCTTAAGTAGTACAAAGAATCAGCTGAGGGTTATTTTAGATATCCTTGTTTGTTGTTCACGGTTGAGATGGAGAAATGAATTGTCATTGTCTTCAAGAGCACTCAAACTCTGTCATAAATGTCTTCTGATGACTGGGCTTGTTGGTGTTGTGCATCGTACTGTAGGTGACTGTAAAAACAGGTGCTAGAGTACAGAATGGAAGAGGTGCAAGCCGGCCCAATGAGACTGTTATCCAGGTAACCACCGTCTGCAAAGTACACTCAGGTCAAAGTCCACACACTCACACCCTCATGCCACAGCGTGAAGCAGGAAACATAATTAGGTGTTTCCCTCCTGCTTTTCTCTGCTTTCTCTTTTCTCAACTTTGGGCGCAGAGACATTTCTCCTCTGGTGAAAAGGAGAGAGTGTACATGTTAGAGCAGCTGAGAAAGGGGGAGGGAGTTTTCTTACTCGATTGTTCTTCTCTGGAGAAGCAGGACCTGCCTCCTCCTTCTCCCAAGACGAAGAGGATGTGCTCCAACCTGTAAAAGGAATTGAGCTCAGTGAGGAGGACAGAGGTGAGATGGTTCCAAATATGGGCATTGAGTGTACCAGTTGTGCCCCCCCCCCAAACATACACACACACACAACCGCCCTGCTCTGCCTCAGAGGCGGGAAGGAATTCACCTCCGCTCTTGAAGTGGTCGCACAACAAAATGAAAGTTCTCGGCCACGTCTATTCAGCTTTTCCACAATGCTCGATAAACGATGCCAGGCAGAGGATGAGTCAGCGCTCAAAGAATGCTGGGGGGGTTTTCTTGGTCGAGGAGTTTCAGCTGAAAATGTCTGACTCCATTCAGACAAAGATATTGAAGAGAGGAAGAGCTTAAGAATAGCTGTGATAGCCTGGATGCCTCTCTCTGTATGGCTGACTCGTGGAGGCAGAAAGCAGTAGCCTGCAGCAAGCGAGTGTCTATTTGTGTGCTTCAGCAGCATGCTACGACCTGTGAGAGGAGAAACAGGCATGAGGAAAAGGACAAAGAAAGAGGGAGTGAAGTTCGGCGAGGGGGTAATAAGGCAAAGGTGCATGGTTTAAAAGCTTTTAATTTTATATCCTTTACTGTCAGCAGCCTGCACTGCTTTGAAAAAGGCTAAAACATCTTTCATCAAACCTCCTAAAGGCTTTTACAAAATGACAATTTCCCTCTAGATCTTTAATTTCCTTTTTTAGCTTATACTTCTTAAGAAATGGCCTTTCTGTTTTGTTCATAAATGACGTCCTTAAGCAGAATCCTGTATCTGCCTGTGTCCATCATCCACCTCATATTTGAAGAAAAGAAGCAGCATCAGAGGGAAGTTTAATCTCATGTCTGGCTCTCATGAGGCCTTGATCTCAGAGTCATGCGGACCCGGCTCTACATCGCTGACAGCCATGTATGTGGCCCGAGGGTGCTTTGAGGACAGTGTACTGTCAGATGTCCCGGCCAGCGTCAACAGGCTATTGTGTGGACTCCCCATGTCCGAGTCAGCATCAGAGGTCAAGTACTTTACCACCACCGTGACCTCAGTCCAGTGTGTGTAATGCGGCAGCGCAATACTAACAGGCTTTTTTCCCCCCTCCTCTAATGATCTGCATTTGCTCACTTTTTGTGCAGTGAAAGATTTTGTCACTCTGATACTTTTCTTCAGTTGTACGTAACTGAATTGTATTTAGGCAGAAATAACCGTTATTTCAAAGGAAAATTCAGCCTCTTGCGGTTAGAAATGACTCTAAAACAAATGTTCTGATGCCACTTTTGCTTAACCACATAGCCTGGCTTTCAGATTTATTATATTATTTCATTATATGTATGTTATTTAAATATATATTTTATACAGAGGACATTCAAATACTGGCACATGCTGTGTTTTCCCATGTTGCCTCTTTCAACTAACACTTCCTTTTCTCACTTCTGTGGAACATGACCGTCCCATGGGTGTCTTTTGTCAACTGTCCACTGTCCACTGGCGTATACAGTGAGTTCTCACTGTATACGCCTATCTATCTATCTATCTATCTATCTATCTATCTATCTATCTATCTATCTATCTATCTATCTATCTATCTATCTATCTATCTATCTATCTATCTATCTATCTATCTATCTATCTATCTATCTATCTATCTCAATCTCTATATCTAAAAACATATTAAAATCTTATGAACTCCAGAGAAATTCTCAAAAAAACGAATGTGCTGAAGGGGTGGAATAATTTATTTTATTCTATTTTTTTTATGTGCATTAAATAATTTTCATTTGACTGTAACATTCAGAAAGACAGAAGAATTCACCTGTAAATTATTTGTTGAAAAACATATAAAAATCTATCCACATAGTGTATAAAGACATTTAAATTGACACCTTTTTTCCACAATATCAATATCATGCATAGCTGTCATGTGTGAGCTGTGGTCTCTATTTTATCAGGCTGTGAAGGAGAGGGAGGAAGTGGTTAGCTTACACACACACACGCAGATGTTATTAAGTGACTTATTGTCGTTCCCTGTCTGGCTTTAATGTGACATGCGACTGTAGAGAAAGATAATAAGTAATGAATCATTGTTCGCCTAAGGTGCAGCGCGGCCGCCTTTAGGTATGCTTTTTACATTTGGCTGTGAGATGTGTGTGAATCAATTCTGAAAGCTATGAAAAAAACATGTCGATGAGACATGAAGCTGCCCGGATATTATGATTGTTCGATTGCACGCGCTTGTAAAATGTTGAGCGTGAGTCAAACCTGGAGGTTTCTGTCCTGTCTGCTCTCTGTTTACCACAGAGGAAACAGACAGCAAGGAAAAAGTGCTCCTGAAGGCAAGGAAAAAGCCTGACATCATTAAAAAAAGAGAGTTGGCTGTAGCTGTGAGGGCCTTTCATATAGTATTATGCGTATAGGTATTCTGAACTCTTGAAGGAGAAATGAGCCTCACAAATTGGGAGGGACAGTGAGCCAGGAATAGATGCAGAGACAAAGGGTATTACTCTACTTAGTGTTTGACAGCCCTGTGTAACTTCAGTGTGTCTTGTCTCAGCCTCAGGACTGAAGTCTGTCTGTCTGTCTGTCTGTCTGTCTGTCTGTCTGTCTGTCTGTCTGTCTGTCTGTCTGTCTGTCTGTCTGTCTGTCATGGATGCCCCTTTGCTTTGTAAAAGTGGTGCACAGGACGAACGTACTCCCGTCCATTTCACTGTACTTTAGGTCCTCTTATCCCTGCACCATATATAAATGTGAACTGCAGTGTTATGTAATCTATCTCTGCGTGAATGCCACCAAAAGGCATCTCTTGACAGATCTTGCACTCGTTTAAATTATTTGATTCAGAGGGAACCGTGACGGGAAGTAGAGAAGAGTGGAGGGGGAGCGTGGTGGGAGGGTCAGGTAAACTTAGGAGGGGAGGAGGAGGGACGAGACAGAGCCACTGGGCCTGACTGTACTTGCCAGCACATTTGGGGAAAAGCTCTGAGAGCACAGCCTTATACAGACATTTCCAAGAGAGCGTGTGTCCCGGCCATGCACTGCGGTTTCCTGTTAACCCCTTCCTTGACCAAGGAACCGCGGTGGGTTGAGGAACTCTCTCTGCTTGTAATAACGACAAGAGAAAACGGACTCGATTCGGTTTTTAATGTGTTTTTCTCAGTGTGTGCGTGCATATCATCCTGCCAATCATTTCCTGTGCTGAAGTCCTCTGTTGTGTCAAGCAAGTCCTTTGCCCAAGGTAGTTTAAAGGTTGGTGGCTGAAATCCCTCCCCAGAGCATCAGCCAGTGACCTATTTGTGCTTAAGAGAAAACCCTCTTAAGTCAAGCGGTCACTTAGTTAGCTTAGCTCCACGGCCAGCTTCGGTGTCCTCACTGGCGAACTGGTCATCTTCATCAGAGAAAGGACAGGAATAGATTGTTTATGGCAGTGCCTGTCATGGTTTATTCCAGTACTAAAACACATTCAAACCCAGTTGTGAGTCTTCTGCACCCTGTTATACCCAGGGACCGGGTCAGCACACTGACACACGTGTTGGCAGGTTGACAGGTGTTGAGCCTGTGTGCGAGTCCTTGGCTTAATGCGCGTGTCCCGCACACGCTTTTAGAGTCTCGGTGTCCGTAGTTTTATCAATAATGCAGCTGCTCACTCTCGGTCTCACTCCTGAGCCCTCGCTTTCCCCGCTATTAAATATGCATCCACTTCCCAGTCCTATGTCTCTGTCCCCTCCCACTTCCCATAAGCCCTCTCTGCCCTGCACATCGACAGCATGCTCGATGCAGATGAGATGAGATCAGAGAGCGCTGCTGTGTTTATCCGTCCAACCCGAGGTGGTTTAAACCTGCTTGAAGTGACCGATGGGCATTGAGTGGACTCAACATTGGCAGTGCATGTGTTCTGCATCTGAAAAGTGAACTTGTCATTTGTATTTGGCGGACAAAGTTTGTAGAGGCACAGAATTCAAAACATATCCAGTCATTTCTGTATTGCAGTTTTTATTTAACATACTCACAGAGTCACCTCTTTATCAGGCAAATAGCAGCATACAGTATCACTCAGGAAAATATTAGAAATATCCTTTAATGCTGAGGCCCCTACCTCAGTCAGGTCCAACCCAAATCTCACCTCTATTGTATTTACACATTTTTGCTTATATTTGAAGCCCCTTTAACCTCTCTACACAATGTCAAGGCACATCAACTGCTTTGCCTGCTTGAAAGCATTTGTCACGAAATGTTAAGAGGAATGTGCAAAGTTTGACTGACACAAAAATAATTAGAAACTAAGACTTAGAAAAATAAATACAGGAAATATTAGTAAAGTCCCAAACATCTGCAAAACCCTCTACTGTACAGGGTGCCAAAAAAGCACAGAGGAGACTAAGTTATGATGAAAGTTTGGACTAACGTTCACTTTGGGCACCATTATTATAAGATGTGCGCCAAATAACACAATAACAGGAAAGCGTTTTGAAGTTTATGTAATACACTTTTCTGTGATTGACAGCAAATCCAAAGCTATGTGACGTTTTGTGAAATCGTAAATCACTCCCATGTGTAATTTACCGTTTCTTTCAGGAGTACTCAGACGGTTTAAAGGGATATTTGTAGGCCTGAAAATTTAAGTAGTTCCTGGTTGGAGAAAAGCGAACATCCCAAACACTGAATCATTCATCTAATCCTAATTCTTTGCTCATTACTTGCCCCTTTTTATACTGTTGCTGTGAACCAAAATACATTTTCCAGTCAATGTGGACTGACTTTCAATGTTATCTGCTCATAGGAAAATATAGGATAGGTGTGTGTGTGTGTGTGTGTGTGTGTGTGTGTGTGCGTGCGTGCGTGCGTGCGTGCGTGCGTGCGTGCGTGCGTGCGTGCGTGCGTGCGTGCGTGCGTGCGTGGACATTGATTGTTCAGGCTGAGGCTGTCCTTATTAGGCAGTGCTGGCAACAGGAAGTGGGTTGTGGCTTTGGTGCCGTGTCACAGGAAGTAGCAGATTGTATCACGGGTGGGACAGATGGAGGTGGAAGAGATGGATTAGGGGACTATGGGGAGAGCATGGGGGGGGCAAATAAGGAGAAGAGGGGGAGGAATGGTAAAAAAAAAATTTGAATTGACAGTCGGCCACCTTTGTTCCTCTGTGTGCTCCCCTCCACCTTCTGTACTCACTGTTATGCTTTTGCACTTGGTCCAGGTTGTTTTTACCTCATACCTGTATGAGGTATTTGTTTGGTCCATATTTGTTGTGGTACAAATTGCGGTTTCCAACAATCAACACTTTGTTTAGCTTTGGATCTCACTGTCTCGAATGCAAACACACTCTGCAGCTTCTCACACTGCTCCCTAAACTTGCATATGTGCAGGCCTTGCAGGCTGTGTTGCAGCCTGTGTGCATTTTGCATGCATGGAACTATAAATAAATGTTTTGTCACTGGCCACAGCACATGTTTGGAGGTTGATGCAGAGCAGGTGGAAGATTCCAGAACCTCGTGTCTTTGGCGGAGCTCGGCACAACTTCCTGTCTTTGTCACCCTCCATTGTTGTCTCGCCTCCCATCTTGTTCGGCATCAAACTAATCTCTTTTTCTCCTCTCAAATCAACACTTTGCTGCATTCCTTCTCTTACTCTCTCACCTCAACATGTTGTTTTGTCATATGTACAAGAGGTGGGAAGTATCTTCTACTCTGCACTGATGCTAAACACCTCAATCACACGATTGTGATTAGATCAATGGACTAATTGGTGTCTTTGTCTTTGGGGTTTAGACAGTCACAGGGTTTTCATTATCTGGTAAATACTGTTATTAACCTGGAAAATTTGTTGAAGTCATATTTAGTCATACATATTTGTATCTCTCCGGTCATGATTTTCGATGGAAATTTCCACATAAATTTCCACATTTTCACCCCCTATGTGATGAACGAAACGAACTGATGAAGCGCTCATTCGGATTGAGTACCATAGTCTTAACCACTATAACAGCAAACAGTGACAAGCGACAGAGATCAGATCATGGCCAAACAAGGGAACCTTAAGTCTTTTCTGAAAGCGGGCAGGTGTAATGACAATGATGAGGATGAGTCCCACATACAGTCTGAAGTCACACTGAGGAGGCTGCTGATGCCGTGCCTTCTGCTGAAAAAGAAACAATATGTTGACCCTAGTTCGTGTGCGACATTATAGATGGGGAAGAAAAAGTGTTTTGCTCACACTGCGAGAATCAGGGAGGAAGAATGGATTCACCAGAGGAGCAACAAACATGAGAACTTCAGCTCTCACTGAGCAAACTGGATGATGTCATTCTTTATATAGCCCGCCTTTAGGTTGTTAATAGGCTCAGGAAACACAGATCATATTTGTCCAGGATGTTGAAATCATCCATACGGTCTGACTCTGGATGGTAAGATCAAAGGATGTTTGATGAGAAGTTTTTCACCATTTTCTGACATTTTTGTCAAGCAATTGATTCATCAAGAAGATGGTCTGCAGATTAATCAATAGTGAAACCAGTTGTTAGTCACAGCCCTAATTGTGATATATGATAACCGTGCTAAGGCAGATCCTACTCTGTGATCAATCCAGGGTGTGGTCTCATTGTCTGTCTGACAGATTGCCAGACACTAAATGAAATTCAGAGGCTCCACCGTCAATAACACTCAGCATTTAAGCACACTCTACTGTTTGATCCATCAGGTGTATGTTTGTATCGCAGCATACTTTCAAAAGCACTGTATTGTGACTCTCATCTCTTAAAATAGTTTATTTATAGCAGAGATGACTGAGTGTTTTTAGTCTGTTTATCCATCCGGTGTCTCCAGTTCCTCTTCACCTCCCCGTGGTTTGGCTTCTTCCCTTCCAGCTGCAGTCCACACTACATACCATAATCTCATAGCATTTCAAAGTGTCATTCGATATTTAGAAATTGAGAGCAAAATGGTTTGGTTCAACTCTATTTTATACTCGTACATAACTGTAAATTTGTGAGATTCACCAAAACTTGAAGCACATCAGTTGTCACTCTCACACGGCAAAATATGAAAGAAAAGAGTCTTTGTGGACATCTTTTAGGCAGAGCCACGAAGATCTGTTGAGCCTCTGCAGGTCTTCAGGGCTGTCGCAAGTGTTTGTGCTAACAACTGTGAAGATCCTTGGTGTTTTTATCAGCTGAGTGTGCAATCACTACCACAAACCTCTGTGGTTTCATTCTTGTGGCTATATTTTTACTCTATTGCAGTTGCCACAGCTTCCTGCTCTGAGGTACAGGCTTTACGCCTCTTTTGTGTTTTGTGTTGTGCAAAGGAAATGATACACCTCTCAAAGCTGTTATACATTTAATAAGGTCAGTCCCGTACTGTTTTCAGTACATTATTCGTGGTTGAAGAATAACAAATCAAATCTAACATTTACCAACTGTGTCCTGAGTGAGATTTTGTTTTTACCAATTCACTTGTGGCCTTGATGTTTCCTGCACTCAAATTAATGTCGTCTCTTTCTGTCTTGCTCTCTGTCTTCCAGTGAGTCAAGTATTTGCCAGGCTCGGGCCACTGTGATGATCTATGACGATGGCAATAAGAAGTGGCTGCCGGCAGGCGCTGGACCCCAGTCCTTCAGCAGAGTCCAGATCTATCACAACCCCACCAACAATGCCTTCAGGATAGTGGGACGCAAGATGCAGACGGACCAGCAGGTACGTCTGTGAGAGAGACTTTGCCTCTGGAAATGTGAGTGTATGTAGTTTTGTGTGTGTGTGTGGCTCATTCATCTGTGTTCGTCATGTGGCCCTGTGGGTGTCTGTGGTCTCCTGTAGGTACCCAAGGGTGCATAAGTGAGCAAGTGTGAGACAGTCTATCTTTGTGTATGCCCATTCATTCTGGGCTGGGCTGGGAGTCTGCATAAAGAGTATTTACTGTATGTACTCTGATCATTTTGATTTTGATTAAGCCAAGTCGATTTTTATAGCTTTTTAAGTGCCTTCATTTTGTCAGTTGCGTGCGTTGATGCATATATGACGTCTAGCTCCAGTACTACAAAAAAAAAGGAAAAAAGCTGCTGACCTACTGAACTGTTAAACAAGAGCCCACTGTTTCAGAGTACACCACCGTTCCTGGTTTGGTTTATTTTATTTCGTTTGATCATAAATCTCGGAGAGTGCAAGAGGCTAGGCCGCTGGATTTACAGCTGAAATTTCTCAACTTGACAGGACACCATTGTTCACGTTGTTTATCTTGTCAGTTGCAGTCAGTGTGTTTGTGCTTTGGGAGTGCGAGAAGGTGTACAGGTCTACAAGTGTCTGAGAGGAAGCTGAAAAACGATCCCAAGCTCACAGATGAGCTTCATGTTTTGATTGCAAACAGCTGGCTGTGATGATTTCAAGTGTTGGTCTTTTGTATTTGACATTTTTTAATCTCTTATTTTCTCTCTCTAGCGGCATTTATTGAAGGATGATTTGATTCTCATGAATATGGATATCATAAATCAGCCATGGTTTCAGTGTGTATACACACACACACACACACACACACACACACACACACACACACACACACACACACACACACACACACAGAGTACAGGTTGTGTTTTGTCCAAGTGTTTTTATAATTAATGCTTAACCCCTCATGTGGACTGGCAAGGAAGATGTATTTACACACTCAGACCTGAAGCTTTAACATGTTGTATTGATGGGCTTGATGTTCCAGCACGTCGGATAAGGAGAACAAAGATGGTTTCCTCTGTGTTATCGCCAACTTACGACTCACCAGATACCACCAGATAAAGGTGGTCAGATTCCAAATTTAAAAGCTGGGTAAATTGAGTTTGGGTGGATCTATTCTTGACTGTGGCCCTGCTCTGTCTGCTGCCTCAGTGTCTCTCTCCTTCTTTAAACATTCAGGACTCTAAAGTGTTCCCCAGAGACAGGTCTTAAAGTGGATGATGTTTCCTGTGAGATAGTTAGCCTGTTCAACCATTTCCTGCGACAATTTAGGGAGAAGCCTGATACCCAATAAGGACTCTATATTTGTGTCAGATGGAGGCATGAAGCTCGGTTTAGGATGGTGGTGGATGAGTGCACAGAGGAGCTAATGAGAGAATACAGGGTGACTGTATGTTCTCTCTGCTTCCCTGTTTTCTCTCTCTGGCCGTCTGCATACAGAGTAACTTTTTGCTGTTTTCACGCTTGTCTTTTCAATTACTTATATGCATTATGATTGTATGATTAAAATGCTTTTGAAAACACAAGAGGAACTGTGGTATTAAGGTTATTCTGCAGGCTTTTGGGCTGTTTGAACATTCTCCTTTCTTTTGATAAAAAAGCTCCCCCCTTTATCCTGCTTTTTAATGTGCTCCTGGTCACATCCTCACTCTCTCACCTGCCTTTCTTGCCTTTTGATAGGATTGTGGAGAGTTTAGGAATGCGGCTGTCTGCAGTGGCAGTTGGATTTGCTCCCCTCTCTTTTCACTGCACGTTGCCCGCTGTGATATTCACCCTGACAGGGTCTCTTCTCCGCTCTGCTCTGTGGAATCCAGAGGCTGTTAAACAAATAGTGAAATGGCGTGTCAGCACATTCAGGCAGCGCTCAAACCCAAAACATTTTTTTCCCGCCTGGCTCACAGGCTTCCCGCCACCTGCTGGGTGGAATATAAACCAGGATAATCCAACAAAAATAAAGCAGACACTAATTTTAAGCATTTTAAGTAATTTTAAGGCATGTGGGTTTAAGGGTTTTTTTTAATAGTTTTTCCCAGTTTTTTGTTGGGGACCCACCTCCCAGGAGCTTTTCCTCATCCTTTTACATGTCTTGGGTATTTACTTTGAATCTCTGATGAGCAGGTTTGGATTTGGTTTTAATATTTTCTAACCTCAGCATTTGTTTGAATATCGACAGAAAGGCACAGAAGAACTGATTTTGCTCACCATCTCTACCAAAAGGATCCTTATACTGATCATCTGTTCTCTGCCTTTCCCAGGTGGTTATAAACTGTCCAATCGTGAGAGGTCTCAAGTATAACCAGGCCACACCCAATTTCCATCAGTGGCGGGATGCCCGGCAGGTGTGGGGGCTCAACTTTGGCAGCAAGGAGGATGCTGCTCTATTCGCCAATGGCATGGCTCATGCTCTGGAGGTGCTCAACACCATAGCAGACGCAGGTAAATGAGTTCTCACTAGATTCTACTCTGTGGACTGAGAAAATAAGAAAACGTGACGCAATAGCAAGGTTCACCCTGTTGTGTCTGTGTGAGGAATGTGCTTTGTTTTGTCTGTGTGATTTTAAAAAGTGCCATGCTGTTTGCTGGCTCTTGGTATGGTTTTGCAGTTTAATCCAAGATTGATACCCTTTGGTTTTCCATTTTGTTCATGTAGTTTTAAACGTGCAATATGTTAAGATTATGAAGCACCACCCACCACAACACGCAAGCTCCAAAGTCAAAGCTAACATTAGTCTACTGCAAAGCATGTGAAAGATATTGTGATATTGTGGTTTTAGCTGGCTAATGTTAGCTAATGTTAGTTTGCATGCTGACATGGTCAAATTGCTAGCTAGATTACATCAGATATTTCATCCAGTCTCCCTAAGCTGATCTGGCTTGTTAATGGGCTAGCTTGCCCTTTGCAGCTTACTTCATTAGCTAATGATACGAGCCAACCAAGACCAGATCCATGCGGTGTAGCTAAGTTACAGCTAGCTGGCTAACCTTAGTTTGCTTGCTTGCTGACATAATCACTAGCAAACTAGTGTCTCAGTAGATGTGATAATTTGTTAGCTTGCCAAATTTCATCACCAGTTAATGTGATCCATGATAATAACTTGCATTATAACAAACAGCGTTGATTTTAGCCAACAATTAATTATTTAATTGTACAAAGCAAAGGTGCATAGCTAACGACTGTTTTCTAATAGCCAAGAGAGATGCAAGGCAGGGACAGCCAACCAGCTAACAGCTAACTGTAACATCAGCTCAGCAGGGATTGGCCAGCTCAGTCACCTCTACATAGTGTGAGCGTAACCTACAGGATGCTGACAGCAGTTTACATAACAGCCAGCGGTGTCATTAGTAACAACAAATCATAACTTGGTCATATTCTGCCCTTATCCATGTCTCAGCTACTGGAAACTTATTCCAGTGTCTTTTGAGCCTTTTGTGTCTGTTTTCTGTTCTCATCAGCTGCCTATTTAAATCCAATCAGATGCTTTGTGTATCTTGTACAATTGAACCATGAACAAAGTTAAAAAAAACTGTACGGTCTGAGCTGAGCTCTACTGAGCTGTGGTACAATGTGGCAATCCTAGTGCAATTATAGGTAGTAAAATGCCTTAAAATGCCACACCACTCACCATGGCTCTCAACACAGCCCTCAAACTTTGTACTCTCAGCTGCATGGGTATAAAAGCAGTGTACCAATAAAAGCACATAAACAGTATGATTCAAAAAATATCACATGAAACTAAGTCATGAATTGCTCAAGCTGTTAAAACCATTTACTGAGACATCTTATCTGATGCACAGTGGCGCAGCAGGTAGTGCGCGTGCCTCACAGCAAGAAGGTCGCAGGTTCGATTCCCGGGTCGGGCCTTCCTGTGTGAAGTTTGCATGTTCTTCCTGTGCATTCGTGGGTTCTCTCCGGGCACTCCGGCTTCCTCCCACAGACCAAAAACATGCTCATTAGGTTGATTGGTGACTCTAAATTGCCCCTAGGTGTGAGTGTGAATGGCTGTGTATGTGCCCTGCGATCGACTGGCGACCGGTCTAGGGTATACCCCACCTCTCGCCCGTTGACAGCGGAGATAGACTCCAGCCCCCCCGCGACCTCGAAAGGGATGAGCGGCATAGAAAATGGATGGATGGATCTTATCTGATATTCCATAATGTTTTCGTTTGTATTAATGTTTCTTGTGTTGTGTTTTTGCAGGCTATGCAACCCTCCCCCGCCCAGTGTCAAATGGACCCTCTCCAGAAGAGCTTGAACAACAGCGGAGGTACTTCCAGACTTCCTCTGAATGGAACACACCTTTGTTTTACATGTTACATTCTATTGTGAATTCCATTTGATGTCATCTGGACCTGATTCGGCAAAAAATTTAGATAACCATGACAGCATTGCCACATTGCTTCTGGGTCTGCTGGCTGTATTCAGCACCAGGGATACGCAGCGCTGTCAGTATTTTTTTTTTAAGTATATTTTCTGTCTAAGCAAGTTGTTAGACAAGTTGGCTGCTCTGTGAGGTCCATGTGAAGTTTTTGTTGCTAACAGAAGCACACTATCCTCTGGGTTTAGTTGCATAACAATCAATAGCAGGTCAAGCTGTCTTGGCTTTGTGGTAGCCCTGTTGGCAAGGGTTTGCACACACGCATATGTAGAGGATTTGATGGCATTAGCCTGACAGTGCTAAACCCTCCGTCAGCCCCTGTAGGTTAAAGGTTAAAAATACAGCAAGGCAGACTCCTTTTGCATCAACCCCACCTTCTCTCCATCTATCTGTTTCTACAGCGAGACCTCTTGTGGTGACAGCGTGCACGCCAGCATAGACCAGGCATTAACCTTTTAATCTCATTTAGTCTAAAAGGTAATATGGTGCACAGTTGGGGATGCTTTGTGATTGGCTAGAGGGACTGTCTGTCAAGCTGCTAGCAGTCTCAGTGGCTGCTGGTGTACTGTGGCTTAGGGTGCCTTTACAATCTTTGAAATCCAGCATAGACACAGGTATTGTTGCGTATTATTTGCATTAATACTTTTAGGTTTGATGAGCATAGATTCACAATTCAAAGGATCAGATGGAAAAAATCTACGTCACCCCCCGCGCCCCCCCCCCCCCCTTTTCTGGGCACTCTGCCTAAGTCAATCAGCTGTGCTTTAAATCACAGCAACTCTGTCCTTGTGTGCATGATGTGAGGACCTGTGCATTTTTGAGTGGGTGTATGTGATCATTGTATGTGTGCTGCTCTGCATACAGCTGTTGTGAGTGGCAGATGTGTCAGGGGATAGGGGAGGTAGTGGTAGCGAACCGACATAGCTCGAATTAGGCCACCGTGTCCATCTGTGGACTTTTCAGTGGCAGGCTAATCAGAAGCTATGGAATCCACCTCTCATCCTTTTACCAGTTGTATATATCTTGAGTCAGTTTCCATGCCACTGCCAAGTACACTAATAGATGCAGTTGCTCAAAAACAGTGGCTGTTGCGTAAATAATAAAATCATTTGGGAGACTTTTACATATTAACTTGGGATGGCTGAAAGCTAGCATTACCCATCATGCCCCTTTGCTGTCTGACTTCCTGTTTTATCTCATGCCTAATCCATCTAATCACAACAGCCAAATGAAATATAATCACTTTCAGCTTCATTTGTCTGTCCTGTTCATACGCTGATTTTATTGTGAGCATGTTTACGTATTTGCTGCTGACAGATGTGTTTGTTTGTACGCAGGCTGGAGCAGCAGAGGTTGGAACAGCAGGAACGGGAGCGACAGGAGAGAGAAAGACAGGAGCGGGAGCGGCAGGAAAGAGAGAGACTGGAGAGAGAAAGACAAGCGGCTGCAGGTCAGGAAACACCTGGGCTGGTCAGCATAACTACAGTGCAGTCCAGTCTTAGAAGGTCCTCATATTTCACCGAGTCCAAGTCTTTTTCTTTTGTCTTAAGTGAACAGTGTTTGTTAAGGCCCCCACACACTACCATAACTGTGACCTTACAGGCTCTTTACATACTGTGGAAGAGGGGTCCAATAAGAATTTTATAGTATGATACCAATTTTAAATCATGTCAGCCTCATGTATCATTTCTGTGGTGTAAATGGACACAAATATATATGCATGTAGAGACACCTTATCATCAGTCTTGTACAGATTTGAATTTAATTTAAAAATGTTCGGTTGGCCGGTGTATTCTGCATCATTTCCTGCCATTGGTGTGTAGACATGCGTCATAGCAGCAGTCACATTCTGACTAGAGTTTTGACACAGGCCATCCTTGGGCACCAAAGCTCTAGACCAGTGTATTGCATCACAATTTAGGGTGACTGTTTTGGATCACTGACCAATGATTTCAACCATTCTCAGAGGATGGTCAAATGTCTGGGACCTTTACTTTTTCCTCTGACAGTGCACCTGCATCACACCGGCATTGGCACATTGTTATTGCTAAATAGTTCAGGAATGTTGCTGATGGCCCCTCTCTGTTTTTTAGTCTCTATTCCTCCACCTCCACCTTTGGCCCCTGGAGGCTGCGCTCCTCCACCAGCCCCTCCTCCACCCCCTGGCCCTCCTCCAGCTGCTGGTATCCCTCCCCCGCCTGGACCACCTCCCTCAGGACCACCTGCCTCAGGACCCCCGCCTGCCCCGCCTCTGCCCCCTGCAGGAGGGGGAGGAGGTGGAGGAGGAGGTGGGGGCTTGGCAGCTGCCCTTGCAGGAGCTAAACTCCGCAAAGTATCCAAGGTGAGTACATAACAAAACTATCGTACAGACTAGTGGATTTGGACAGTCCTGTTACTTTGTAGCTGCTTTTGAAGTAAACTTGTATGTAGTTGAATCCATCATGTGCTTTTCTAATTATGCACGTGCTCTGCTGCTGTAATGATGCACTCTTTCATAGTGTTGATTCCTGCATCCGTCAGTATTTATGGAGTCATCGTGCCTACACAGTGTCCACTGAACTGTGTTTTTGTTATTTGCTGCCCTCAGCAGGAGGACAGCGCCCCTGCAGCTCCAATAGGCAGAACTGACTCCAGCCGTAGCAGCAACTCCTCTCTTGGAGGAGGAGGGGGAGGTGGTCTGATGGGTGAAATGAGTGCCATCTTGGCACGAAGGTGGGTGACATCACATCTTTGAAGTCAGTTAAAATATACAGTGCCCACACTCAATTAAGCCATTAGGCTTACTCTATTTCTGCCGTTACATGAGTTAGTTTTCATCTTCGTTTATACCCTTCCTCCCCTGATTAATGAGTGTATTTAAAATGCAGTCTACATTGTGTCACTGTAACTGTTCCCAGTCTATTTAACTCTAACTGACTCTTGACTAACTTGAAGTGATTCCTCTTTCCATCAGGAGAAAAGCTGCAGACACTGGAGAGAAGCCACCTGTGAAGACACAAGATAATGTAAGGGTATTTTGCAAGGCTTTTTTTTTTGTCACATTGCTTTTGGTGCTGCAAAGAATATATAACAAATACTGTTTTTAGATCTGCCCCAGTGGGTGACAGATAGTTCTGTTATAGAGTAAAGTAGAAACGGGTTGAGGATGACTCACTCTCATCAGAAGGTGTCTGTCTTTTCTATACAGGATGATTCAGAGCCTCAAGGTCAGAGCGGTGAGAGCTGAACATTTTTATCTGTAGCATGCCACCTACGTTCATTCTGATATTAATTTTTATGTAATGTACAAAGTGGATGTTAACAGCCCGTGTTTTTATACATTCTCCTTCTCAGACACCATGAAAAGACCTTGGGAGAAATCTACTATGACCAGGTAACGCATGCTTCAGTCAGTAGATCTGACTGTCCCCTCCCCCCACCAGTGTTTGATGTCTCACGTTTGAAGTCACCCTCAGAGCAGTTCTCCATCAGTATGAATGTGGTTGTGTGAACATGCGTGCTTTTGAGTGTGAATGTCTGCCATTTCCATTCTAAGAGGAAGGTGTGTGTGTCTCACTAACAGGAATAACTCCATCGCCAAGAGCATGGACTCCGCTCCCTCATTGTCTCAAGGTTCCAGGTATACATGCTGTCCCGTTCACTCATGACCTCAGTCCCCTTTGCTTTCTTTTCTCTCCAGGTTAGCGCAGCATGTCTGCAGCTTCATACTGGGGTAGCATATTTTACAGTTGATAGCACCATCTAATGGATCAGAGAATGGCATACACCCAAGGGACCTGTAGATGTACCAGCTGAGCGTGTTACCTCTGAAAACTGCATAATAATAATAAAAATAAAAATAATAAAAATAAAAATAATGTCTGACACTGTGATTAATGCTTATTTTTCACTTCTGAGTGCTGGGGTCTGTGCTGTCCTCTTGTGGTAAACTTTACCATGTTCTGACACTGTTTTATTTTTACAGCTGATTGTGTTTTTTACTGTTGTTGAGACATTTTTATACAACCGTAGCTGTTAAAGGTGGATAAATAAATGGATAAACCAGTACATAAATGTATGCAAAATCAACTTATATCTCATTGCATCTCTTGGTGTACATTTCTGTTACTTTCCATTCACTGTTCCTTCATCCCTGCGGTGCTATGGTGATGTGCTGGATAAACAGTTGGCCTGTCAGTGCAGTGCCGTGGACCTTTTTGGCTATGTGTGAAACACAAACATAAACTGTGTGTATTTGTCTGTTTCTTGTCCTCTTACAGGCCGAAGCCTGCTGGCAACAGTAATGATGCAGGTGGAATGGATGACTCGGATTTAGAGAAAATGAAACAGGTGAGTTTCTCATTAGCTCAGCAACCTACGTGAGCTCAGCATGAACGCGATTACATGCACTTAAAAAACAGGTTGGCCTTCTCCAGTGAGCTGCTTCTGTTTGCATCATGTACAACCCAGATCCAAAAAAAAGTTGGGATGCTGTGTAAAACTTAAATAAAACAGGATGTGATTATTTGCTCATCCTTTCTGACATATGCTCAATTGTATTGCTGTTCGTCAATCTCTATTTTGCAGGAGATCCTGGAAGAGGTGCGGAAAGAACTACAAAAAGTCAAGGAGGAAATTATTGGAGGTGAGATTACTTTGCACTCTCTAAAAATGTTCAATTTTGCTTCAGTACACAGTATTTGATGCTCATTTTCTCTTCTCCCCTGTCACAGCCTTTATTCAGGAGCTGCAAAAGAGAAGCACATAGTTCAGCTGCGTGTCAGGTGTAACAGAGGGATGTGATGGATGTGGTTGAGGCCCCATTGAGACCTCTCCTCCACCGTGCCCTCCCATGTAGCCCAGGGATTTCTCTCTATTTTTTTTTTTTCTCCAACACATTTTCTCTTTTCTTTGACACAAACACACGTGAGCATACTTGCTTATGTGTACATCATGCATATTCACTTCATGTAAATGGTAACCCAGGGAACCTCCTCATGTCGCCATCCGCCACTTTTGATGATCACTCTCTAATCTTGCGGCGGTGATCCCGTCGATCCCATCCCTCCCCTGCTCATTCATCCCGTCTCCTCGTGTCCTCCATGTGTTCTGTTCATCTGAACCAATTCAGAGCACATAGCTACAGCCACAGTTGCTCTTCCAGTTTGTCATCATGTACACTCATCGTAACCCTGTTTTCTGCAGATATCCTGCTACTTGTGTCTTCTCCCTTCTGCTATCAGACACACCATTTACTGATAGAGCAGTCTTCAGTATTCAGGGACAACATACTGTCACATTTTTACTGTAATAGCAAGATGCTGGCATGCTGGGATCCTTTTTTTTCCTCTTTTTCTCAGTTGACAAACAAATGTTCAACCTCAAACACTGCTACTGATAGTTCAGTTCAGACATCTGCTCGTAGGGAATTGTCTCGAATGGTAGTTGGAGGTGGAAAAGCAACAATAATCGAGGATGGCTCAGAGACCCCAACTCCCTGACTGCTGCAGTGTGTCTCCATCAAATGGACTTTGAGCTCCCAGTAATGGCTAAGAACTAAAACGGCACAACACAAGCTTTCGCTGCTGCCAGATAGAGAAGTTGGAGGAAGAGGAGACAAGCAAAGGGAATCTGATGGACAACCGGAGTGCTGTGAAAGGGGAGTGTGTTGTAGTTTTATGATGTGTGAGAAATGTATTCTCTTTGCATTGCACTTGTTCCAGAGGAAGTGTGTCTGTGTGCCACACTGCCTTGACAGACTATTCCCTCTCACTCATAAATGAGGTATTTGTTGGCCAGTGCAGTGCACTACACTGTGCTTCCGCTAGTTATTTTCTTCCATTCTAGCTATGTTTTCTAACTTTGAAACATGAAAATGGCCATGATGAGGTCAATTAATTTGGCCATGACCAACTGCCTTGAGAATAAATATATAAATATATATATATAAGGAAAATATATATTTGTTTTGAGGGAAAATGTTAGCAAAAGTGAAATGGTGTTTCTATTTTAATTGAAATGACTGGTGAATGGGGATTTTGTTTTCCTTTTTTTTTTTTTTTTTTTTTTTTTCAATGATTGTTTTCATATGAAATGTTATTTTGGGTTTACTGTTTCTTTTTTCTAATAGAGTCTAGGCTTTTTACACTGAAATATTAAGAAAACAGCTTAGAGACACTGGATTAGAAATGCCTTTATAGTCGAATACAGCTGCTTCTTGAAATGCATTACTTTGTCTGGAGTCATCTTTTGCTTCCTGTTCTAAGATTTCTTTGATTTCAGACTAATGACATTTGAGCAACTATGGAGCTGTATTGCACCAACTTTCTTACACTGAAATCCAAACTCATCTGTTTAGTAGAAATATTTGAATGAGAGCCTGGCTTAGAAATGTTGTGAAAACAGAAATAAAATGAAAACAAAAATCTTTAAATTCAGAGATCCTTGCACCCTTAGATGATTTTTTTTTCTTCCACTGAAGATGTGCAGAGAGACGATCTGCACCATAAAGTTAAGTTAGATTTTTTTACTGCATTTGTTTGCTTGTATATGTTGTTAAAATTAATATTGATCTCCGATGGGTAAATGAGGGGACTAAAGCTTTAAAAGTAGGTTGTCATGGATTTAAAAAAGGTATCCATTTGTTACGGAACTGACGCATGTGGGTGAATATCGACTGGTTTTATACAGGATGGTGAATAGAAACACAGATATTATTTATTTATTTATTTGTTTATTTTTCTCAAATTAAAAATAATAGTCGCCAATGCCTTTCCCACACACGGGGCCAGAGCCAGTGTCCTTCCAGAGCTCCCTAGATGCTTCCGGATTGGGAAGGCTCTGAGCTGTTTCCGCCGCCATTGCGGATTTTGGACAGAAGATCAGCCGTAGCCACTGCTATCCATCGATGCAGTGCAGAAAGCACACACAGAAGGGGGACATATTTAGCATTTCCACTGATACCAGATTACGGAAACACGATTAACAACAGTGCATATTACGTTTTATCGTGTTTTTTTGTTTTCACTGACTGGCTCCGACCTACACATACAGTGAGGAGGTCGTAGCTAGCGCGGTGCTACTGCCTAGCTAGCTAGCTGCACGGCTAGAATTTCAGGACTCCGGAGAAGCTCAAAGAAACCACCATGGCTCAAATCCTACCTATCCGCTTCCAGGAGCACCTGCAGGTATGTGGAAACACGTATTAGCTTCAGAAACACCAACATTGTCATTAATTGTTGATTTTCCCCTATAACCATCGTCTGACAGCTTGCTGGCTGAGCTAATGTTAAACGTCAATACCCGCAGCAAATGAATGACCTCCCCTCCCCCGTTTAGCCAGCAGCTAACAACTAGCTTTTCATGCTAGCAGCGCTCATTCATTGCACTGATGCTGTTGCCTAGCCGACTCAACGTTAGCCGACATTAGCTGTCAGTGGCAACCATAGAGAGAGACTAGTCAACATGAAGCACTTTTGCTGACCTTCAGTGACCAGTTTTAGTGTTACTGACAAGGCATGGCTGCATTTAGATTAACGTCAGCTAATATCCGCTCTTACATTAGCTAGCTAGCAGTTAGTGTGTCGTGAGGGATGCTGGAGTCACGTCATCTAATTGTAGCTATCCAAGACATTCATTCGTCGAGCTGGCTAACATCAAAGTTTATAGCTAGGGTGGCTGTTTTGATGTAGACATTAAGTTATTAACACACGGTACTTCTGATGATGATGTGTCTGTGGTGTATTAAAGCTAGCTAGTAGCTGTGAAACCGTGGTCAGCTGCAGTCTGGCTGAACCCTGTGCCATTTCGCGTCATCATACAATAATAAGGTTATGTACGACAGGGTATTTTTACAACTGAACGGAGACTTTAAGGTTATTTTTTAGGAGACACGATCTCCTCTCTGTCTCATGCATCCACACATCATCATTTTCTAGAAAACCTGGAAACGGATTAGAGTCAGTTCTGTCAAATTCAAGCTCAGCAAGTACATCTATGCTTCAGACACTTTGATTAATACGTGTATTTAGTGTTCTCATTAAACCTTAATTTCAAGACTGAACTCCACTAGAGGCAGTTTTAATAGTATGACTATGCACATTGGACGACATTTTTGCAATATACACTTCTTTGCTAGTGTATTAAGTATAAATAGCTAAAACAAATACAGCCTAGTACTACAGTCATGCAGTAAATCCTTCATTTATAGGTTAGAATAATATGATATAATTAATAATAGAAAGTCAGTTTCTGTTGGAACTGAGCATTGTTGATTCAACTTTTGATCATTTGGAGGCTTCAGTTTGTGCTGCTGCTTAATTGTAACACATTATACAGAGAGGTGTTTCTGTTATCCAGCCTGCCTAATTGATAGAAATGAGGTGGAGAAAATAATTGAAACACCTGTTAGTTTAACACAATATATTTATTAGTGTTAGCAAAGTGTACCTAAGAAACTGGATGCTATGCTATCATCAACAAGGATGGTTACACTTGAAGGATGGTGCTGTACAACTACAACCCAGTCCAGCACATAATAGTTATGACAGCTGAGTGCCCATGTACCTCAAAGACCAGTATTGTAGTGTTGGGATAACCCATTAACACTACACTCATAATGATAATGAATTTGATTTTTAGTGCCTTTTTACCAAGCTGCAGCCTCCAGGCCTCACAAATGAAGCCAATGTGCAAGTGCCAAAAACTGCAGTTCCCCGAATGGCCACTTGAGGCTTCCTTCAAAGGAAGACCCTCATAAGATGGCAAACTTTACAGCAGAAATCAACATGTTTACAGCCTGGTACAAAAAAATTACAGTCTTGGCCTCTTTAGCTAATTTCCCCATTCATGACAACTGTACGGGGTGTGAATTTGTGTATTATGCACTCACGTGTGTAAATTAAGGTTTAAAGCCATAATACCAAGACCTTGTTAGTTAGGTTCTCCTCTGCCAGGAATTGGAACAAATTGCCTTATTATCCATATCTAAAGTAAAAAACAAAAGCAACCACGACAATTTTAAAAGGTGAAATTATGGCTGATGGGACAGTCATAATGAGATCACTGTCTCACTGTCCTAGTTATAGTTTGGTAATTTGTATGATATTTTTCAGTTCTTCTGATTTTTTTGTTTGTTTTTGTATGCTTTTTGTTTGACTTGAGATGATTTATGGATGATAAGTCCTTAGTTGTTTTGTTGATAACATGATCCTGCATATATGCTAGCTTTACAGAAAGGACTACAGTACAAAGGTCCTGTGCTGTACTTGACATTTTTGTTGTAAACAGTGTAGGTCATTGACTGTTATTAAAACAAGTTATGCATTCATATCTCAGCTCCAGAACCTGGGAATCAACCCAGCCAACATTGGATTCAGCACTCTCACCATGGAGTCCGACAAGTTCATTTGTATAAGGGAGAAAGTGGGCGAGCAGGCCCAGGTTGTCATCATTGATATGGCCGACCCCAACAATCCCATCCGCAGGCCCATCTCTGCAGACAGCGCCATCATGAACCCTGCCAGCAAAGTTATTGCCCTTAAAGGTAAGCTCTAGCTAAAATGCATATCTGTTAGCACATAGCTTCATGTGCCACCTAGACAAGAGTGCGCTAGGTTACTGGAAGCACGTAGACTGAAAAGTAAACAGTTAAGTACTGGCGGGTCACGTACCGTGCTATGGTGCTTTTCTAATACATTGGGTCATTTGTGTAAATTTTGTTTGTGTTGTCAGTCAGTTACATAGCTGTCACAGTCTGCTTTTCATTTTGATGTTCATATGTAGACCACCCCATTTCTGTTTGTCAAAAGAAAAAAAGTTTGAGTAACTAAACTGTAGTGTAACAAGTTTAAATGTACAAGACTGATATTTTAGGAAAAATAAGCCGTAGTAGCAGTGGTAGTAAAATGTCATGCTGTCATGAATGCTTTGTGTATTTTGCTTGTTTTTGCTCTTTTTTCATTTCCTACTGCTTTCTTATGTTTGCAGACGGTGAGTTGAATTTTACATATCATGAGTTGTCAAAGTGTAATCCTGTATGCACTGTCTTGAATTGTTTGCACAGTACTGATAGTGATTTTAATGAATGCTTGACTTTCTAAAGATAGCACAGTCAGGGCATAGCAAAATTAAGAGGGCAGCTTTAGGACTATCGTTCTTTTCTTTGTTTGTGTGTGTGTGTGTGTTTGTCCCATTTGCTATGCTGTACATATATTTTATATTACAGCTTACCATTTTCTGAAACATACTGTACTTCATAATTGTAAATGTAGTTATGCTTTCCATTCTGTACGGTATGAACATAAGCACATAAAGGCTTAAAACCAACTTCAGAAAGGTCATTAATTTCAAGGAACATCCTGCCCACATGTGTTTTGTCTAACAAACGTTAATGTTGTGTGGTAATCACAAACGGTTTGTCTATGGTGGCAATTTTAGTTGAATGAATCCATTGACTTGGTGGTGAAAACCTCCCAAAGTTGACTCACACATTGCAAACCTGAAGGCAAACATAGGTAGTGTGAAAATGATGGAAAGCCCTTAATATATCAATTTTAAAAAATGTGGCAGTGTTCACTAATGCGGATCCTGTGTCAATTTTAAGCTTTTACTCTCTACCTGAAGGCGTCTACATAACAGAATATGCGTCTGGTGAAAAACACACTCTGGTATTAACAGAAAATCAGTAGAATATTCAGAAATGTTGCAAAGTATTATGTGCCTTGGAAAATGGTTGGTAGTAATGTATATTATGTATGTATGTTGTTAAAGGGCTAAAACATGCAGAAAAAATGCTAGTGTCATTTAAACAAAGGGAAAATGAAGCAAGCAGTGACATTTAGGCCAGCCTTAAACTAATAGTAGGCCATAATGCACTGGCTGTCCTGTGGAAGTAGGCCTTATCCTCATCAGGATTGTGTGTTCCTGGCCTGTGGTATAATAATCAAATACATTCTTATATATATATATATATATATATATATATATATATATATATATATATATATATATATATATATATATATATCTATATAGATATAGATATAGATATAGATATATAGATATATAGATGTGTGTATGTATGACTTAATGTCAGCCAGCAGAGGCTGGTACATTCATACCAATTTGTAGATGATATTTGTTTCTCTGTTTCAGTCAAGTCTATGTTAATCTAATCTTGGCCTGGCAGTTAACAGAAGAGTCAGAGTATTGATGAAATTTATGTTATATGTGCCAATTTTTCCATTAAGTTACTGTGTGTAGAATTAGAAAATTTCCCACTTTGGTACTGTGGCATGTAGTAAAGCACAGACGTGGGCACGATCATCTTCTAACAACACGGGGAGATGCACAGATGCCAATATTAAATAAATACATAAAAAATATACATAATTTATCAATAAATGTGCGCATCATAATATTCTGCTTCGCCTGGGTTTACTCCAGCTTCCAGTAAGAGAAAGAGAGCAAGCAAACGTGAGAGTAGACGAGCAAAGAGGGTGACACTGTACTGAAGTTTTTTGGGGTTTTTTACTTAATGCAACATAATTCTGTAGTTCAGCACTATCATGTACACAACTAGAGTTGTAGTGTCATCTTTTTGAGAGTGATGATCTTGGATTAACACGTGATACCAGTCAAATAGATAAAATGAATGTACTACTGAACGCTCAGATAAATCTTGACTGGTGAGCCCCAGGACAATGTAGAGATCAAAGACAAATGTGCTTTCCTTTAATTACTTTCCTCCTTTTGGCTTGCGTTTGAATCTAAAGTAAATGGCTGGGGCTCTCTTCCCTCCAAGGAGACCGAACTGGAGGAAAAAAAAACACAGTTTGGGTGTGAGTGCATCCGTCCAGCATCTTTCCCATCATGACATCTGTTTGTGTGCTTTGTGGTCTTCTTTTGCTAATCTGCATTCAGACCCAACACAAATTCCCACATCCCTCGTTTTAGGATTAAATTTTGATGTGAATCGCTTAAGAGCAAGAGCGACGTGCCTGGAGTTTCATTCCTCTGTTAGGTGGTGGGGAGGGCTGGACACAGGCTATAAAGCCTCGCCTTGACTGCACTGTGCACCATGTTCTTCAGCAGACATTTGTTCCTAACTGATCTGGTTTTGGTTGAAAAGCTCATTGGTAATTGAACTACAGTACCAAAATGACAATGGAAGTCATTCTTGATTCTTCAGTTCAGAAGCACAGAAAACATAGTAGTAGTGATATCTATCTGTAAGGATAGATAGATAGATAGATAGATAGATAGATAGATAGATAGATAGATAGATAGATAGATAGATAGATAGATAGATAGATAGATAGATAGATAGATACTTTATTCATCCCCAAGGCAAATTCAAAATTGTGTGGGTCCAGACCTATAATTGCAAGGTGTTAAAAAACAAAGGAACTGGATCTAGGAAGTCCAGTTCAAGTAATAGATCTACAAGTTTAAGTGCTAGTAAGACACCAAAACACTGACCAAAAACAGGATTTTATTTGGAATATAACCACAGTGACAGTTTAATGTCCATTTCAGTGATTGCTAGGTTGCCACACTCTGTTCACATTGCAAAAATGAGTCCACGTAGAATCGCCACCTGCATGCGTGTAGTCTACATAGTGCCTCACGTTAAGACAAAAAGGTTGAGCCACGTTCAAGTTAGTGAGCTGTGTGAGCACATAGCAACAAATGCATTTTTGTGATGCAGGGCTAATATCAGTTTGAACACATTCGAGTCTATTTGAGTTTCTCAATTTAAAAGTCTTGTTTTGGAGAAAGTTACAGATTTTCAGCTCACATTACCACAAGAGGTTTGCATATTCAGCCTCAACTGAATGGGTTTCTCATGAACAGTTTATAGCATCAGACCGAACTGAATGCAGATCCACCACCGAAGTGGTTGCTCTTTTGTTGGTCTTGCCTCTTGTTTTGACACTGGTTCTGGCTTTTTGTATGATCCTTTGGTGTTACTCCAACCAAACCCTGACTACCAACATTTGTACAGCAATTGGAGTTTGTTATGCCCAATTGGTATGTTTACTCCCAAAGTCTGCTGTGGGTCGTGTGTGGTAGCTTTAGTCACTAGACTGGTTTTGTTAAATATTTTTCTGAGCATAATTATACGAATGTTCTGAGGTGTCACAGCACTCATCTGTGTCCCTGTATGTTGACCTTGCTCTTAATGTTTTCAGCGGCAAAGACCCTGCAGATCTTCAACATTGAGATGAAGAGCAAAATGAAGGCTCACACTATGACAGATGACGTGACCTTCTGGAAATGGATCTCCCTCAACACTGTTGCCCTGGTCACAGACAACGCAGTCTACCATTGGAGCATGGAGGGTGACTCTCAGCCAATCAAAGTCTTTGACCGTCACTCCAGCCTGGCAGGCTGCCAGATCATCAACTACCGCACTGATGCCAAACAGAAATGGTTGCTGCTCATTGGCATTTCAGCGCAGGTACAGAAACAGCGTGGCTGAAAAGCTGCTTCAACCCGTTTGATCCTGATTGTTAACACATTCACTAAATACTGTTGTTCGTCTCAGTTTCAGGAAATAGTTCTTGCACTGGAGAACAGCAGCACCACACTTTAATATTGTACTACATTATCTTACTTGCTCAGTAATCTACCATAGAATTATTTTGTGTGATTAATTACTCTCATGCACAGCAGTGTCACCTACCATAGAGCGTATACAAAAATGCTTTACTGTGAAGATGTATTTGTATTAGATATTACAGGTTAGGTTGATGCATTGAAACATAAGGTTTCATGATTGATTTCAGTACTGTGTCTGATACTGGAAGCAGATCTTAAAGAATCTTGATGCAACTATAAATCACAGGCAACTTTGGGCTTTGAACAAACTTGTGGATTTTCTCTCCTCTTAAGCAAAACCGTGTCGTCGGAGCCATGCAGTTATACTCCGTGGACAGGAAGGTGTCTCAGCCCATCGAGGGGCATGCTGCTGGCTTTGCACAGTTCAAGATGGAGGGCAACACTGAAGAGTCCACTCTGTTCTGCTTTGCTGTGCGAGGACAGGCAGGGGGAAAGGTAAGATTTACAAGCACTGCAAAAGGCTGACGGCTATGAAAGCGTGGAGATTAGGAGTGACTCATTTGAAAAATGGAAGTCAGTAACACACGGACCAAATCAGTCTGGAGACCCTGGTTACCTGACTTTGTCTCATTTTATCTCAATGTCTTTTTGCTTCTAGCTGCACATCATTGAAGTGGGGACTCCACCAACTGGGAACCAACCGTTTCCAAAGAAAGCTGTGGATGTTTTCTTTCCGCCAGAGGCCCAGAATGACTTCCCTGTGGCCATGCAGGTACAGAAACTACTCACAAAGAGGCATTTTGAGCCTTCTATTCTGTAAACAAGACTTCCTCCTCTGGTGGGAAATGATACCCTCCACTGTTTATACTGTTATCAAATACAAGAATTTGTTGTAGTTGCACCATTTGAACAAACCTCTCTGAACCCCCTGCAACATGTGACATGAAACTGGGGCCGGCCAATACTTGACGTTTGACTTGAGCATTTTTAAAATGGATCTTTGTGTTCATTATTTACACTTTCTTACCAGATTTCTTTTTCTGTCCATCTAGATCAGTTCTAAGCAAGATGTAGTCTTCCTCATCACCAAATATGGCTACATCCACCTTTATGACCTTGAGACTGGAACTTGTATCTACATGAACAGGATTAGCGGGGAGACAATTTTTGTCACTGCGCCCCATGAGCCCACAGCTGGTATCATTGGAGTCAACAGGAAAGGACAGGTACCCCGCCTATTTAATAGAGTGAAATGTGCGTTTAACCTTAATTTAAATGAATTTTCTGTAATTTGCGCATTAATGACTTGATGATACGCACAGTGCAAAGGCACGTTCTTTAACAACAGCACACATAACATGGGTTCATGTTCGTGTTAAGATCATACTGGATCATACAGCAACTTTACCTGCATGTTAAACATAAATTATAATGGCTAACCTTAATTAAATTTTGAATGTTTGACAGACAGTAGAAAATAAGGCCTCTGACCTCATGCAGATTGCTTCCTATTTGAATAGACTGAAGAAATGTAGAGCTGTACCTTAGCTTCTTTTTCACACAGTAATGGTGTTACAGAGGTTGAAAGTTTTCTAGCACAGGCCATAAAATTGTAGCACGAGTATAAAACCTCTGTTGTCATCTCAACAACAACATGTAGTTCATCACTTTAACAGGCATGTGACTTGGCAAAATAACCTGTAATTTTAATTTAACCAAGTATCCTGTATCATAAATAAATGTCAGGCATTTGCAACAAACCTATAATTATGTAAACTGAGGACAGACCTTCTGCCTTGAAGGACTCAGAACATGCATTAGGAGGCATGGCTTCTTCTTCTTTTTTTTCTTGGTACCTGTAATATATACGTTGCGCTGTACAACCCTGAAGTGGCGTGAGGTGTCAGGCTGACAAATGTTCGTAGGGTCCATGTAGTGTTGAATCACAGAATGCAGCCCACTGCGTTGGGACACTGAGTCATCTGCTTGTCGTGGAAGAGCCAGGCTCATCGGACATTTTTAAACCTCCGGGGTGTCACTAGAGGTTTGAAATGGGGTATAAAGGCAAGCACTGATAACCCTAATGAACTTCTTACAATACTAATTTGACTTGAATTTGTAAAATTCAAATTGTTTTACATTTTTTTGGATGAATTCTGAATAAGGAATATCTTCCAAAATATGAACATACATAGGCAGAAACCCATAGTGCTTGTTTCTAAATATGTGCCAGTTTGAGACTCAGTATGTGTATATGCTGTATATATAACTAGACTGTTGTCGGTGATTCGCTTTCCTTGTGGTATGTCAGCCCTTTTGTGTACCGTATCAGTGTGGGTTCTTGGGTGTTGTCGTGTGACCTTGACTGAGGAAATCTCTGAAAATAACAGGCTGTAGCAGCATCTTTGGTGTGAGGCAGCATGTGACAGCCACAGCAGGAGGGCTAATCTTGGCCAGGCAAACTACACAGCCTAATCCTGTTATTGCCCTTGGCTCTCACCTGCAGGTCTACCATATACAGCTCAGTGTGTTGCACGCACGCACGCACATGCACACACAGGCACTAAATGTAACACTACACGCAACAATGGGCTAATCCCTATCTGTAATTTAGGAATGTGACAAGTGTGCTTCTTAGGACATAATTCACTTAAGCCTATTTTTGCATACCAAGGTGTGAACAAAGAGCGTACCCACATTTCACTGTCAGTTGAAAGGTGCCTGTTCATGCAGGCAGGTGTCAGATTGTTGCACGTAATTCTTAGTATTTGTGTTCACTTGCATGGAGTAGCAAGTATAGTGCATGGTGCCTAACCCAGGATGAATTACTGTAGGTGTTCTAGATGAATAATTCACCTTTTGGATGTTCATGTCACTATACATGTTTATTTGCTATAGTGGCCATTGCTGTTTTTGAATAGACTGAGGAATAAAATACATAAAAATGCAACATGGACACTTCACTGTTTTACACTCAGGAATAAATGTGCAGACAGTAAAACATGCACATGTCCTTTCCCAGGTGTTGTCAGTGTGCGTGGAAGAGGAAAACATCATTCCCTACATCACCAATGTGCTCCAGAACCCAGACTTGGCTCTGCGCATGGCTGTCCGCAACAACTTAGCCGGCGCCGAGGAGCTGTTTGCCCGCAAGTTCAACACCCTCTTTGCAGCAGGGAATTACTCAGAAGCTGCCAAGGTGGCAGCCAACGCGCCCAAGGTACTGCCGCTGTGTCACCGTGCACTCAGAGCAGGCTCAAGCGACGTGACGTTACACCTTCTTCAAGGAATACAAGCTCAGACTGTTAAGACTAAGCAGATTTTTGTAGCTTAGTGTAACAATCAGCACCCAGAGGTACTGTGTGTGTAAAGCAAGTGTTGATTTACATACAACACATGCAAAATAGTTTAAAAGCAATTAGACTGATTGCCTGTTTTGTGTCTGTGATGGCCTGAGAAGTTTCTGAAAGGAAGACAGTGTAAATCTAGATTCACTGCAGTCACTAATGTTTAACTATTGTAACCACACACCACCATTCTTCTTCGCTGAATCTTCCCACTGTCACTTAATTACTTTGTCTATCCATCCATCTTTCCTCTTCAGGGTATCCTGCGCACTCCAGACACAATCCGTCGGTTCCAGAGTGTTCCAGCCCAACCAGGCCAGACGTCTCCCTTGCTCCAATACTTTGGCATCTTGCTGGACCAAGGCCAACTCAATAAGTTTGAGTCTTTGGAGCTGTGCAGGCCAGTCCTCCAACAGGGCCGCAAGCAGCTGTTAGAAAAATGGCTGAAAGAGGACAAGGTATGTGTTCAGCAGTTTGGTTTAACAGTGGACAATCTTTGTCTTGTCTTTACAGGAATTATTTTCACCAAACATGTCAGAATATAACATCTGCTCTCTGGACAATATTCACTACAGTCAGTAAGGTGGCTCCTCTACAAATACCACAACACTGCTGCTTTCAATTCTGTGTGTTTTTCAGCACAGAATCTTCTGTTGTTTTGGAAGAACTGTCCAGGAAATTTTAAGCAAGAGCATTTTTCTAAAATAATGGGAGTGGTATCAATTTGAAAGCCACTATGGTGCTTTTAATCAAACACAGAAACACAGCATGTGCTGAAGCTTCAGGACAAAACATAAATGCCAGTTTGGTCATTTTGTCTGCTTGAAAGAGATTTAAGTGCACCTGTGATGATTTTCTGATTTACTTTTCCTGTTTCCTGTGTGTGTGTGTGTGTGTGTGTGTGTGTGTGTGTGTGTGTGTGTGTGTGTGTGTGTGTGTGTGTGTGTGTGTGTGCACGTGTGCGTGTGCGTGTGTGTTTACAGCTGGAGTGCTCTGAGGAGCTTGGAGACTTGGTGAAGTCTGTAGATCCTACTCTTGCCCTCAGTGTCTACCTCAGAGCCAACGTCCCCAATAAGGTCATTCAGTGTTTTGCAGAGACTGGGCAGTTCCAGAAGATTGTCCTCTATGCCAAGAAGGTTTGTGACGATGCCTGCTTTACCAGGGTTATCCAATATAATATAAGACTATTGACTGATTCTCCAAAACACTATTGGCAAATTTTGCAATGTTGTGATTGGTGTTCCACTGTTTCGTTTATGTGTTTTATATGATTGCATTGTAGCTGTGCCAAATCTCAAATGGCCTATGAAGTTTAAAGATCTGTTGTCCCTGTAGGTGGGCTACACTCCAGACTGGATCTTCTTGCTGAGGAACGTAATGCGGATCAGTCCAGAGCAGGGTCTTCAGTTCTCACAAATGCTGGTTCAGGATGAAGAGCCACTTGCTGACATTACACAGGTAAAAACTAAAAAAAAATAACAAATGGATTTTATTACTTATGGTGGTTTTCATCAAGAGGTTTGCACAGGTCACAGTAGCAGCTTCTAGCAGGTCCACTTTTCCCCATTTCTTGCACCTGCGTTACCTAAAGGCTAGAAGAGTAACCTCATGACCGGAAAATCAGTGATGCAGAAGCAGAGTTGTGCAAAGGCTACTGCCCTCCACCCAATAACCAGGAGAAGTTTGACATCTATGGTAATTTCTTTCTTTTGTGTCTCCAGATCGTTGATGTGTTCATGGAGTACAACCTGATCCAGCAGTGCACATCCTTCCTACTAGATGCCCTGAAGAACAACAGACCCATGGAAGGGCCACTGCAGACACGTCTACTGGAAATGAATTTGGTCCATGCTCCGCAGGTACATAAATGCCCTGATCTAGAGATGGAAAGCCACAGTTTAGTTTGGTTGGCAGATGTTCAAATGCAAGTATGAACACAATTCTCATGTTGTTCACTTGCCATTTCATGATAAGTTTTCTATAGCTGTAATGATTAACAGTCAACATTCACTCAGATTAATTCAATAAATTCAGGACTTTTTCCCTTCAGTTTTTTTCAATCATGCTTTTTGAAACTACCCTTAAGGTTTCTTTCCTTCACTAAGCATTTCACTGTTTCCTCTCATCATTTTTTTATTCCCTTTTGCCCCTGTTGCAGTTTCCTGGTTTAAAAACAAAACAAAAAAAAGCTTCAAGCAGTGTTGAAATGTCTTTGTCCCTGTGTCGTGTCTTGCAGGTTGCTGATGCCATCCTGGGCAATCAGATGTTCACCCACTATGATCGTGCTCATGTGGCACAGCTGTGTGAAAAGGCTGGTCTCCTGCAGAGGGCGTTGGAGCATTACACTGACCTGTATGACATAAAGCGCGCTGTGGTGCACACACACCTTCTCAATCCAGAGGTACAACGCAGGAGAATACTAACACTAACACAGCTGATACAATATGGCTAATCCTCTTTCTGTGTTCTGATTGATTGGTTTTTCATGACTGTATCTGCGTTTGTGTTGCTGATTGTTTTCTCTTTGTCTCTGCAGTGGTTGGTGAATTTCTTTGGCTCCTTGTCAGTCGAGGACTCTCTGGAGTGTCTGAGAGCCATGCTGTCTGCGAACATCCGCCAGAACCTGCAGATCTGTGTCCAGGTCGCCTCCAAGTACCATGAGCAGCTCAGTACTCAGTCTCTCACTGAACTTTTTGAGTCATTCAAGAGCTTTGAGGGTAAGCTGGCAATATACAGAGTGCTGAGCAGATTTGCTTGTCCTATACGTTTAGTTAGTTGTTCTCCTCTTGATGTTGACTTTTTTTTTTTTAATCTTTCAGGTTTGTTCTACTTCTTGGGTTCCATTGTGAACTTCAGCCAGGATCCAGAGGTCCACTTCAAATATATCCAGGCCGCCTGCAAGACGGGCCAGATCAAAGAGGTGGAGAGAATCTGCCGGGAGAGCAACTGCTACGACCCCGAGCGTGTGAAGAACTTCCTCAAGGTCAGAAATGGAAATGAAAATAATCTAACCTTTTGTGCAAGACTGTTATTCAACAAAGCAGGCATTTATTAGCCAATAAAATGCTTTATATTTTTTGTCCAACAGGAAGCTAAGCTGACAGATCAGCTGCCTTTGATTATTGTGTGTGACCGCTTTGATTTTGTCCATGATCTGGTCCTGTACCTGTACCGCAACAGCCTGCAGAAATACATTGAGATCTATGTGCAGAAGGTACGTCACTACTTCCTGGCCTGATGGAAACAATTTTTTTTTAATATTCATGACAGTAAAAAGCAACATTTAACTCAACTTATGTTAAAAGAGTTTTATAGTGTCTCACTGATGCAAAGAATCAAGCTTGTAAACACTGGACAGCCTCAGTCCACTTAAGTTAAACTGTTGTGCATTTGTTCTTGAATATGTTGTAACTTTAGCATCATTTATTCCAGGTGAACCCAAGCCGTCTGCCAGTCGTCATTGGAGGATTACTGGATGTGGACTGTGCAGAGGATGTGATTAAAAACCTAATCATGGTGGTTAGAGGACAGTTCTCCACGGACGAACTGGTGGCTGAAGTGGAGAAAAGAAATCGGTAAGAAGGGAGGAACTAATGGAACTGAATTGTGGGTCAAACCTTCGCGACCTATACAGGACTCCCTGTTGTGTGTCTGATGCACGTTCTCATTGCCTCACATTGGCTCGTCTCATCACGAATATGAACTAGCAAATTCATACCCATCTTGGTGAAATTTCAAGGTTTTAGGGAGACCCAGTCATCCAGAGTCATGAGTCAGCAGTTGTTTTTCCTCTTCAAACCTTGTGCGGTGAAATCCTTACCGTGTGTCTTTCACCAGACTGAAGCTGCTGCTGCCCTGGCTGGAGGCTCGTATTCATGACGGTTGTGAGGAGCCCGCCACCCACAACGCCCTGGCAAAGATCTACATCGACAGCAACAACAATCCTGAGCGCTTCCTGAGGGAGAACCCCTACTATGACAGCCGCGTAGTGGGCAAGTACTGTGAGAAAAGAGACCCTCACCTGGCTTGTGTGGCCTATGAAAGAGGACAGTGTGACCAGGAACTGATTCATGTGAGTTTAGCCTGAAGTCATACTTTCATTGAAGGCAAAAAACTCTTTGTCTATTATTGTTTCTTGTTTTAGTTCTGATGTGCATACATTACTTTCATGACATTTCTGAACTGTTGTTGTCTCTCATTTAAACTTTATATGTGTTTTGTGTCTTAGGTTTGCAATGAGAACTCACTATTCAAGAGTCTGTCCCGCTACCTTGTACGTCGCAAGAACCCTGAACTGTGGGCGAGCGTGCTGCTTGAGACCAACAATTACAGACGACCACTCATCGACCAGGTCCAACCTCTTGGCATTTCAAATACAAAATAATAACACATTAACTAATTTATCAAAATTGATAATGCAGAAAGCACCTGTATTACAGATTTGGCTTTCATAATGGATACATTAAAAGATATGTCTTCTAGTTCGTCTTTTTATATGTAGCTGTTGTGGAATAAGATTCTTAAATTGTAATCTAGGATATTTTTTTTACGTAAAACATCAGCTGTAGTGCATTGCATCTGTTGTTACAGGTTGTGCAGACAGCTTTGTCTGAGACTCAGGATCCAGAGGAGGTGTCCGTCACAGTCAAGGCCTTCATGACCGCCGACCTTCCCAATGAGCTCATCGAGCTTCTGGAGAAGATTGTCCTGGATAACTCTGTCTTCAGCGAGCACAGGTGAGACAGGCTTGATGTCACCTGTATATCCAAAATGTTTATGGCTGTGAATCCAAAATATATGTAGAAAATAAGACCTTCGCTGAGGATGTCCTTTGCTGTTTTTTTCCAGAAACCTCCAGAATCTGCTCATCCTGACAGCCATTAAAGCTGATCGGACACGCGTTATGGAGTACATCAACCGTCTGGACAACTACGATGCCCCAGACATTGCAAACATTGCCATCAGCAATGAGCTGTTTGAGGAAGCTTTCGCTATTTTTAGAAAATTTGATGTCAACACCTCTGCTGTGCAGGTCAGTGCATTACTGCTCAACCATTATGGCCACCAGAATTGCGTTATTGAGCCCGATGTAACGTGATCTGATCTGTGGTCTCATTTTGTTCAGGTTCTGATTGAGCACATCGGTAACCTGGACCGAGCTTATGAGTTTGCTGAGCGCTGCAATGAGCCACCAGTGTGGAGTCAGCTAGCAAAGGCCCAGCTTCAGAAGGGCCTGGTCAAAGAAGCCATTGACTCTTACATCAAGGCTGATGACCCCTCTGCTTACATGGAGGTGGGACAAGCTGCAGCCCAAAGCGGTAAGATGAACTTTATTAGCTCATTTGATGCTTAAATTTGAAGAATTTTGTTTTATTTAATGAAAACACTTTGAGAGCATTTTGGTAAATATACAGCAGATAGATGTGTTTATGAAACTCATCAGTGTTGATTGTCATGCACAGGAAACTGGGAGGACCTGGTGAAGTTTCTGCAGATGGCCCGTAAGAAGGCCCGCGAGTCGTACGTTGAAACAGAGCTGATCTTTGCTCTGGCCAAGACCAACCGCCTGGCTGAGCTGGAAGAGTTCATCAACGGACCCAACAATGCTCACATTCAGCAAGTAGGTTCTGGGAGGCATAGAGACATGCAGCACACTCAAGAGCATGCACCTGTATTAATGGGGCAGTCGAGCAGCACCATTAATTCCATTTATATAACCATAATAATGAAAAATCGATTTCAGCTCTAACACTATTATAGTAAATTACTATCGTCTTTACAAAGAAATTTTTCTGCTGTCACTGGGCAAAACTGTCAAACCAACAACAATTGCACAAAGATGTTCAGTTTGGAAACTTGTTCAGATTGCTGATGATGACCCCAAAAAAACTGCAGTGGCACTTGTGCAAATGTATTTATGTTGCCAAAACTGATATTATTCATTAAAGAAAGCTAAAAAATGACTCATTTAATGTGATGAATCACTCTCATCAAATTGAGGATTTTGTTCAAATGTGAAAAGCTTTGAATCAACATTCAGTAGAGCTCTAAACAGGTGTCACCACTTACGTCTCTTTCACCTGTTTGTTGCTGCTCTCCTGATCTTTTTTTGTTCTTCATTGTCAATTGTCCAGGTGGGCGACCGTTGCTACGACGACAAGATGTACGAGGCAGCCAAGCTGCTTTACAATAACGTGTCCAACTTCGGCCGTCTGGCCTCCACTCTGGTGCACCTGGGAGAGTACCAGGCAGCTGTGGACGGAGCACGCAAGGCCAACAGCACCCGCACCTGGAAGGAGGTGAGGAATGATGATCCAGCTCATTTTTAACTCTGTTGTGTTCTTTGAAGAGTGAAGAGTCTTCCCTGTCTCCTACAGTGCCTGCTGGCAGCATGCGGCTCACTCACCTATATGAAACACATTGTTTGATTTGCTCCTCTCCTCTTCCAGGTGTGTTTTGCGTGTGTAGATGGAAAAGAGTTCCGCCTTGCCCAAATGTGTGGCCTGCATATTGTCGTCCACGCCGATGAACTGGAAGAACTCATCAACTACTACCAGGTAACTGGAGCCAGTGTAAATCTCACCTGTTGAATGAATGCTGGGTAATTATTGAGCACATATACGATCTGGAATCGAACAGGATGGTGGCATTTTCTGTTGGCCTTTTTAAGCACTTAGATACCAAAAGTCTTTGTATTTTGTTTGTATTGTATGGTTTAAAGGGTTATAGCTGCTGTCATTAAGTCTCTCTGCACTCTTCAGGATCGTGGTTACTTCGAGGAGTTGATCACCATGCTGGAGGCCGCCCTCGGTCTGGAGCGTGCTCACATGGGTATGTTCACTGAGCTGGCCATCCTCTACTCCAAATTCAAGCCCCAGAAGATGAGGGAGCACCTGGAGCTCTTCTGGTCTCGTGTCAACATTCCTAAGGTAGGCATCTTCAAGCAAAGCATGATTAATCATCAACTTCACAGCATATGCATTTCAGTAGGATTTCAGGTCACTTAGTTTTTCAAAGAAAGTTTTTGCCTGTTTTTATGTGCACTGTCTTGTAGAAGGCATGAAAACAAGCACTGATAACCAAAAAGATGGTGGGTCCCTTTTTGAGGCGTTCTCAATATGACCACCACAGAATATGTGGAGTTCCTTTCTGAACATTTCATGCAACCAATACAACAGATTATTTGTTTCAAATTCATTATGACCCTTGTGTGTGTTTTCAAACTGTGTAATAAAGAACAGCCTTATTACGTTATTATGGTATTGGCATGTGCATGATAATTTGGAATATAGTGAACATACAACAGTCCTGAATAATCATATGCATGATTAACTTTTGTAGAAGCAGCTGTTATAATTGATAATAATAATAACAATAATAATAATAATAATAATAATAATAACAATAATAATCCTGATCTGTGAACTAATTAAAATATGAGTTCATGAACTTAACTGTGTGTGTGTGTGTGTGTGTGTATGTGTGTGTGTGTGTGTGTGTGTGTGTGTGTGTGTGTGTGTGTGTGTGTGTGTGTGTGTGTGTGTGTCAGGTTCTCAGGGCAGCAGAGCAGGCCCACCTCTGGGCAGAGCTGGTGTTCCTCTATGACAAGTACGAGGAGTATGACAACGCCATCATCACCATGATGAACCACCCAGCTGACGCATGGAAGGAAGGCCAGTTCAAAGACATCGTCACCAAGGTAAGAAAAAGGAAAGAAAGATTGGTTAGTGATGCTAGGTGCCATCCTGGTAAGAGATTCCACTGTTAAGGGCCAAAACACATCAGTGACCTTTTACATGTGTTGTTCATTGTAGGTGGCCAACGTGGAGCTGTATTACAAGGCCATCCACTTCTATCTGGAGTTCAAACCGTTGTTACTGAACGACCTGCTCATCGTCCTCTCTCCAAGACTGGACCACACGCGTGCCGTCAACTTCTTCAGCAAGGTCGTTATTGCTCTCTGTAAACAGGGCGTGTGTTTCAGTTCAAAACACCTTCTTAAAACAAAATAATATAAATGAATGCTGTTGTGTGTCATTTGTGTAAAGTTATGAGTGACTGCTCTCCGTGAAGTGGCCTGTGGTTGAGAGAATGCGAGTTCACCTGAAAATGGATGTTGATCCTTTTTTTCTGATTCTTTGTTTTAGGTGAAACAGCTGCCTCTGGTAAAACCCTACCTAAGGTCTGTCCAGAATCACAACAACAAGTCAGTAAATGAGGCACTAAACAACCTCTTCATCATTGAGGAAGACTATGCGGTATGATATTTTAACATTGTGTATTGATAGTATCCTAATATATATTTCTAAATGACTTTTGAATTGCATTTTCACTTGTATCTAATAATCCCTTCTCTGTCTCTCTCATCCAGGCACTGCGCACTTCCATCGATGCCTATGACAACTTTGACAACATCTCACTGGCCCAGGGCCTGGAGAAGCACGAGTTGATTGAGTTTAGGAGGATCGCAGCGTACCTTTTCAAGGGCAACAACCGCTGGAAACAGAGTGTCGAGCTCTGCAAGAAGGACAAGCTCTACAAGGCAGGACCACTGAAACAAATAATAACTTTCAGTAGATACTCCACTCCTTCCAAATAATGTAGATCAAGGCCCCGAAACCAACGTGGATTGAACTGCAGATGTGGTTTTTCCCCTAAGCCAATGTATTGTCGCCTCCCTTTCTGCAGGATGCCATGCAGTACGCATCCGAGTCCAAAGACATCGAGCTGGCAGAGGAACTTCTTGCTTGGTTCCTGAAGGAGGACAAGAAGGAGTGTTTTGCCGCCTGCCTTTTCACCTGCTACGACCTGCTGCGGCCTGACGTGGTGCTGGAGACCGCCTGGCGACACAACATCATGGACTTCTCCATGCCATACTTCATCCAGGTCATGAGGGAGTACCTCTCTAAGGTGGGTTGACCGGAGGTAACCAGCGTGTGCGATGTATCAGGCTGAGGTTTTTCTTAAAAGAAAAGGCAAAATCGAAGCAAATCTAAAGTCAACTACAGTGAAAAAAGATAATTATAAGGGAAAGGGGCAAGATTACCTTCATGCTGGCATTTTTTTATTTTTATGATGCTGTTAGGTATTGATACTATTGATACATTACTGTTTATCAGGCCTGCTTAGATGGGCGTACCACAGAAAGACACTAATTATTCATTTGAATCTTTACTTTTTCCCCGTTTGCTGTCTGGTATTGCCACCTGAGACCTTTAAAAAAAAAAAAGTATCTGCTAGGATTTGTTTGTGAATACCATACAGCCATAGGCGGTGTCACACAGTTTCCACCCAGACTGTACCAATGAATCCCCCCCAGTACTGCCTATTCTTTCCTCCATTCATGCTCATCTTCCTATGCTTCTGTCATGTGTCATCACTGGTGTTTTCCTTTTCATTTGAGTGTCCATCCATTCAAGCTACTTTTCCATACAAATGTGCTCTAGAGGAGATTCATAACTGCTGTGTTGCTCGTCATGCCATTTATCTCTGTTACATGGCAAAAAGTACAACCCACCGTTTGCTTCATAACAGATGGTCGACCCGAGTGGAGCATTTCATTAGCCTAATAGCATAATTGCCTAAGTCATATTTTAAGGTTTTCGGGCGATAAGGCAGGATGAAGCAGCATTTATTTGCCAAACTTGAAATGTCAAGTTGGTGGATTTTACATCAAAATAATACAGTTTGTCATATTAGCAGTCTTGTAGTTGGTGCTTGTTGTGGCAAACTCCACCAAAGGAATCGTTTTTATAGTGACAAAAAATCATTTTTTCAAGTCTTTGCATTATGTATTTAGTAGATCTTGTTTAAATGTTAAAACTTACTGCGTCCCTATTAGTCCACATCTGTGTTTTATTTGTCACACTCTTGTAAGCAACAAGGGGAAATTCACAGTACCAAAGTAATCTCAAGTCTGCATTTGTATCAAAAGTGGTGTTATTACCCGCATCTCTCTCTCTCTCTCTCAGGATTTTTGTGTTTGTGACAAGTCGCCTGTTTGCTCTTTTCTCTCTGTCAATTTCTATTTTTGGGAGACTTCCGTTTGTTTTTTTTTCCTCCTTAAGTTGCCTCTCTGAATTTCCTTTCCAGGTTGATGCGATAAAGGAAAAGGTGAAAGTCGAATCCATTTTCTAATCATTCTTTTTGACCCCTCTCCCCTGTCCTGTAGCCTGTAGTTTGGAGGAGTAAAATTAGCAGAAACTGCATGCCCCCCCCCCCCCCCATGTCACTCTGCTGCTTCTGATTGTAAACTCCACATCTCCACTAGACCACCTACCAACCCACAAGACTCCAGAGTGGGGCTCTTCACACCCAGCCGTCAGGGCTCTGATGGGTTTACTGGTGTCAGTGATGGCTCTGGACCAAAGAGTGACCTCAGAACTCGTTATTGAATTAGACGGGCACGAAACTTGTTCTAAGCGGAGGTGTGAAAAACAGTTTTTCCAATGACTTCCGATTGTTTCCCCCCTTATGATTAATACTTGCTGATTGGATTCACCTACTGGGAGACCTTATGAGATCACTATAAACGTGTTTTTGTTGAAGCGGGGACATGTTGCTGTCAGAGATGTCAGATTTTCTCCAGCATTGACTCAGCATTTATATTGTTCTG
The DNA here is from genome assembly GCF_039877785.1 of Chaetodon trifascialis. Taxonomy (NCBI): domain Eukaryota; kingdom Metazoa; phylum Chordata; class Actinopteri; order Chaetodontiformes; family Chaetodontidae; genus Chaetodon; species Chaetodon trifascialis. The sequence goes on from NC_092064.1 coordinate 11,998,062, forward strand.
GTTTGTGTAAACACAACTTTTAATTAGCAGGATTACAGTTCAAAATGTCAGCTTTAGACTTTTTTTTGTATATTCTTGCACTTTGCAAACAACACTTAAATACAATGAAATTTATCTAATGAGGCTATTGTTAATGGGTTTTTTTTTTCTTTTTCTTTTTGCTCCAAGCCTCACTGAAACCGACCGAAGTTTTTGGGGGGTTTTTTTGTCAGCAGGAAACAAACCATAAACCCATCCCAGACCTGTTATCATCTTTGAAGCTAGACTAGATCGTTTCCTCTGAAAACAGCTGCCTGCTACAATTACTCTATAAGAGCAGTGAGGGTGAACCAAAACACTAAGTTTAAAGATGCTATAAAGCTCCACAGATCTGAGGGGAGTCCGGTGACAACTCTCTGGGGGTCTGTCCATATGAGGGTCCCCCCTTCTCTATCAAATGTGCCCCATGACGGCTGTTCTCCTCAAACACACCGAGCCACCCACTTCAACCAGCATACCCACCAGCTCTCCTCAGGAGTGGGCGAAGAGCGCCACTCTGGATAACTGCCTCACCTGATGTGGTCAGGCCCTTTTCTCACTGACTTGTAGATCAGTTTTAATGTTCAGCTGTTTTGTGACACCACTCAGCTGCAGTCTGCTGCTAGACATCACCCTGACTCGATATATCTCCATGTTGTGAGGGGTGAGGGCATATTTATGTCTGCATGTGCACAGCGGTGCAGTAGCGTAGACTGCAGCTAAGTGTAAGAACTCATTTCAGTAATAGAAGAGCCAGCGCGGCATTATTTTAGTGAAGTGACCATTCTTTTAGAGACCTTTCTAATATTTTTCTCCATGTCTGTCCGTACGACCGAATTTATCTCGGTGCTAAAGACGAACACAAGTTAAAAACCAAGCATAAAGTGTGGTCTCTTCAAGCGACAAATAAGTTGAGTTTATGAGAGCATATAATCTGTAGTTTGGGTGCGTTCTCTGGGGAAAAACTACATGTAGAGCAACAAGCATGCGTTTCCCTTCCCCTTGGTAGCATCAGCAGCTCTCAGGCCAGGCTAGGAGACATCGTTGTTGGCTGTGCCTGCTTCTGAAAACCTTGAACTGGCTGTACAAAAGCATCCCCTCCACCCTCGCTCACACTCCCTCCACTATATTCTCTGCTTCTCCGTCTTTCTCTCTCATGCACTCTTCAAGGAGAAAATAACTAAACTGCCGCTTCAGCATGTTTCTCAACCCTTCTCTTCTGAAATGAAACAACAGCTTGTCTTTTCTTGAAACAGCCTGCTTAACCAGACTGACTGACTGTAGCAGTAAACCGGACAGTATGTAGAGAACTGAACCCAAAACCACCTTAAGAGGAAAGCTGTGCTGTTACATCATGTAGCATTGTCCATCACTGATTTTTATTGGTATTTAAGATGCACACTGTCATAGCTGGGGGTCATATCTGAAGCTCTTTGCTGCCTGCTTCATTCTCTGAATTGTTTAAGCTCTATCTTTTGTCCTTTCCCCGCCATTGTCTTCTTCTGAGCTGCTTAACAAGTGCCGAAGCACCGATTACAAACCAGGAGGTTTAAGCAAGTTGAGTCTCAAGGCTGCTACGTGCTTCTTGTGGCTGTTTGCACGCAGGCAATGACTTAATTGGGGCATGCGTGAGGGCCAGAGACGTGCCTCTCAAAATGCTCAAACACCTAACACTACACATTGTTGGTGATTGGATTTCCATGTTGGAAATGACAGAATGGGCAAATAAAACAACAACAAACTGCTCAGTGTTTATTCTAACCTGCAAGTATGTGGTAATAAATGGAATATCTTTAGGTTTTGGACTGTTGCTCGGACAAAACAAGCCTTTTGATGACATCACCTCCACTCAATGGACATTTTTCTCTATTCTGACACTCTATAGGATGAATCCATTAATAGATCAAATAATCAGCAGCAGATTAATCAATAATGAAAGTAATCGTTCATGTTTATTCCTGTAACCCCAACATTGACCCCAAAAAAGCTCTGAAGGATCCTCATGAAGAGCATTTCCACGTGTATCCCATGAATGTCTAAGGAGAGAGTGAAGTAAGTGTGCGCACATGTTTGTGGATGGCACACGTCAGTCTACAGACATGTTAGTGTGCTCACTGGGACGTGAAGCTTTTTTCAAGTTTTACTTATTAACTTATTAAGAGCTCAGTCTTTCAAAATCAAGTGTCCACCTCTTTCTGACAGAAACACTACTGGAGGCTAACTAAGCTGTGTCTTGGTCTGCTTCTCTGTCCAACAACTTTGGTACAAAAATGTGCAGGACGTGTTGATATTCTGCTCAGGGACGGACAAACTAGCAGGTGAAAAACACGACTAGGTTTTAGTCCGGCTGTTTATACTGGTGAGGGGTTGGTTCTCTACATACTCCATATTTCCAACATGTTAGAGTAGATGATTTGGATGGCTGGATGGTGGGACCATTATTGCCCAGTAGCTGTTTGTCTTTGTCTCCCCTCCTAATCCCTAATACTTTCCACAAAGACGTGGACGTCTATCTGATAGACTGTGGTAGCCAAGCTCGATAGAGTAGCCAGTAGCTCTCCAGATGCAGTTACTCCTCTTGCCTTCTAGAGGGCCTCCAACACATTAGCAAGGCCTGCATCCCGCAGCCTGTTTTTTATTTAAATCTGGACTGTATTCGTCTTCGCCTGTCAGGAATGGTCCCATCCGTCAGCCAGTGAAATGCCCCAGAGGTCAGTTTTTACAAACCCGGCGCGTCAGCCCTTGCTCTTCAAGAGCCCCATTGGCTGCAGTGGAACCGAGGTCTAACACTGTCCCTGCTGTTGTGTTTTCCTCAGGTGGACAAACTCGAGGCATCCGAGTCTCTGAGGAAACAGGAGGAGCAGGCTACTGAGTCTCAACCCATTGTTTACGGTAAAGAGACCACACTCACACAGTTGTTTTGAGGACATTTAAAGGAAAAGTGGAGAACATTTGGAGAACATGAGCGCAGCCGTGCTCTTCTCACTGCTTATTCTGCTCTTTCCGTTCCAGGCACACCTCAGCTCATGCTCACAGCAGGGCCCAACGTGGCCGTTCCTCCTCAGCAGCCCTATGGCTACGGCTACACAGCAGCACCAGGCTACGGCCAGCCGCCACAGCCCAGCTTCGGTTACGGCATGTGAACACCCACCGACCCCTCCAACCCCCACCACGACTCGACCCGACACCTTCCCTCCATCTGTCCCTCTCTCTTTGTGTTCCTCACCAGCTTCCCATGGTCTTCTACTCACAACAGGGGCCACAAGCAAGCAACAGCCCACTCTCATTTTGAGTATTATTTTTTTATTATGTTGTCCTGTTACAAGAGAAAACATTTAACTGCATTGAAGGACTTTTATTTGTATTGTTTGAAAAGAAATTGGACCACGTTTGTCTGTTTTTCACATTCCATATTTATGACTACTTATTTAGTTTTTTTTGTGTTGATGTTGATGTCATTTTTTTTTTAATTGGTTTATGGTTTGTGCAGAAGTGGACTTGCTAAAGCTCAGCAATGAACCTTTGAAGTAGGTGGAGGAGCATTGGATTTTGCACTCGTGAAGAAATTAATGTAGAGAAGCTCTTACTTTTGATGTACGGAACATGTGAACAGCTTACATTGTCTCGTTTGTCTGTATAATGCATTTCATCATTGTATATTCTGAGGAAAAAAAGGTTACATATAATATTTGAACATATATTGCCATTTCAATGGCTATAGCTAGCAACACTAAGTGATGATAGTATATTCTGCACAGGCGTGTAGCTTTATGGAGTTTTAAATGCATACAGACGTATGTCACTGTGTGAATGAGCGTGCGTTTGTGTGTGTGTGTGTGCACAAGTGTGACCTGATGGTCGAAATAAGAATTTTAAACCCCTCTCAGCCTGTACTGGGCGATCCAATCCACCCTCCTAGGTGTTAGCTCTCCCTCATTGGCTCCATGTATTTAGGTGACCTCTTGTGCCGTGTACAGTGCTTGTGTGAGACTGTATCTGTGTATGTGCAAGGACGGGACCACGGCTACCAAACCCCAGGCCCTCACCCCTTAACCGTACCGTGTGTGTATTTACTCTGAACCCTCCTCATGCTGAGGTCCGTGTATGCCAGGTGTTGTGCTGTTTCCCTCGGTCACCATTACTTTTTTTTTTGCGTGTACAGATGTGAACATGGCGAATTGAAAACTTTTAGATGGAGACCCCACCCATCTGTCCTCCACCCACTCTCCTGTCCTGTTTCCTCCTTCGTCAGTGCTTAACGGCAAGAAGAAACAAGGAGGCCGAAGAAGACGGGCCGGTGGAACCTTTGGTGTCCTTATGACAGCTTGATTAGATCCATAAACACTCCTGTAGGTTGTGTGTGTAGATGGTTATGATGAAGAAATTAGGTCTCAGTACATCCAGTTCTTTGTCAAGAATGGTCTGAAACAAGAGCCTGTACTTACCTTGATGTACTTAACTTCCTTACATGCTTTAAGCTGTGTGTGTAAAGTGTCATCCTAACCCTAACATAAGTTGAATTCCTTTCTGTTGTCATGCATATTAGTAATAAAGGGGATCTGTCATTGATAAGTGGAAGAATATGACTCACCTGAAAGGGAAATACTAGCCTAAATAAAAACTCAAAATTGTATCCAGTCTCCGGTGGAGTCAGTGTGTGAGAGGAAGTGATAATGTCCCAAAAAGTTACCTTATTTTGTTTGTTTTTGCAACATGTACAAAATACCATAAGCTTCTTAAACATGCACATACCAGTGATGGAATGCTGGGAAAACAAAGATGAAGTTGCTACAGAAACCTTTATTGGTACGTTCATTCAAGGTCATTAAATGTTAAATTAAGATGGCTTCACATTATTTTGGATCCAGTTGTGAGTGAGTCAGGGTATGGAGTCCCGGGCCCTCCTCTCCACTTCAGTGCAGTATTTTTCAGAGAGCCCTGAAGCCCTGCACAATGACACACACATCAGGTTTACTCAGTTCATACACACATGTTCACAGCACAGGAGAGCTTCTGTTTCCATGCAAGACAAGGAGGCCATTAACCTGCTCGTTCTTACCTGAGCTCTTTCAGCTTCTTCTCTTTGATCTCATCAAGGCGCATACGTCTCTGCCGCGCCTCCTCATTCAACCGATCGGCCTCCTCCAAGATCTCCCTGCGCCTCGCTATGGCTGACAACTCCCGTTCCCTCACCTGATGTCGCAGGGCGTCTGCCCGACGGTACGCTTTCTGACGCCGCTTCTCCTCCTCCTCCTTCTGTTTGATGATCGCTTCCTGTTGCACCCTGAGTGGAGGGAGGGAGAACTCACATTAATACACTGATGTAGGTGGATGTGTGAGATGGAATGAATGAAGGGAAACATGTTAAAGACTAAATATTATGTACACTTTTCACCACAATGACTGAGCCATCCTTCTTAAGGTAAAGTGATGTGATGTGAAAAAGAGATTCAGATCAAATTTCTTACTTCAGCACGCGCTCAAACTCTGCCTTCTCCCGGCCAGCCTCAATTGACAGCAAGTGCTCTTTGTAGCGAACCTGCTCCAAGTGAGCCGCTTTCAGCATGTCCATCTCCTGCGCTTTCTTTGCAGCCAGCTCCTTCTCTTTTCTCCTCCACTCTCTGTTCGCACTTTCTTGGTTCCTCCGAGCACGGAGCTCATCCTTCCAAATGCACACACACACAAACACACTACATGTGCACATACTGAATGCTTTAATTCCCTATTAAAAATGTGATTAGAGAATTTTGATTTGGAAAGGGGTTAAATCCTCTAAGGCTGTGCTCAGCCGGCGGTTTATTCCTGACCTGCTCTGCCTTGTAGTCTTTTGCTTTTTCTAGCCGAGTTCTCAGACTGGCGATCTCCAGCTCCTTCTCCTTCTTGATTCGTCTCTGCTCTGCTTCATACTCTGCCTCCCGCTCCTGCAGAGGTCATGAAACACTCAGAGTTATTTAACTGCACTGACTGTCCATGGACTGTCTGTGGAGATAATCTGCTTTTCATTTCACCATCTTGTTTCGGATGTATTCCATATCTCTGATGTCAGCCAGCCTCTCCTCCTCTCTCCTCTGCTCCTTGGCCCGCATGGTCTCGGCATTGATTTTCATGATCTCCTCCTGCAGATGCTGTTGCTCATTCCTCTTCATCTCCAGGGCCTGGAACAAGACAACCAGTCAGAGAGGAAACAGACTCATTTGTGTCCTCATTTTTAGTGTTTGTGTGCCTTGTCTCTGCACGGGCTGCACCTTGAGGTCTTCCATGTTCATTTTCTCCTGCTTCTCTTGTATCTGCTGGCTCTCATACTCTTTCATCTGCTCCTGCATTTTCTGGTCCTCCAGACGTTCCTGGATCTGGTTGTTAATATGCTGCATCCAGCTAGAATATAACACAGGCATAACACACACGTGATGACTATCCTAGACAGGAAGACCTTTTCCTTTACTGCTCACCAGCAGCCTGATGATCAGAAAGGGGATATTATAAGAAGGATGTGGGAGGTTTGGGTGGATCAAGAATATTTTTTCAACTTCATTCATCGAATCAATCCATTCATGTGTGTATTTCTCAGTAGAACTCCCTTCACCGGATCCTCTGGTGTTTGCGCAGCTCATCAATCTGCTCCTCAGTCTCCAAGGCCTTGCGGCGTTCCACCTCCATCATGACATCTTGACGCTTCTCCTCGTCTAACAGCTCCCCCTGGATCTGCTTCTTCTCCTGGATCTGGGCGTCGAGTGTGGCCTGACACTGAGCACCCAGAATCAGCTGAGGAAACCACACACACAGAAGTATTGATGTACTGACAACAAATCAGCTGCACTTACATCCGCATGTCCGCTGCTGCTTCCTACCTGATGTCAGAAAGTGGATGGCCAGTAACTTTTTCCAGCTACAGTAAACAGAGGTTCTTTCAGTAGGGCCCAAGGCTTTGAGGCGCCAGGTTCACACTTTAATTCCCGTCTGAACACCCCTATGAGCACGCTGAAAACTTGGGTATGACTTTAGATGCTGATCTTCACTTCCAGAGGCACATATCTAATATCTCCACGGCTGCCTTTCATAATTAAAGTTAGATGCTCCCTGTCACAGTCAGACGGTGCAAAGCTGCTTCATGCATTTATTTCCAGCAGACTAGGTTAATGGAATGCACCTTTTTCCTGCACTGACAAAGCAGGTGTGAAATAAACTCCAGCTTATTCAGAACACTGCAGCCGGAGTATTAACTAAAACCAACAGGTTTGAACGCATCACTCCTATGAGCTCACTGAGTCTGTGCCTGTTGTATGAAATGTGCTGTATAAATAAACTCGACCACCTTGTTGAGCTTTTTGACCTCATCCTCTTCCTCCATCCTCAGCTCTCTGGCCCGCTCCACCAAGCCCTGCGCACGGTCCTGGGCCTCCAGCTCCAGCTCAGTCAGAGCCTGGTTCTTCTTACGGGACAGATCTGCCTCAAAGAGCTGACGCTTCCTTTCCTCTGCAGCTTTCTGGTATATTGCAAAAAGAGCGAAGGGCTTTTTGTCTTACTGTCAGTTATGCACATTAAAGGACCATTTTGGGAGTTTTTCATATTTCTTACAATTTCCTCTTCTTTCTTCCTCTGATAATCCTCCTCCAGGGCCTCCCTCTCCTCCTTGGTAAGAACCCGGGCTTCTGATTTGATCCGCTCAAACTCAGCTGAGGGGAGAATGATGGACTCTCCTGAGGGATCTTTGGATGGGATCCTGGCATAATGGCAGGGTGTCATACGGGTTTCAGTTTCATTATCAATCTTAATTATAAGAATCTTTACAATATTGTGACATTATTATTTTTTTCTATGATGTACTACAGCTATGGATTTTAGGCCTTGACTATAAAGTTTATACATTTCTCACCTACCTTAGATTGCGAATGAGGTCTTTGGTGATGATTTGGACAGTCTCTTTGTCTTTGTTCTTCTGAGACTCATTCTTGTCTTTGGATGGTGACTTTCCATGTTTGTCGACCTGTGATGATACCTGCACAGAGTTAGAAAGCGACATCTCACAAACCCACTCATAACTCGTCATCTCTCCACACTCGCAATATATTACACTAACTAAAGTGTCAAACTAGATGCATGAGCTGCTCTCGCGCCACAGCTAAACGGATACCTCTAGCAGCAGTTTGTGCCACAGTCACTCACCGGTGGACTTGCAAACAGGGTTTCATCCACATCACAAACCAGAGCCCGTGTGCGGTACCGGCGGGTATGTGCGCTGCTCCTGGGAGTCCTGGAGCTGGATCCGAGTTTCTATGGAGATTAACATCACCAGTGTCAATAAATGACAGTTCAAATGAGATGCCTTTGAAAACTAGGGTTTAAAAGGGAGCTCATGTCACATGGGAAGCGTCATGACCCTGCTTCTTATTTGAACCTAAAACTTACCATGGTCCTTAATTAGTCTAGTCCAGGGAGGGAAGTTTGTTCGGCTCTACTTTCTTAAGTTTCAAAGGCGAGATAAACTTGACAATGTCATGACATCCGTACACACAACCGAAACGTTTGTTGTCTGTTACCATGGGAACAAACAGGCGGGTTTTAAAATGAGGAGGGTCTAGATACGTCACATCCGGTTTCGTGAGCACTAAACCTATCTACGAAGAAGAAAACGAGCAACTGCAATGTGTTGCAGAAAGAAATAGAGTATTATTAGTGATGGCAAACTGAGGCTTCCTGAACCACTGTAGCTTCGCAGCCCATTGGTTTGCCAGAAGGTTAACTACCCGAAGCTTCATTCAGTTCTCATTAGTGACACCTGCTGTCCAAAGAAATACAAATAATTTTGCTAATCACCTGAGTGGGCACCTTTTCTGTGATTGAAAATAATAAAACATTAATCTTTGTCACAGTTCTTTCACACGCCCATGCTAATGCTCATTTGTAAAATTATTTTTTGATTACAGATGCCTGTATGAACACCACAAATAAAACTTTGTTTTTGTGCTTAGCGCAGGGATGTGGGACTGGGAATGTTACATGGGAGACACTGTTTCATTGGGTGGTGGATGAGAATGCGCATTGGTTTTTATTTAGAAAAATAAGTTCTGTTTTGTTTTTTAACAGTGTTGGGGCTCAGACAGTTCCCCTTCTTAGAAACAATCTCTCCAGCCTTAGAAAATACCCGTTCACATGGAACAGAAGATGCAGGACAACATAAAAACATGAGAGCCAGCTGGTAAAGGTGGGGATGTTGGTGTTTCTGTCTACTCCAGTAGACAAGGGGATCTTCTGTTCTTGCCAGGTTCATCACTGCTAAATAATGATCCACTTCCGATGTGGCATCTGCTTTGGCACTTGAGCTTCTTCTACTTTGATCCACTGGTGTGTCCAGCAGATGCCAAAGGTCATCTAGTAAATGTTAAATGAAAAAACATAAACAGTGGCTCACATTACTACCGATCAATGTTAATTTTGACAAAACAAAGAAACACACTACTTACTGTTGTTCATGGATGCTGTTGATGTTGAAGATGTTGCTGAAGAGGCTGCTACCTGAGCTGTGGTTGTGCCACTGGCAGAATTTACTGCAGAGTTCCTGTTGGCACATTCATACTTCAGCCTTGTAACAGCCTCTTGAAGCCTGCCCTGACTTAAGAAACCCATTTTTTTTAACCTTGGGTCCAGTAAGTGGGTAATGTTATCACACTTCATGATTCAACTGTTGTGATGATGTGCAAATAAAATTGAATCATTCGCATATACTGTATTGTGAGCAACCATGTCAAAATACTCCCAGACAGGAGAAGACTTCCTCTTTCTTGGAGGCTCCAGAGGATGAAATATCACAGTGTACAACACTGTAACCTTCCAGCTAGGTTTGGTGTAATTGTATGTACCCTAACTAATAGAAGCTAATACTACTAATAATAATACTATGACTAATGATAATAATTGTTATGATTGCACTAGTACTGATCTACCTATATATCTATATATCTATATATCTACACTACCACCACACTACCATAAGCACCGACACACCCTCAGAGACGCGTGCGTTTCGAACCCGCTTTATACGGAAGCCATACTCTGAATGAAACAGTTACGTCACCCACACAAACCGAGGCCTCGTTTGTCATTGGTCACGTGATTTCCACAAGCACTATACAAGCCTCGAATCGGGGCTTCATCTGGCACGCCCACTTTTACTCGACAGACTTTGGGATTTTGCGTCTAAAACGAAAACTCTAACCGCGAAACGTTAGCATAAAAATGCAATGTTAGCCTCGCGTGTTACTGCTCGCGTGCATCAAGCTGACAGTCGTATTCGTGCTTCCTGTTCGGTAAATGATTTATAGTTACACACAGTTTCATGAGCTACTCTGTTGGGCGGTAGTTTAACGCTTACACGAAGTACTAAAGTATGTTGGTTTAACATTAATGTCGATTTATTATTTTTTCTTTCACAACAGTCTGTCACAATTCTGATAATAGTGTCACTGCAGCTAAAACACGGCGTTGTGTTGCTCGCCTCGCCCCGGTGGCTGGCCGGTGTTCGTCACTGTACATGATGCGGAAATGAAACGTCCCTCAGTCCTGTTCTGCAGCCTGGACATGAGCAACTCTGCAATGAAAACAAGCGACTTAATGCTGCGGGGGAGAGGTCCAACACGCAAACATCTGTGAGGTGGACACATAAAAGAGGAGGTGGACACACAGAGCTGTCAGAATGGGTTGTTTGGACACTTTTTGTAGAACAATCATGTCTGACATTTACATACTACTACTACCACTACTGCTGTCAAGTATGGACTAGTGTAAATGTACGGTTCTCCTTGATGTTGGCTGAGATAAAGGAGCTTTGTATTCATGCTTTATTCAGACAAGCCACAATGACTGTAATCTCTGTGTTGTGCTCACACACTGTGTGCTGTTTTGCTGCTGAGGATCACCGCAGCTGACACACCCCCTCTCTTGGAGAGCAGCCGCCCCCTGGTCTGCAGTAACTATTGGACTCCCCAGTAAAACATTAACCACATCAGTCTGCGGAGGCCATCCCTAACATCCTTAGAGGAACAAACAGCCGCAGATGTAAAGAACAGCGAGGTCATTCTTCAAGCGTAAACAGGAGGCTGAAGAAAACAGCAGATCATATTCAGCGCTGATGTCACACACTGACTGATGAATTCCTTTTCCTTCTCCTCCAGCTGGCCTGCAGCACATGCCAACCCAGATTCAGCTGCGGGCAGGAGAAGTTGACTATTAACCTTCCCTACTGATTGCAATCGCCTCTCCACGTGGGAGCAGCTGCCTCTTGTACAGCGGGTCCTAAAGCAAAGTTCACTGTCACAGGCTGCACAAGTCTGTCAAACAGCAGGAGCTCGCTCCCTCCTCTGGATTCACCTCTATTCTTTATTTTTATAGGACTTAATCGGCAGCCATGGCTACACCAAGTTACGGATACTACAGAGCCACTATATTTCTGGCCATGTTTGTGGGCTACACGCTGTACTACTTTAACAGAAAGACTTTCTCCTTTGTGATGCCTTCTCTAATGCAAGAAATTAAGCTGGATAAGGATGACCTGGGTATGAGACTTTATACTGGCTCTTGCTAGACTTTAGATTACAGGTGCACTTTCATGCATTTCATGTCACCTGTGTGTTTTACAGTATGTCATAGCAAGATTCTAAATATGTGCTCTGAGGACATTTCTCTTCTCCTGTCCTCTCTTTGTTCAGGCATGATCACCAGCAGTCAGTCCTTGGCCTACGCTATCAGTAAGTTCATCAGTGGTGTGCTTTCGGACCAGATCAGTGCCCGCTGGCTCTTCTCCATTGGCCTGTGCATGGTGGGAGGCATCAACGTGGTCTTCTCCTGGTCCTCCACCGTCGCTGTCTTCTCTGCCCTGTGGTTTCTCAACGGTCTGGGCCAGGGCCTCGGCTGGCCTCCCTGTGGAAGGGTGCTGCGCAAGGTACCCCACAAGCCAGTACATCAGTGCTGCCACATACTGATATCAGATTTGAGATGTTTCTTTTTCTCTCCTGTGTTGCAAAGAACAAACAGGCACCAGAACACAGCTGATAATTAACTGGGAACATGCACTATGAACTGGGTTCAGTTATACATGCAGGTAGAAACACAGTTCAGATCAGACATACAGTATGTAATCCTCAAATATAAGGGGTTAAATAGTTAATATTTTTCAGGAATCCAACAAAGATTGGAGTTTTGCTTACACAGCTTAAAATAACAATTGAAATGTATCTACTTAATATGAATACATGAAGTCACAGAATACTGAAACAGAGATAAAGGACTTTATATTCTCCTCTAGGACTCTGAAGGAAGGTTGGATGCCTGTAGCTTTTTGAAAATTGTCCTCTGCCTGTGTGGCCAGTTCATCTTCAAAAGCCCCAAATACAGAAGACGCCTCATAAAACAGATAATTGTGTAAATGCTGTTTCATAAGTAACACCACATTGTTTATAGTGTACTCAACAAATGATTGCATTGCTAGAGTCTTGACATGTTTTTCAGCACAATCAATGAAAGATTGACCAGCAAGACGACAGAAAGCCTGTGGCTGAACAGAGGTTGTTCTGATGTTGGCTTTGCAACATGTACAATTATTAGAGGCTACATTTTTGATTTAGGGAGGATGTTCTTTTATTGTTTGACACATTCCTGCTCCTTTGTTTTATTCACAATAATTCAGTATTCCTGACCCAAGGGGCTTTCTACAGATGGAGAATCACCAATGACTCAGATATTGAATTTTGTGTTTTCAGTCTTGTAGTTGATTATGAAATGAAGATGGCGGGCTAGGGACCAAATGCTCCCAAACACACTGAAAACTTGTTGCCAAATCTTATGTGTTTCTCTGTTATATTAAATAATCATCAGTCACAGTTAACATTAAAAAAGAGGCATCCTCAGGTGTTATAATCTCCACCAGGACTGTGTGGGTTGATCAGATTAGTATAAGAAAACAGTCCCACAGCTGTTGACCCATTTAAATGTAAATGTTGCTAAATCCTGATTGGATGATTGGATTGGTTGTCCATGTTGGGCCTCATTGTTCATAGTAAGAAGCCATCTGAGAAAATGTATATACAGTGCTAGACATCATTTGTTTGTAGTCACGCTGTACAATATGGCAACGCTCAAATGACCGTCATTCACTTATGACCTGGTTCAATTATTTCATCCCTCCTGTGCATCAAAGGCAACATGATGACACTTCATCTCAATCTGTCATAATTTCATGACGTTACGTCCCCTTCTCTGTCCTCAGTGGTTTGAGCCCTCTCAGTTTGGGACATGGTGGTCAGTCCTGTCCTGCAGCATGAATCTGGCTGGCAGCTTGGGCCCCATTATTGCCACGGTGCTGGCCCAGAGTTACAGCTGGAGGACGATACTGTCGGCGTCTGGGATGATCTGTGTGGTGGTATCCTTCGTCTGTCTGCTGCTCATCAAGAATGAGCCAAAGGATGTGGGGTTGCCCAATATAGAGACAGCAGCCAAGAAGAGCAAAGGCGGTGAGGCTGAGTCTTACTGCGTGATTTCTAATCATTCTTCTATTCAGATGACAATCAGAAGCACAGTTTGCAGCCTTTACTTCTCTCTGACAGTGACTGAAGGAGCATATTTGTGTAAAGGCAGTAAAGACATAACTGTGCAGGTGTGTGTGTGTGTGTGTGTGTGTGTGTGTGTGTGTGTGTTTTCATGCAGCATGTGGCTCTTGTGACTAAAGGTTGGTGGACTCTGTACCCAGTGTGCTCTTCACATGCCACTTGTGTGAGCTGTGTGTAGATCATGCACAGGCAAAGTGAGAAAGTAATATTTGAGATGCAGTAGTCTTACTAGAAGCACACATCCCTCCCACTCCCACCTCAGTGATGCTACATCCATTAGGGTTGGGCGTGATTCCCAAACACACACAAGACCCCCGGCACTGAGACAGAGATCTCTGGCAGGGGCTTTTCAGCCAAAAAATCCACGTATCCATGTAATCTCTAGCATTAAGTCATGTTTTTCACAGTGTAATTGGTGATCAGAGAGGCAATTTCAGCAGAATGATTAAACTATTATCATATGTTCAGCCAGTTGAAAAAAATCTTAATTGTTTTACTGGAACTCAAAAATATTCATTTATATAAAGATAAATACCTCAAACCTGAAATATGAATATGGCTGAATATAATAACCCTTTGTGTTAACTCTTGAAGGAAAATTAGTATTCCTATCTAGGCTACATGCAGATTACAGTTACAGACTTAATTATCTTAATCATTTTGTTATTTCGGGTGGCATGGTGGAACAGCAGGTAGTGTGTGTGCCTCACAGCAAGAAGCTTGCCGGTTCGATCCCCGGGTCGGACAGGGCCTTTTCTGTGTGAAGTTTGCATGTTCCTCCCGTTCTTCAGCCAACTAAAGGCAAAATCACAAAATGATTCAATGATCATGAAATTTCAAGTAAAAAGTATCGGTATCGATATCAGTGACACTAGCCCTGTATGTACTTGGTATCGGATCGATACCAAAATTCCCAGTGTCGCCCACCCCTAACATCCACGCGTTGTGTTGATGGTAATGTTTCAGTGTGATAATACTCCGCTCTGCTCAGGATCCTCCAGTGATGAAAGCACACTGTCTGAGTTCCTGCTGTCACCCTACCTGTGGCTGCTGTCTGTGTCCTACCTGGTGGTGTTCGGGGTGAAGACGGTGTGCACCGACTGGGGCCAGCTATTTCTCATTCAGGACAAGGGCCAGTCCACACTCATGGGTAGGGAAGGGGGGCAGAGTGGATGCCTCCATGTTCCGTAGAGAAATGTGTTGAGCGCTAAGTGTCCTTCGCTTATTATTTCTTGTGAATCACTATATTCTTCTCGATAGGTAGCTCATACATGAGTGCGCTGGAGCTTGGAGGCCTGTTGGGCAGTCTGGCAGCAGGTTTCCTCTCTGACAAGGCTGTGGCCAAAGTGAGTTTGCAGAACTATAGCTGTTTCCCACAATATGGCAAAATCCCTCTAGGGGTGTTTGTGTTTGACTGCTTTTGTCTTGTGCGACATGAAAACTGGTGCATGGATCCATGTTTATTCTTTTCTACAAATCTGCCTCCATAGTCAGCCATGTGCAACTGAACTGACTGCACCGTTTGGGCCAATGCTCTGCTCATCACCAGCAAAACCAGCTTGTCTTTATATATTTACTTATTTCTTACAGCAAGGCATGAGAATCTACGGCAATCCTCGCCATTTCATCCTGATCTGCATGATGGCTGGAATGTTTGTATCCATGTACCTGTTCAGAGTCACGGTTACACCTGACAGCTCAAAGGTACCCGCGCTCACACTGACATCCGCATGGACAAAAACAAATGGCTGACTCTGTAACGCAGTACGCAGTGTGTCAGACCCTTCGTGGTTTGTACATTCACTCTCATTTGTACATTCAGATGTGGATCCTCAGCTTGGGTGCTGCTTTTGGTTTCTCCTCTTATGGACCAATAGCACTGTTCGGAGTTATAGCCAATGAGAGCGCCCCATCCAACTACTGCGGGACATCACATGCCATTGTTGCCCTGATGGCCAACCGTAAGTGGATTGATTTTCATTTCAGTCTCAACATTGTGCATTAACTACACGTCTCAGCTGTTACTGCTAAATGTCCTTTATGCAGTTCCAGACCACTAGCTTCTCTTAGTTTATATACTGTAAAACACTTTTTATTTTCTCAAACAAACTCTTCCATTTGCCTTCTCCTCAGTCGGTGGCTTCCTGTCTGGACTACCATTCAGCACTATTGCCAAGCACCACGGCTGGGAAATGGCCTTCTGGGTAGCAGAGATAACCTGCGGCATCACCACTATTGCATTCTTCCTGCTGCGCAACATCCGAACCAAGATGGGTCGTGTGCCTAAGAAGGCAGACTAAAACATCATTCCACCTCATCCTCTGCGCCCAGAGGAAACTGGATACTTTGAGCTCTCACTGTATTTCCATATTTTTCTTACTTCTTTTTTTATACCACAGTATATTCTCTCTCAGTCTCACAGGATGGAAACATGAATGGGAGCTCTGAGAAGTTCAGCACTTTTTCTTCAGTAAACGCTTTTGAAAGTTGGTTTTCTACATACAGTATTTACAGTCTGTAAACAATTAATCAATAACAAGTGAATGCGAATGACTGCACGTTGTGTGTCATAGAATGAAAAGTGGCAAAAATACAGAAAAGAGAAAGGTTTTCTCTCCAAAGGCTGCTGAAGTATTTCCATGATGCTCGCACAAAACTAAAGCCTGGTTTAGTAACTGCTATATTATACAGCATCTGTGTTAATCAACTACTTGTAATACTGAACGATGAATGGAATTACATTACACAATGCTGGTCTTTTTTCTAGAAAGTGTGTGGTCTTCCTCATGATAACAGTCAAAGGCTTGAATAAATGATACTTTTTTTCAGTCACTTTCATAGATTACGCTCAGTGCACTGTAGACTACAGGCAAAAAGAAAATTTGACATGGACCGTTTATACACAGTATGCAATTTAATCTTCAAATATTTACAAAACATGACATATTTACAATGTGTTAACTGCCACTTCGACTCCAAAAGGGAAAAAGCAACACAGACAATGCACCAACTGAAGTTTAAGCAGTCACACGAGTTCAGTGAATCTGCTGCGGTTAGAAATTATAGCACAGTCAAACTCGTCTTCTCTTGTTCAAGATCCAGCTCCAAAGTTGCCAGCTTTCTCTGCAATCTCCAGCGCACTCTTCAGATTCTGATCGAAGAGTTCACACCTGAAAATCAAGCATTTACAGTGACAGGTGTTAGACATTGGGCACTTTGTATGTAATCTGAAACGTAACAAAAGCTAAATAACAACATAACAGGAGAAGGCGACATCGCCCTGACTCTTTCTGTTACCTGATGGGCATTTCCAGAGAATAGAACGGGTTCTTGAGGGCAAAATCTGAATAGATCTCATAAATTTTCCTCAAGAGCGCATCAATACCAGATTGCCGAGGGTCCGCCAGCACGATGAACTTTATTCCTGACAGAACAGAGATGGAACAAGCAGTGAGAAAGATGGCAGTTTAAACTAGATACTGTCAATCATACAATAAGTAAACAAGTCATTTTGTAAGGATCTGAGTGGGTGGGTGGATCTTTAATGGGGCCGTGGGCCTGAATATCTCTGTTACAGCTTTTTTTCTGCAATGGACTTTGTCTCACATACAGTAGCACTCACTCACTCACGCTACTGACCTGTCAGAGTCTGGAAACAGTGGAGCTTAAAGACGTCTGTTTCCAGCATCTCGATCCCTGAACTGCCAACGTCAGGGGACAGCTGTGAGCCGATGGCAAACAACCTGGGGAGAAACACAAAGAACGTTCGATACTGAGATTACCCAGTGATACACATGAGGCCAATGCTTCACAATAGATGGTAGACTGTTACTGTATTAACAGTTGTTATTAAACAGAAGTAGTTTCAAACATGGAGCCAAGCAGAGCTGATGTGGTTTGGTGAGGAGATGCAGACACATGATTAAACTGAGTGAAGCCTTTTTTTCCTTGTTTAACATACGGGCACAGAGAAGACAGCAAATATAACATTGGCTCTGACCACCAATAACTAACACAATCCCATGAATCCCCCAGAACAACAGGAGCTGCATTCTGTTGGTGCGCGAATGGCTCTACCTACAGATATGATCAGATGTGTAGGTACAGGGGAATGATGTTAATCGCTTCCAGTTTGGACAGAAACCCTGGGTTTGACAGCAGAATTGGTATCAAGGTGGACAAAGATGGACTGAAGTGCCCCTTGTTAAAACCCACCAGACCCAGAGCTCAGCCATTCGTTCTCAAACAGGATGTCAAACAGGCTGACTGACAGACTCCTCCACTGCCCACACATGGCACATGAGATGTGACTTACGAGTGGAACATAGATGCCAGCATCAGCTTCTCATTGGAGCTCAGGCGTGCTCGTCCAAAGCGAATGGACACTGGGTAATTTGAGGGATCCTTCAGGTATTCAAGGATGTCCTTTCCTTCTGCTGTGTTCTTACCGAGCACATCCACTCCATTGATGGACAGCACTGCATGGCCCACTGGAGGATGACAACAAGCACTCAAGACTCAGAAAATACAGTTTACATTCAGACTTTAACAAATCATGCAGTGAGGAAGTTCCGAAGGGATTTTCACATCCGTAATGTTACAATAAGGCCAATTTAAATGCAGAATGAAATGTCATGCAGACTGTGAACTCCTGCAGAGTACGAACACTTTAGCCAGTCCATGAGAAACTAACTCATTTGGTACAACCTAATTAAGTGATTGGCATAAATGACAGATTGATTTATTAGTACGTTTACTTTTGCTTGATTTGTCTTCGTCTTACGTTTTAAGTAATGTTATACATGTCCGGCTAGCTAGGTTAGCAAGTAAAGAGCTAACGATGTGCTATACAACGTTACCTCTGATTCCGTCTCGCTGTCCAAACGACACCACGACCTTTTCATCGTGATGCTTGAGCACTAAATCTAAAGGATAACTGAATGTTTTTTCGGCTTCCGCCCTCGGGACATAATTGTCATATTGGTAAATTAAACCTCCAGCCTTGTTCACAACATACACACTGAAGATCACCATCTTTGCAACGTCATGCGCAGCTGACAAAAGTGTCACATGACCACAAACCGTCAAAAGACAGAAAAAAATCTATATAAGCTCATACTTTGATAGTTTGAGCTTTGTGATTATTTTTATCTCCCTACCAGTCTCTAAATTACCGGTCTCACTGTTGTGCAGCAGTTTGGTGCGCCTGTAACAAAAATAAAATTCAGTTCAAAGGATACAACACAAAAAACTATATTTCCCATAATCCCTGTTTCCATTTCCGCATATACAGGTTGTCTAAGGGGCTCTTGCACGGGTGAACTTCCTTTCGCTCCGACATCTTGACGAGGAAACATGGTGAGGACAGTTATTACACGTTTTGTAGAAACAAATGAAAAGTTACCCATGTTTCTGTCATTGATCTGGAGTTTTAATTATTCGGATTAGCTGCTAAAAGCAATGTGCTTTCCCCACGTTGCGATAAGAATGCGTGGAGGAAGCAAACAGTTGTTAAAATTTATGATTTAGCGGTGGGCTAGTTAGCTAGCTAACGTTAGCTAGTTTGCTAATTCCACCACGCTTTCACGCTGCACTGAAGTTATAGAAAATGGGCCCTACAAAATTACCAGTCATAAATCTACAGAGTGATAACAATATCTAGAAATGCACACATCGCCAAAGCCATAATAATGTCCACTTAGTGTAACAGTGATAATAACCAATAGTGTTAATTGTGCGGCTAGTAAAGCTCTGTAAAGACGCAGACAAGGCCATCCCATGCCGGGCCAGCCGAGTTAACCTCAGGCTGCTTTCTCTGTCCATCAGCTGGGCATTTTCATTATTCAAGATATTTTGATGCAGAGACATCCATACACTCTGATGCACGGACATTAAAGCATGTTATTCTGTTTTCAGCCTCCCAAGCAGGACAAGAAGAAGGACTCCGGGAAGTCCAAAAAGGACAAGGACCCAGTCAACAAGTCTGGAGGCAAAGCCAAGAAGAAGGTACGCAGTGGCGAATACTGATCCTGGATCGGCCCTTCACATGTAATTGCTAAATAATCGATGAGGAGGTGCACTGTAGAGTTTTCCTAATCATTGATCCGGTGTGTCTGTTTGTGAGCAGAAGTGGTCCAAGGGAAAAGTGAGGGATAAGCTCAACAACCTGGTGCTCTTCGACAAGGCGACCTACGACAAGCTGTACAAAGAAGTTCCCAACTACAAGCTCATCACCCCCGCTGTCGTGTCAGAGAGGCTGAAGATCCGTGGCTCCCTGGCCAGGAACGCTCTCCAGGAGCTGCTCGCCAAAGGTGAATTTTTTATCCCCAAAATGGGGCGCACAGGTTCAGACATTTTGGTTCAGGTAGCATTTAGATGCAGTTTAATTGTTACATGTTCAGTACATCTATTTAGAATAAGTAAGTTAAAGATTGTTACTCTGTTTTTAGTTGATCATGTCTGACGTTGGTGATAAGCACACTTTTTGTATGTTTGTGTATTTAATATAATCTCAGTTTGTGTTTGGGGGGTCAAGCAGAATTTGCTTGACTGTTCGTCCAGCAAGTGGAAAGTGAAATTTTAGCCAAAGAAGCAGGAAAAATTAGACGCTTACATGAATATTTTGATGCCTTGACAAACGGGATGCAGAGAAAAGTTCAACAGAAGTTGTAATTTAGAGCTGAGCTGTCGTCTCATCTGCCAGAACGCGTGTTTTACCTTAAAGGTAGAGGAGGAGATGGTTCCCCGCTACTAAACTGCAACAATAACATGTTTTGACATCTCCCATATTTTGATACAACATTCGGTTCATCCCATCGATATGTCTGGCAGGCATCAGCGCTGCGTGTGTTGGCTGCGTCTAACATTGATAAATGTTTACAGATCCGTTTTTGTTGTGGTTCCATTAGTTGACAGTGATTTTTCATGGTTAATGTGCAGCGTGACTGTTGCTAACATCTCTAATCGCAGCTGCAGCATTTGTTTTTGTCCTTCCATTGAAATTATTGACTCGCTCGTCTTGAAAATACTCAAGGTACAAAGTGTTTGAAAGGGAGCGGTACAACTGTGAATGTTACTTCAAACATTTTGTATCCCATCGGGTGTCAAACAGTTTCCACATGATAACGGTGAACTCGTTTCAGTGCCTTTCTGTATGAAACCTGTAACAAAACCTCAGTTTTAGTAGAACTACAGGAGTATGGCCAGTTTTTAGACCATGTCCTCTGAAAATGAAAACAGTATGATAGCGTAGAAGATGGAGCTGTTGATGCTATGAACTGTGACACATTCACAGTGACATTTGAAATGGTCTGTTGCACACATCCACTGGTCAAGTGATTTGCAGGTCAGCTAAATTAAGTCACAACATCAGATGCCTAATGTGTGCATGAAAATGAGAATACGCTGATAGAACGAGCTCCTGTTCTTGTCTTGCAGGCATGATCAAACTGGTGTCCAAACACAGAGCACAGCTGATTTACACACGTAACACCAAGGGTGGCGATGAGGAGGCAGCAGCAGAGAAAGCATAAGCAGGTACAGCAGCAGGACTGCAAGTCTGCATACATCTTATCGTTCAGGTTTATTTTTTTTTTAGCTGCATCCACTGACCTTCATCCTTTTTTGTCTTGCAGGTTCTCCTGTTTGCTTCCTTTTGACAAGCTGTTTGTAATGTAAGGTGAATAAAAACTGAAAAGACAAAATCTCAGCTGTGTATTTACTCTTCCTGTGTCACTGGTTCATCTAGTTAATTTTGTACAACCTGCTATGTTAAATACTTGTTTTAGTTGGAGTTTATCAAAGTAACTGTGGACCTATACTGTAAAATATGAACAAAATTCAAACAAAGACAGACTAAAGGCTGAGAGTATTATAAGAGTTGCACTTCAAAAACATGCACTAAGCCAGCAGCACATTAATTTTGTAGTTCCCACAGTCTGAATCAGAGCTGATCTTTCTGTGTAAAGAACTCTCCATATTCAGTTTTTTGTGGGGTCTCAGGTGTCCTCCCACCTGGAAAATCTGCATGTCAAGAATAAATAAGATGTCCACATCTCATGCCTGTGAGATGGTGATGCACTGTGTCTAATCCTCCTTTAAGTTAGGATGAGTTAACAGCAAAGAAGAAACGTCCCCGTGGATAATCTTGATCTTTCTTCTCTGTATAAATATGCTCTTGAAACTTTGATGCTGGAAAAAAAAAATTGCAAAACATGTCGTAAAACAGAGGGAGGAGGCTGATTGGATCTGACAGGGATCTAACAGAAAGCAAGTGCTCCTGGTGTACGAGCAGTGAACGCCTCTCCAAGAGAAAGGGAATGGATTCTTCCTGAAGGTGCGTTGCTTTATTAATGCACAGCGGTGAGAAGGGCTTTATTAAGGTGGTTCTGTGATGTCCTGTGGTCTTGTTTTTCACATAGTGGGTGACAGTCCATCCCCTTGTTGACACTGAAAACAAACTGCACTGATTGGTTTGGGGTGTTTTGACACGGTGTGGCCTCTAACACGCAGCAGACACATTGAAAGCCCTCCCTGCATTATTCTGTTTAAAACGGCACACTTGGGATGACACATGCACTTCACCAAAACCACGTACCTTGTGTTGTCACCCAGTAAATTCAAAGGGACATCCTGACTCCACTGATCTTGTTTTCAGTGTAAGATGGATCGTTTCTTGCTCGGTCCAAGCCATTAATCATTTACGTCTTCTATTTGTCTGTTTGAAGCCACAGGCAGTCAAAGGTTATGAGATATTGATAAGAAATGGCATGAAATGAAGCTGTCCCCAGCATCAGATGTTTGCTCTCAGGGCATGAAAGACACAGGAGTCCTGTGATGGATGCTGTCAGATGTCCCTTTGTCACAGCGCAGCACCACCTCGAGCAGCTCCAGCAAAACAAACTGCACGATGCACGCCACTGACAGATGCACCCACCGCCAGCTCCTGCAGCATCTGCCTGTGAGGACACCAAGACATTCACTGTGTTTTTAATGGAGCTCACTCCTCGCTGATAGTGCCTTTCCAACAGATCTGCTGTCACACACTGAAGTATTTGTTGCTGGTTTTCTCATCTCCATCAGCCTAACTGAATTCTTCATAAGCCTGTCTATTATCTGGGTTTTGCTTTTGCTTCTGCTCTGGAATAATCTGCCAAAGAATGAGCCTGTTAGTGGCGTTTCAGTTATAGACACAAGCATTTATTTCTCTCTTTGTAAGCTATAAATGAAAGGTTTATGTCTCATTTGCACTGTGCTGGTTGCCTGTAGGTACTGAGAGTTGCGCTCCTGTCAAATCAGCCTTGCAGGTAAATATTTTTGTAATAACAGTCCTCACCCTTGTAATAGAACAGACAGCAAATAATGTCTTTATCTCTTAACCCCTTTAAACTGCATGGATCCACCTCGTCATGGAACGCTCCAATAACCTATTTTTGGGTCGTGCAATCAGTGCTTGTGTTCATGTTACCTTTCTAAATGTAATGACAGAACAGTAATCAGTAATTTGCATCACATGCATCACATTTTAAAAGCACTGCATCCCCGCATGGGTGTTTTCAGCTATTGTGGTTGAAGGTGGGTGCAGCTATGCTTGAACTCTGTGGGGTCACCAGACCCCATGTAAAGGTACCTTTCCCATTAGCCCTCAGTCCAATGACAATGCCCCACACTCAGCCCTAAAAAAAGACTGTAATGTTACAATTCCACAGAGGGTAATAAATAATTATTGACACGTTCAAGTTGCAGGTTATTCATACAGTAGGCCAGAAGGGCATTGGGACTGTACCTTTATGGTGTGATTTGTTTCACCCTAACAGGTGCAACAAAGCTAACAATAGAGTCAAGGACTAAATCGATCTCAGTGGGTGCACACCTGCACAGTCCTGAAAGAGGTCCAATCAGGCATGATGGTTCAAATACCTGCGTGGGTTGTCAGGGCTGTGCAGGGCCTCTAAGGTGGTATTTTTAGTATTTCATACTAGTAAATAGAGGTAAAAAAGTAAAACCATCACACTAAGAGCTGGGATAGTCTAAAGTTCATGAGCAGTGACAAAAACATAGGTGTCAGTCAGAAGACTAATGATGGCTGGGTTCCATTTAGCTGCTTCAGTTTCACGGTCCTGGAAAATTCATGCTGGCTCACACTGTCATGAGTTATCATTAATGTTATTAAGTAAAACCTGTGCTTTTCCTGCCATGACATGTCAAAATTTTTCATTTGGCACGTTGGAGCAGGTAAAGAATCCCCCTTTAAGTCTGTATTTTACAGCCTCTTTAACACACAGAGGCCAGATGCAGACGTTTTCTGTCAGCCATGACTTTTCCAGTGTGCGATATTACCACGTAGCTTCAGGACACTTTCAGCTGTCACCAACAATGAATGTCAATCAAGTTATGTTCGACGGGTGCATCGGGCGGCATGGGCGTCTTCTTAAAATCTCACAGGCCACGTTCTAACATGAATTTGAGAAGTCTGTCACATGAGCAAGAGTACGTACAAACTACGTTCATGTAAATGTGTCATAAAGATGAGTTACTGATCTTTTTTTTTTTTTAAATCAGGAGTGTGTTAATAGTTAATAGCAGCATGGATTGATTATTGTAGTAATACTGAAGGACGACCTTGGCTTACTCATATTTGCTTACCTGGAAAGTTCTGAAAATGAGCTGAATCATGTAAATGAGATAATTCAAAACCATGACTCAAACAATTTCCATTTCATCAACTGCAACCTTCACCCCCTCCTCTCTATTAATACGCTGTTTGCTGCCTGTCTCTTCTGCCACTCTGATTTCCTAACCGCGCTCCTCAAGGTCCTCCCCGTCGTGCTGACTGTCACCCAGCACAGTTATCTGAAACACCAGCTTCACTTTGTGTTGAGAGCCATGACTCACGTCCTGAATTGGACTGGACTGCACTGAAGCCTTGGGCTGGGCAGTGAAAGTGACTCACTGGCATGCATGACAAACTGAATGCTTTGTGTGTGTGAGTGAGTGAGTGAGTGAGTGTGTGTGTGAGCTTGAACCTCTCCACTGATGGTTAATTCTCCCCCCTCCTTCTCTTCCTCCTCCTCCTCCTCTTCTTCCTCCTCCTCTCTCTCTCTCTCTCTCTCTCTCTCTCTCACTCTCAGATACACACTGGTGATATTCAAATGTCTGCAGGAAGGCTAAAAAGGCAGAGGGGAAGAGTCAGAGTGGGTCTGCAGGGGAGTGGGAGCGCCGTCTCGTGGTGATTAGTCAGGGCGCTTCCAGAGCTGGATTTATGGCACGCAGCTGTTGAGTGGCTGACAGACGTGTGAGGAGCTCAAGCGCTGCTGCTTCTCAAGCTGCTCGTACCAGCTCGAGCCCTGCTCAGTGTCTCATAGGGAAGAGGACCGCTGTGCCTCAACACACAACGGTGAGTTGTCTGCCTTTTCTTCCAGGGTCACTCTCCTAATCCTCCTCTTAAGATAATGCTCAAATGTTCTGTATTGGCAACCTTTGACCTACTGTTCAATTTTCCTCAGTTTCTGTGTGACGCGTGCTGTGCTTTGGCCACTTTGTAGTCCTCACAGAAGCAGCGTGGGGTTTGGAAAAAGTCTTTTCTGGTTGCCAGCTGCAGTTTTACCATACATGGCCACAATTTTGGCATACAAAAATAACTCTGTGGAAGAGCACCTCACTAATGTTTTATGTGTGTTATGTGTAATAGTTCAGCCACAGAAGTATTAAACAGTGAGACACTGGAGTCTGGTGTCTTGTTTCTCATTAGTTACACCCATGCAGTGTGTGTGTGTGTGTGTATATGAGCGTGTGTGCGTTAAATTTAGTTCACAATGCTGTGTGTCTATTTTTAGAAGTTAAGGCATCACAGCAGAGTGGTGCCACTTACTAGACACAGACTGCAGCCCTGCGTTCAGCCTTCGACTGCTCCTCGCCCCACATGTCGAGCTCCTCTGAGTGCTCCTCTTCGAACGTCCTCCAGCACAACAATCTGAGCTTTCCTGACTCGCTGAAACTTTTGGCGTGCGGTCAGGTCAAGCCTCAGCTCAGAGGGAAGCCTGGATTCTCAATTACAGCCGGACCCTGTGGATTCTCGCTCTCATCCAGAGGTCGGAGAGGGAGAGAGAGAGAGAGAGAGAGAGAGAGACAGAGCCAGGCAGGGAGCATCACTTGTTTAAGGTTAATTGAGATGGTGCCCAAGAATAAATAGCCCTGCTAACTGTGCTGAACCAAGTGCTCTTCATCTTTGGAAGCAGCTTTGGGACTGTGTTAGAGGTCTACAGTGTCTCTGAATCTTGCATTTAGTTGTATCTCCTGTGGTATAGAAAGCTTTATTTGTAAAGTTGTAAACTGAGAATCTCATTTATACCCACTTTTTCTATCGCCAGGAAGCTTAAAAATGCAGGCGTGGATCTGATTTTCTCTCCGTGTCTGCAAGGTCACACTGTCTTTCCGACCATAAAGTCCCATATATTGAGCATTCCTGGCACTTGAGCGGCGAGACTGTTCGTGGAGTGTTTATTTGGGTTGCTATGGAAGCACCAGTTGTGGCTGAGGGCTGGTGGTTAACGCTGAAACTGGAGCTGGAAGGCGTCTTTAAAGATCAAGCCTTAAAGTTGCTTCCTCCTCCTCCAACTGCTGCTCAAGTACGGAAGCCTCTTAATGACTTCATTTAACGTAATTAGACTGGGTTAGATCAAATTCATTAACATCATAATGAAGAAATCCAGAGCTCTTTCATCCTCGCTGCTCATTTGCCAAAAGTGCAGCGTGGGCTGATCAAACATGCTAACACACAAATGATCTGTGGGTGTTAATAGGTATAGTGTGGGGGTATTTGAGTTGGCCAATTAACTAACACTGATTAATCTTAGTCCTTTTGTGAGACTCAGTGGAAAATTCCCTTGAAAATATGCCAAAAATAACTGAATCCACATTCACAAAAGTAGCTGAGTAATGCCATGTTGTAGTGTATGCCCTCACTAAAAATTGCTGATGCTCTGCTGCATTGCAGAAATTCAATTAGTCATTAAGACTCATTCTCACAAGTATGGTTGATAAATATAAATGAGGTGAGATTAAAAAAAATGACCATTTCATATAACTTGCTCCTTATCAACCTTCACTCTCCTCATTTTTTTCTCCTTTTTCAGGCAACATTCATTTGTTTGGTTGTGAATCAAGGGCTATTCATCACAGCTGGGCTTGCAGGTCATGTGACAGGTCCTCCAGAGAGGCGGATTTGGTCATAGAAATATTCTCCGCCTGATGTGCCAACACGTCTCCTCCCTGTGTTTACTAGAAACAGCAAGAAACCAGCCATGGAGACTATAGGCCTTTATTATCGTCTCCCTGGAAGGTCTCTCCCTGAACCTCAGAGAGCTCAGACACCGGCAGCGAGCGTGTGTGCTTTTATTCATCACCCTATGCTGTGAGGGCAGAAAGATGTTTGCTTCATTATTTACAGTAGCACAGCCTATTGGAGTTTCTTTATATATGCAGCATATCACTGTCGATCAGCCCCTTTCTCCTTGTGTCACACAGTGGGATGATGTTCCCAGCTGAACATCTGGTAATGTCAAAGAAAACTGACTTTTTAGTTTGAAAAGTGGCTCCTTTAACATGATGGAATACACCTTTACTGTGGCAGTCAGACCCAACATCTGTCCTGTATGTAAATCAGCCTGGCTACGGGAGCCTGAGCCCTGCCAGCTTCGGAAAAGACTGATGACACAGCCTCGATACGTCTTTGTTCAGATAACTTTTCTCATAAAGTTGAGATGCGACAGCCCTAAACTATTGATGAAGATTTGGAGCGGTTTGTTGCTTGCAGAAAGCTGCAGTCTGTCTTTGTTTCTGCCTGTTTTGGGTGTTTTATTGACTCATAATAATCTACAACTGGCAGCATTTTCTTCAGGCCTGAAAGCAGCTTTCTCTCCAGCCTGTATCTGCTTATTAATTCAGATTATTCAATAGAGAGTGACACGGCTCCTCTCTGCAGCCCCATGAGGCTGTGCGGTCCTCGGCTCCACTGCGCTCGAACACACTTTCCATGTCACTCTGTCCCCGAGGGTCCCCTGTTGTCACTGTGTCAGATGGTCCAAATGTGCTGACTGGGGGGCTCACTTGCAGGTGCTGCAGCCCTGCAGTTACAGCTCCGTCTGCCCCCACGTAAACCGAACGACAAAAACGACTGTGTTTTGAAATATGCTGACATTCATCTCCTTGGTTTTTGTCATTGATAGCCTGCTGCTGTGTAGCCAGAAAGGGCTGCCTCTGCTCTGTAATAAGTGGTCTGCTCCTTTGCCTTGTTGAAAAACTGCTGGACGTTCAGTCAAATTTTCCATTGGCACAATGAGCCAGATATCCACTGAGTATGTGCACAAGCTCTGGCCTCATGAATGATGTACTGTGTACTGTGTGAACAAGGCATTGTACAGGGGGGAATTAGGCAGTGTGCATTGCATACAACTCAACTTAAAGGCTTGAGGAAAATACTCAAATTAAACATAGTGAATCCAGATTTTATCCCAGTGATATGAAAATAGGCCTCATGGCATACCTCAGAAAGCAGGGATCCACCTCAGACCAAACCCATATGAAAGGACTGTTGCTTACCATCTTTTATATTACAGCATTGTATTGACTCAGGCTACTGATACCTCACTGAAATCTGAATTCTCTCTCCAAATCTTCTTCAAACTTCAGCTAGATTGCACAAAATGAAAGTGCAATATGTACAATATTGTTTCTAGTCTCTATGTTTGTAGGCTTTAAGACTTACTTGATGCTTAATGGGTTTTCTGGCCCACAGAGTTACTGTTTTGGTTCACCCTCATCACTCTCATAGAGTCGTTCAGCAGACAACTTTTTTTTAGCATGAACTCTTCAAAAACCCGCCGTACACTACCTGCACAGCACCAAACACCACACAGACTCAGTTAGCGACTTGCTGGGGAACATAATGGAGCATTTAGCAGCTTAAGTGGCAAATGTTCCCCTCAGGAGTTGGTGGAGACCAAAAACAGAGCTAAAAATAACCACTGGATGTGTAATGAGGCAACAGTTGATAAAGAAAGGCAATGATGTGTCAGTGTCAGTGCATTCACAGCTTCTTTCTACTATCCCCAAGTAACAAATAAACAAAATAAATCATTTATTGCAGGTTTAAATATGGTGTTGTTTTGTCTAAGTAATTCTCTCTGTGCAGCCAGTTGACCTATTTTACATGTGGTTATTTTCCAAAGTTTCTCTGATCCCTGGCAAACCACCACCGCCTCCTTGACATGCCATGCCAGATTAATGTCCTTTTTTTTTTTTTGTTAACATCTATTTCTCTTGCCCGATGTCTTCATGTGTCATGCCCAGTCAGCAGATGGTGCGGGAGCAGTATGTCACCACCACCCAGGGCAGCAGCTCGCCCAGGTCGGTGCCCGACCACGTCTACAAGATCGGCATCTATGGCTGGAGGAAACGCTGCCTCTACCTGTTTGTCCTGCTGCTCATCATCATCCTGGTGGTCAACTTCGCCCTCACCATCTGGATCCTCAGGGTGATGTGGTTCAACACGGTACGCATGACTCACCTTGACAGGGTGTATTTTCAGCTGGGCCAGTGTTCGTCCCCTCCTCTGCCCCCTTTCTTCCTTCCATGCTTTCCTCTATGTACTCAGTGTTATTATGGTAGTGATCGGTGTCACTTCCTCATATTATTAGTATTTTTTAATTCTGACAGTGTATCCGCCACAGTGACCCAGTGACCCTGCTTACCACTATTAGCAGTAGTGTTATCACTCATTAAGTGATACTTGGCTGTTTAAACAGGACAGTTAATTGTTTGTTGTTTCTTGTCAACTTTTTGTCTCAAGTCCAGATGGCAACTGTGGATTTATGCAGAAAAAGGGACACAACAAACCTACACACACACACACACACACACACACACACACACACACACACACACACACACACACACACACACACACACACACAGTTGTGAATGCTAAAGCAACTGGCCTGTTTATTCTACAGGGAACATTGCTGTGTGTGTTTGGGTGATAAAATCAGAATTCCTCACCTCCTAACCTGTCATTTTTGGGGGATTGTTACCTTGCAAATACAGCCGTTCAGCTGATTTACAGTCACTTATTCAGCTTTGCTTTCAGATTGTCATTTCCCTGTTAATCTGGCTCTGATGTATCGTTATCTGAGGGTATGCGTGTCTTCGTTTTGCTTGCAGGACGGGATGGGACACCTGCAGGTGCACTCAGAGGGGGTGAAGCTGGAGGAGGGAGAGTCTGAGTTCCTCTTCCCCGTCTACGCTGAGGAGATCCACTCCAGAGAAGTAAGATAACCAGGAACACACACATGCTTTCCTTGCTCCTCTTCCCTCATCCTTCCTCACTCTGCTATCCCTCTTTTCCTCCCCCTCTACCTCCTGCTATTCTCCCTCCTCTGTCATCTTCGCAGCTCCTTCTCAAACTACTGTTTGTTCCGTTAAATGGGCCGACAGCCCGGCCATTATTTCATTTCACTGTTTACGGAGCTTGATTGTGAGTTGGATCTATGCAGACAGCACGTGCTGATATCATCTGAATCTCATTCTTTGCTGACACTCGAGCAGTTTTTATGCAACTGTAGCGAGTGAACTGCATATTTCTGACTGTACTTTTTTGGGAGATGTGTCAGAGCGAACTGGATTTGGCAGTCCCACCAAGTGCACGTGGTGGTGCAGTGAGCTCCCCATTAACCTCGGGGATATTTGTGGTAGAAAGCAGTTTATGGCCCGCCTGCCAGCAGCAGATGGGAACACTTTGCTGCAGTTGTTTACATGTTATGGCTTTTCTTGCTCATAGCAGCATTTTTTTGCATTCTTTCTTCTTTATAGGCCTCATTAAAAAGGCAATGTATCCCTCATTTATGGACTGACACTTTCTCTAATGTCTTCTATGGATTTCTAATGAGATTCAGGATTTAGTGAGCCACCGTCTCGCCTTCGATGTCAAAGTTATTTCCTTAGATCGTTTTTATAAACAGGCCTTCCTTACAGCTCCAAAGTAACAGTGGGGATTTATTGCTCAGGCTGCCTCCTTTACACATTTTATCAAAGCTTACTTTTTCAGTAATGTGTTTCAGTTATGTCTTGCTCAATTAACTGGTGTCATATCCTCTGCTAATATTTGTGTAAAAAATCTGTCCCACTGTCTAATAAGGCATCATGTATAAAGGCTGTATATGCTGTATTACTGACTTTGAAGCTAAATAAATTAATAAGAACAACAGGTTTTCAGGTTGTGAAACGTTGCTCTCTGGTCTACAATCAGTATGTGGTTTCAAACAATCTGAAGAGTCTACAAATGCTAATGCTAATGTTAGCATGCCAACCTGCTCATAAGGACAATGCTGACATGCTGATACTCAGCAGGTATAAGACCATACTGCCATATTACCATATTCACCATCCCATAGTTGAGACTTCTAGTGTGCCAACATTTGCTTAAAGGAAAGCCACAAAGATCAGCTGAGGCTGATGGGAATGTCATTACTTTTGCAGGCATTGGTGATAAACCAACCTGATAATGCTAGATAGCAATCCATCCAGCACTTGTCGAGACATTTCACTAAAAACCACACGTCAACATCATGATGGTACTATGGACAAAGTCAGAGGAGCATGAAAGTCAGTCGCATTCATCCACTGGGGACCATCAATGTTTATACAAAACATCACAAAACATCAAGACTCCAGAAATGAGCTATTGAGATATTTCAGTGTGGACCAAAGTGGTGGATAATTTAATTGCTGTGTTTCAAATGCATATCAGTTGGATATACACAACATGCTAAAATGGATTTTTTTTTCTTCTTCAGGACTCTTCACTTCTGGTGCACTCAACGGAAAATGTTTTGCTTAATGCCCGTAACGAAAATGGCAATGTCACAGGGAGGATATCTGTGGGTAAGAGCCTGCAAGAGGACACATGCAGACACAGAGAGACACATACAGTAGTATGGCACTCATGCATAACAAAGTATCCCATTGATGTATGAGGGCAATAGTAAAGTCATTCATGCACTTGTCCTGCAGCTATTTCTCATCCAACATTAACAGCGACAAGAAGCCATCTCTCCATTTATAATCTCTTAGATTTCCATTTAAAATCCATTAAATGCAACACTCCTCTCTCTCCCATTGCCTCTGGATCATGCTGCATTACGCAGAAGGCCCGAGGCCTGTGGTGGATCGTATTTGTGCTTCCTTTATAGCTCACCGACGGCTGCATTGGGGTATTTTGTCATAATTAAAAGGGCAACAAATGACCCAACTAATTGCTGTGTTCCATGGTGCCGTTATGTGTCCTTGATCATTAAGCCATAAAAAGCATCGCCTGCATCCTCTCTGCCCCCTGTGCATAAAAGTGAAATGCTTGTTAGAGAAGATTACATGCCGGTTCACAGTTGTAGGTGCTGAAGCAGGTTAAATATCTCACTGACTGATCTACCTGCTTTAGATTTGTCTCGTCCAGGGCTGGAAACATTGATGTAATTGAGGGTAAAGTGAAACAACCTCAGATATGTTACCTTTCTGTTAGAGCTGAAATGGGGTTGTTCATTTACTTCCTTCATTTGCATGTTTAATCTACACATTTCTTTTCATTAGACGGATGCATGTGAGGAGGTTGAGATTTTCACATAGTAAAGCATGAATGTGTCTCATTAGGCGATATGAGGAGGAGAAAGATTTGATTCTGTCGTTATATTGCCAAACCAGCTCAGATATTCTTGCTGTCGTTGTTTTTGTCATTGCAGGTCCAAAAGAGGCTCAGGGACACACTCAAAATCTGCTCATCAGCTCCCACAATGACAACATGCTGTTCACCGCAGATGGCGACCAGGCTGTGATTGGACCAGACAAACTACGAATTACAGGTATCCCGACGCCTGCCACCTGCTGTTTCCTTGGAAAAATTGCACACCTCTCGGCGAAAATGTTTTTCAGATTTGGAAAAAGATAGAATTGACAACAGATGTTAACTCGACAGGAATAATTTGGTTTGATGGCAGATATCTGTGCATCCATCCAGCAGCCAAGGACAAAGACGGATGCAGTTATTTCATGGTCATTCATGTCTTGCAGTTGAGTGCATGCATATCTCTAAAGTACACCTACATATAAATGAATGTCAGGAGCTCAGCACCACACAGTATCTAATATTTCTCAACAAAGTGTTGAAGCATTACAATATCAGGCTGAACCATCCCTGGCTATCTTTTCTCTCTCAGAGTCCAGTGTGTGTATTGATGGTGATGTGGGTCGCTGACCACACACTGCGCAGGCTGATTAATCTCGATCAGAGTGTCAGCTGATAGCTTCATTATGCCTGGGGTTGTTTCAATCCACAGACAGCAGCACACAGCAGCAGAGGAGCTGCTTAGTAAAATCCTTGAGACAAACCTCCTGTTCCCACTGTGAGTGGAGTGGTTACATCCACCACAGCTGGGTCCACATGCTGCACAGCTTGTTGGAGGATCCAGTTTTACCTCTTGTGTCTCCTCTAATCCATCTCCTCTCTTCTCTGGCTTTATTTACAGCAGTCAAAGTGAGCAGAAAGCCCACTGTCCCTTTTCAAAAAACCAACTGTACACGCTGAAGCATTACACAGTTTACATGCTGGCAGCGCTGCTTTGAGCTAAATGCTAATGTCAGCATGCTAACGCTCTGATGTTAAGCAGACGATGTTTAACATGTTTACCATCTTGGTGTAACATTTTAGCATGCTAACCTTTTCCAATTAGCACAAGACACAAAGTATATTATGTAATATTTATTTAGATATTCCACAAAAAGGCAAAATGTCACCTTACTGGTGGCATTAAAGTAAAAACAACGATTCACCCTAAGTATTTACAGGCCTCAGTAAGTAGCCTTTAGACTCCAATAGATTCTCCAACATACTTTGACTCAATCTCAGTGGAAGTATGCAAATGTGCACATCTCTTTCTCCATCAGGTCCTGAAGGAGCGCTGTTCCAGCATTCAGTAGAAGTGCCCCTGCTGAGATCTGAACCTTTCAAAGATCTCAGGTAAGCATTTCAGCCATCCTGTGTTGTTGGGCTCATATTATTGGGTAATATGTGAAGACTGACTCTGTGGAAGGATCAGGTTGTTATCTTGCAGTGAGCAGATTTGCGACATCCACTAAAGAAATACAAAACAATAAGCTTTTACAAGACACTTGAGCATGTCATTACTGCATACTGTGCAAAATGAAACGTAAGAGGATATGATTTTCAGATTTTTAAAGATTTAAATAAGTAGTGTTTAATAAATGACAAACTCTGGATGGAAGCTGTACTTGTATAATGTGAAGCTGTGTTGCTTTAGGTTGGAGTCTCCTACTCGCTCTCTCAGTATTGACGCACCAAAAGGAGTTCACATTAAAGCACTGGCTGGCAACATTGATGCTGCTTCCAACATGGATGTTATCCTGCAGTCGAGTATAGGACTGGTAAGGAAAACACTGTTCACTTTCTGAAGTCTGAGACACGCCATCTTCTGCTGTTTTTTCCTGTGACTACTGAGGGAATATAGACACAGTATGCTTTTCAGCAACACTCTGCTTCAAGCTGCTATAATCTCTCACAGTCACACCTGGGAGCTTTTCATCCACAAGCTTATTGGAGTGCAGTTTGACAGTAGCTCTGCTTTTTCCATTCACTGGACGTTTTTGTCCAAAATAACTTACAGATTGCTCTGAGAGTGCTCGTTAGAACAGTTCTGCTTTCGTTTAACATTTGCTGTAAAAAGTGCCATACATCTGTCTGTTGCTTGTGGTTGTAAAGGTAAAGTACTGACAGTGAGAATTGGCATTATTCTAGACTACACTAAATATTTGGACTTCCAGCACATAAGGAGTTCTTAATAAAGCCAAAAGCTGCACAAATACTCATCTGTAAGCTGTAATCACTTAACTGCCTTTTGAAATTTCCAAACATTTGTTTGGGCTCTGTAAGTCTGTGGTGGCTTGCAGTTTCCATGTTTAGAGTGAGTTTTAGTGATTGCTTCTGGCTGAATCAGGGCTGGGTAATTGTTGTGGTGCTGCTAACTGTCTGAACTACGTAAAGCATTTGTAACACACGCACTTATTTGACCTTTTTGAATTCATTCCCAGCGTATTTATGTGACAGCGCTGCTGCAGGCTAGAGCACACTCTCATCTCTCTTTTCTTGCTGTGGGGGAGAGAGCTGCATGTTAATCTGCACTGAACTTGTCCTGGATAATAGTAAAAGTTAATTTGACTGCTCATATTCTCTGGGTTTTTCTGCCACTTAAATGTGGACTTTGGCTCACATTCTGTTTATTCTATCTTCCTTATGGACCAGTTTCTATCTCCTGCGACACTATGTGCCACGATGTGTGCATGCACTCGCCATGAGTGGAAAGAATGGAGCAGAGTGATACCACCCTGTTGTCTCAGTGCAGCTCTGTTGCTCTCCTTGTATCGTCCTTGCTCTTCACACTGTGCAGCTGGTGCTGGATGCTGAGACGGTGCGCATGCCAAGCCTGCCCCTGAGTGAAGGAGGGGTTTCTGGAAATGCTCAGGGTCTCTATGAGGTCTGCGTCTGTCCCAGCGGCAAGCTCTTCCTGTCCAAGGCTGGGGTCACCTCCACTTGCAGTGAGAATCAGGACTGCTAGAGAGACTCTGACAAGGTAATCGATTTTCCATCTCTCAGTCGATGTAACTTCTGGGAGGCAACAAGCACAACTGTTTATATCTTTTTTTTTAATCTTTATACTACAGTGGATCTATGATGTTCTCAGTGCTCGATCCCACTGGCACTTTGAGGCCTGTAAAAATACAAATGCCTGCTGGCGTACATGTCGGAGATGTCATGAAATGCATCCTTTTAGTTGCATTTATGAACTTCTAACTATTCAACTGAAACAAATTGACACTCAGTTCCAAATTTATCTACATCAGAGCTTTGTGGACATTTTTTTTACACACACAGTATCATGGCTGGGCAATGAGGAGCTGGTAACAGCTTACATCCTATGCAATATTATCTTGTGGTGCAATAAATGAAAGTGACACGTATCAAGGGCTTGGAATGATAAAAAGAAAGAAATCTCTCAAATGCTGTCAGAATGTTATTGAAATATTTATTTTGGTTTACAAGCCCTTGGTATGTAGTTTTTAGCATGTTTTTATTTAATTGAAGGGAAAAGTAGAGAAATGCTGGTATGTTTTGTCATTGTCATAATCACTTCAGAGATTTACAGATAGATTTTTTCTGTCAGTCAAATTCAGACACAACACTAGGCAACAGATGTGTTGTTTTATTTTGACTACTTTATAGGGTTGAAATTAAAATACCACGTCCTTATGGTACTATAAAGTGTTAGTAGTGTGGTAACACGTGTAATTATGTTTTTTTTTTCAGTTTATAAGATTATGTATGTTTGGCCTGTGTTATTTTGAAACCCTGCATAAGCATGTAATTATGCATTAGTGACAAGATAGTTTTTCTAGTAAGTAAGCTGCTCTGTGTATTCAATAACCATTCACAACCAAGGGTTACATTACCATTGAGCACAGCAACAGCAAACAACAATAAAACAGGTTTAACAAAGGTTTCTTTAGTTGTGGGGAATTTCTGATTCTGAGTGGAACAATAATGGGATTATTTTGCCTTTTGCATCATATATGTCATTCTTTTCTTTTTACACAGTATGCACGACAGGTGATTAACAAAATTAGCCTCTCTTGTAATGTTTTCAGTTCACTACATCAAAAAAGCCAATTTCTTGTAATAATAGTTACACTGAGCTTAGCATCAATTTATCTCCGGGACAGGTTTTTATCATAGTTAAAATATCATGGGGTTGCGTTATCATCGTCAGTGTAGATACATTCTCACCTATGTTCTGGCATATTTTGATAAAGTGTGTAATGTGTATTTATTAATTTTGTATGTTGAATAAACTTTGTGCTATTCTTCTATGATGTGTCTATCAGAGCTGTTCATTCTCATATATTTGTTTTTAGAAAACTGGTCTCATGCTTTCTTGCCAAAATCTTATGGTTACAGATCTTAATAAGTTCCACCATTTCTTATGCTCTGCCATGCACTAAAGTTGTCATGGACAGAGTTTTGATCATTTCCTAACCATGTTTATTGGCTCTCTAATCCCCTCTAGTGGAAAAGCTGTGCAGTGCCACCAGGATGCACAGAACAGATGGTCTGATCATCAGCACAAACACAAAAGGATTCATGCCTACAAAATTTCTGATCTTATTCAACAGGTTCCAATGTGTATTTGCTGCAGCCAAGATTTGTTCCCTTGATGCTTAACTACATATAACGATTCTGTTCATGACATCAGCCATATACTCTCACATGATTTGTGTTAGATCTGGCTCAGAATTCCACATTTCTTAAGTGGAAGGATCCATTAGGGCTGTTCAGACATCAACAAAAAAAATGTCATATCAGAAAATCAGGTTTTCTTTTTACATCTGTGAATCTACCGGCTGACGATCCCACATCAATATCAATAATAAGATTGCATTGTAACTGTGTTAATATTTCTCCACTTACAAGAACAAAAAGTGTGTTTTGCTTGCAAACATAACAAAAACTATTTAGGTATTAAAAAATGATGCAATACAAGATTTACAATTTACAAGCACTGAAATACTGTTGTTTCAGTCACTGATTGTCTCGTAACATAATCTTTAAATCTGCCTCCTTTTATAAACTGAGAAACAAACACAGACACAGTTTATTTAAGGGGAATTTATTTGGCCTTCCTATGGCACAGTGTACATCAACATGTATGATACTTAAGGTTCTCTGTGGTTTATTGACAGAGACAACCTTGGTTGAGTCACCTCAAGTTTGAGTGTAATAAGACAATGGATACCAAGAAGCACATTTCAAATTGTGTCAGAATGACATTTACAATATGTGGTCAGTGTGTGTGTAGTCCGTCACGTCAACAGTAAAATTAAGCCAATAATACAGTAAAAACATACGAGCACCACTGTTTGGTGCTGTTCTAGGTTCCTTAAACCTGAAAGTTAAAATTATCAAAATGTATGAACATGGTTTAATGCTGCTATATGAAAGGTAATGATGCAAAACAGTCACCAAATGGTACTGTACAGAGCACAACAAACATTTAACATAGCTTTAACAAAACAAAACATACACAAAAAAGGTCTTTTAAACATAAACAGTTTTCCATTCACAGTTGGATTTTCCCAAGTTGCTGGGGTGACACAAGCGCTCTACAAGTGCAAATGCGAGTACATGCGGAGGAGTTTCAAAAAAGTGCTTTGTCCATAAACAGTGACTGGCTATGTTACAGAAAATGTACAACTTTTACAGAAATTATATGAAATCAACCATAAAAATACAAAAAGAAAAATTACAAACGATTGTAATTTTCTTGACTTGCTGAGATCTTGTAAATAGGACAAATTGCATGACAGTCATTGCAGTATTTGACATTTAGAGTTTATCTGTTTCTTCATTATAAGCACATCCTTTCAGTACAGTCAACTGGTTTTCTGTAGCAAGAAAATATATATATTTAGATATCTTTTTTCTATAAAAGATAAAGTAAAAAAGCAGCATATCTTTTAAATCTAACTCAGAGCAAATATATTCAGTTTGGGGACTTTGGTAAACAAAATGTATTGCTTAGGCATTTCTATGTACAGCATATGCAGATGTTTTTTCACATATTACAGCAAATCTATACTGACACAGCCTAATAAGTTATGGGAGCCATACATGTATTTACTGTGCATGGGCCACAGCACCCCCATCACAGGTAGAAACTGCATATTTACCATAAGCTGCCAGCTGGATACTTCAGTTTTATTCAAAGTGATATATATATGATCTGTATTGCACACAGTCACAGGTGTCCTCTATTCCACAGAGGAGCTATGCATACTGTAGTTTCATTGTCATCATTAACAACAGTATTATATTTTTTGCTGCACAAATGTTTCAAGCTTTATGATTATCCGTGCGGTACATTCCATCACTCTCATTGCCACCTCAGATGTGTACCTGTCATTAGGAATCTGTGGAAATGGCAGAAGATCAGGATAGCGAGTTCTAAGGCTGTCCACACCATATCCTTCCAAGATCTGAACATCATTGGCAAGGCCTGTTAAGTGGGAGTTATACTCCTCAACTTTTTGAGCCAGAGCAGTTGGTTTCACATCTTTGTCTGACTTTCCTCTGACTGCATAGTCAGCAGCTATCAGTGCAAGCTTTGCGGCAAGGTAACATTTGAAGCAAACCCACTCATTGGCATTTTTATGAAGATCGTTACGAGCAGCAGAGTAGTTCGCTCTTGCTTGTCTTAGCCACCTGCGGGCTTCCACAGGGTTCCCAACTGTCTTGAAAGTAGGGGGCACAAAGAAACGGTGAGAGTGTGACGAACCTGCATAGCTTGTATGATGTTCCCTGAACTGTTGCCTTTCTGACTTGTGATTTGTTGCTTCTTGGTTCCACGATGAATAAAATCTTTGAAATGAGAACTTCTCTGACTGGAAGCGGGATGATGACGTGGAATAGGATCTCCTGGAAGCTCTG
Source organism: Chaetodon trifascialis (assembly GCF_039877785.1). NCBI lineage: Eukaryota > Metazoa > Chordata > Actinopteri > Chaetodontiformes > Chaetodontidae > Chaetodon > Chaetodon trifascialis. The sequence goes on from NC_092064.1 coordinate 12,037,275, forward strand.
TCTGTATTTTGCTGATCAGCCAAAGATTGTTTCTCCATTCTGTTGATTTCATTCTGTAAGTGCTTAAAGACCTCTGTGGCAATGTCCAGATTCTCTGCATTTTTGTCTGGATGCCACTTAAGATAAAGTCGGCGGATTATTTTCTTTCTCTCTGTCTCTGGAAGCTTCCAAGCTTGTTCAACTACTAAGGTCACTTCTTTCAGAATCTCAGGCAATGCATGAAGCTTGATCTTTTTTGGTGACTGTTTTTGAGGGGGAGGTCTGAGGTTTTCCTTACCAGCAAAAAGAGGAGGGACCATTCGTAGACCAGAGGAATGACTGTTTGGACTTGTGGGAGTTGATGGGGCACTGGTGTCTCGCACATGGGTACTTTCATCTTGTCTTGAGAATTTGTATAAGTCGAGGGAACTGACTATTTTGTACTCACTGTAACCAATGTCAATCTGGAAACATTTTCCAAGGAAACTAGTGTTTTCCTCCTCTTCTCTTTCTACTTCTTGAACAATGATGGCATATGTATAGGTAGGCTGGTAGGACCCATACATGTCTCCACCCTCAGAATCTACAAGATAACCCACATACTCTCCTGGATAAAATACATTCATGGGATCCATGAGGAGTGTGTGATGAATCTCAGCTGGTATAGGGGTTCCAGGGAGGGGTAGCTCAAGTTGTGAAGGCTCAGTTGAGTCATATTTAACCCCAAGGTTGTCCAGCTTCTCTGTGATTCTGTAGATATCATTACATCCCAGCATGGCAATCAGATAGGATGTGTCTGAAATCAAGTTGTCTGTGGCAGACTTCAATGTCATTGCCAGTGCTAAGAGAAAATTAATATCTTTGCTGTCTGAGTGCTGAATGTAAAGGTGAATCACAGCTGTCCCATACCTCTTGAGGAAGGCTAGTGTTTCGCTGCGGCTGTGTGGGATGGGACTACATCCCTTCACTCTTAATGTTGTCTGGAGTTTCTCAAAGCAAGAGACTTTCAATCCTTCACAAAGTGCTTTACAGAGACGTATGGCTTTTTCCTCATTGACAAGGTATGCGTTGTCATTCTCATGCTTCATTATTCTAATCAGTCCTGTGATGAACTGCTCTGATGACAGCAACAGCTGAAGGCGACCCTGAAGTGAGCAAAGAGCTCCAAACTGGCACATTTTTGGAGAATCCTCGTCAAGTTGCTCTTCAAGAATGCTACTCAACAGTCTAGGCCTTAGTTTCTGTGGAAGTAGCATAATCAGCTTTGTGTGGAAGGAGTGATCTTTGCCCAGATAGCACTGGCTCAGGTCCACAAGCATCTGAACTCCAACGTTACCTTGAATTCTGCTCTTGTAGTGTGGGGCATCATCAAACACCAAGCTACTCGATTTTGCTAATCTACCATCATGACTTGGCAGATAAAATGTCAAATCTCTGAGACTCTCAAGATCTTTGCGGATTTCCACAGGATCATTATGGAGAGACTTGAACAATCCTGAAACAACCCTTTTCACAGTTCTCATTTCATTTGGGTCAAGCTGCTTGCCCTCCGAACTTCTGTAAATTCGCCACAGCACTTCAACGTATTGTTTAGTTGACACAACGTCTTCTGTCCCAAGAAGTTTGAACAGTTGATGAAAGGTACCAAGTTCTAGAGGTAATTTGTACAAGTAGGGTTTGAAGTCAGATTCATTGTCCAAATTAATGACAACCTCTTCAGGTTTCAGCAATTTCCAGCCATCTTCAACCATGACAAAAGCCACCCCACGGAGCTGGTAACGGAAATCTCTTTTATCTGCATTAAGGAACTCATAGGTGGACCTTAAAACTTTGTTCCTGGTTTTCACCATTTCATCATCTGGATTGGATATGTTGCAGATGTTCTTGCAGTTGCTTATGACTTTCTCCAACGGTGGGTCCAAGTTGACGCCTAACATGTTCAGCACTTGGTCAAGTTGTTCCTGTCCAGTGAGAGTGCTTCCATCCTGGTCCTTTATGCTTGATGGTGTAGCTTTCTCTGGTAGAATTGGGCAAGATGTCCAAAGCAAGTGAATGATATCTGTTTGCTTGAATTTTGGATTTACCTGAGATCCACTGAAGCGAATCAGAGGAAGTGTACCACTCATCTCTTGGTACTGTGAATGAAGTTTAATGAGTTCTTTGGGGGCTCTCTCAGGACACAGGAATGGTATCATTGAGAGCTCTTTGAGAAAAGTACCCTGGAACAAGTCTGTCCTCTCTTTAAAAATGTGGTTCAAGAGAACATCGACAATGGTTTGCACTTTTTCTTTGGTCCAGCTCTCTGTTTGAGCTTTGATGCTGACTTCTTTTGCAAACTGAAGAACTTGCTGCTGTGACACTTCATGCTTGAGACCAATATTTCTCAGAAAGGTTATCCATGAAGTGAGCAACAGTGTCCCATTCTTGGGTTTTGACACTTGCTCAACTTTCTTAAAAAAGTCACTTGGTATGAATGACTTTGCAGGTAGCATAACTTCAAAGACCTTCACTGTTTCATCAAAGAAAAACTTGGTTGGCCTGAGTCTGTTCGAGTAGTCATAGATGAACATCAGTCCCTCCAATTTCTCATAGAGCTGATCCTTCATCTCGCATGATTCTTCCATTGACAAAAGTCTCTCCTTCAAGTTGACAATGTGTTCTACTTTGGCATCATAGGTAAGACTCTCAAACTTTGGCAGGAGATGTTGAAGGTAGATTTCCAAGTCATCAATCGGCATGCAGCCTAAGAACGTGTACAGTTCTTTCAGCTGTGGATTGTCTGCAAGAAAGGCAGAGGAGGCCGTGTGAGCCCATTTGTCGATGTCTGCAGTGGGAATACTTTTTGCAAGGACATAGCTTGCCCCATAGTTTGCAATGCTGATGTATCTCCCACTAACTGATTTAAAACATGGGAGGAGTTTTAGGCTCTGTGCATCCTGTTGTGTGAGGTTAGATAGGTTGCAGCTGAAATACAACAGAAGAGCCTCAAAGTCCTTGTCAGTCAGATTTGCTGCCTTGAATGCAGATGTCTGAATCATGTACTCGACAGCTTTCAGAACACTTGATGGATTTTCGATGTTTGCTGTGTGTTGCGCCAGAAAAGGCACAATGGGATTCTCTTTGACACATATTTTGCTCACTGCAAGCTGAATGCACCCTGCTTTCATTAGGGTGTGAAAGACTTTGTCATTTTGGCCCTGTGGAAATATGGCTATGTTCATCAAACTCAGTGGTAAAAGCACATCATGCTCAGGGACAACTATCTTTTCTCTTGCCATAAATTTGATTCCAGGTAGCAAAGCCCAGTCTTTCAGAATGTCAAGCACCATGTCAAAACTGGGTTTGATGTCCACCTGATCCTCCTTAACAGCAATATTCTCACTGATGAAGTTCCAAACATTCTTCAGCCAAGGTTCACTTGCAAAGGTGTCCCTCCACTTTACAGGGATCCTTGTTCGATACTCTCTTGGAAGAACAGACCCCAGTAAGTCACCAAAACAGCTAATGTCAAAGATTTTTGCAACTCCTTCCTTCAAAAGGATGTTACTGTACCTGATGTACAATGTGTTCATGAACATTTCTTTCCTTGGTGAGATAAGCTCATGGTGTTGTGTCAGGAACTTTGGTCTCTTGGAATCAAACACCTGTAGCATATTGTCCATTGTTATCAACAGAGGCAAACCCTCAATTCTGACTTCATTTACATCTATATCTTTGAAGCAGTAGTCAACTACAAGCTTCAAGTTATGAACTAGCTTGTAGTTTGACTGTTGGAGACGGCAGGGCAGTTTTCCAACATGGCAAGATGTATCTGGCGATGAGAAAGTGTGAATAAAGTTGCGGACATCCTCTGGTGTCACATAACTGACTGGTATCCCTGCATCTTCCAAACAGAAGTAGAGATTTGCTGTCTCATCACAGCTGTGAACCAGGTTGAAACCAATATCCAGAAGCAATGTTTTCAGCCTGTAGACATTTTCAGCCACGGATTTCCTTGAGGTGATGTTGTACTCTGTGTTTTTTAAGTGCTGAAGCTCATCTTGTAGCAGATTATCAAAAAAAGCTCTGCCTTTATTAGTAGTGGATGTATTCACCCAGGAAATGTAAATGACAGAGTGCATGTCAGAGTTGTCCATGTGTGCTGCTCTAACAACAGGAAGCAGGCGCTTCAAGTCAGCATGGATACAGTTGTACACTGCTTTGACCAGGCAGTACCAATCTGGCTGTATATCAAGTCTGTTGACTGGGAAGAAGAACAGATATTTCCGCAACGTGTCTTTAACAACATGAAGCGGTGTTCCTTGTAGTATGGTCATGGTGGGATCAGGACCTGGGAAGTATCTACGCTTAAGCTGAATCAGCAGTTCCACACAGGCAGGGGCAATCAGTGATGTCATCAAATTGTTGTTCCAGTCACTCCTTACCCCCACTCCATTGTCATCTCTCCATAGGTTTCTTCTTGCAGAGTCTAGGGCAAAATGCCCATTGACATGAAAAGGTAAGCCAGTTTCCAGTGAAAGGGGCAAAAAGCAAAAGGCTCTGTGGGGCTTTTTGTAGTTGTGGCTTACACATGCAGCTACCCCTCCACGTGGAAATAGAGTTATGTCTTCATTTTTGTGAGCTGAGACCACACCTTTTGAGACATTTTCAATGTTAGGAAAGCCAGATCGGTTGCAGATCATCCATGTGGTTAAATTTCCATCAGTGTCCTCTATGTCCATTGTGTAGGTTATCTGTTGGACTGGGATTGCAGCAAGCTGCTTCTTTTTGGTCACACTATCAATGACAGACGCATGAAACTGTTTGCGTTTTAGCCGATCACCATCAGTTATTTTGGCTGTCACAGAATAGAGCACTTTAAGTTCTCCAGATGCATGATCAATTTCACAGATTGATATTTTCTCCATGTGGTTAAGGAACATCAGAAGCTCTGCACCATCAGTTTTAAGCTTATCCAGAAGATTTTGTACCATTCTGTCTGATGCAGGAACAGAACTGATCTCTGAAATCTTTGCCATCTCTGGAGAGCGGATGGGGAACCTGAACATGGTGCTGCGTTCTAACTTAAAATGAGCTCCCAAGTAAAGGTTTAGAACGTCTGAAAACTGAGATCTGAAGTCAGAGTCCAAGTCTCGAAACATTCTTCCAGGACTCACAGATGTAGCCCCTGGTGCATACTGTGCATGTGGATCAAAGATGCACAGAATGTCATTGTTTGATATGAAGGACGGGCAGTCAGTGATGTGATAGACAGAATTGAATCCTATGCCATACTGACCAGTTTTGCCTGGATTGGCCTCTTTTGTTCCTCTTCCGAGATTCTGTATACCTCTGATATCATCCTCTGTGAAAGGCTGGTTGTTATATACACAGAGGGCAGGGCCTTGCATTGGGATCCATTTATCATCAAATATTCTGTCTGTGGGGTGTATCCTTGAATCAAAAACAAAGTAGATTTCAGTGGCTTTGGCGTCATCTGCATTTTGAAGCAGTTCTTTCAGCATTTCTTTTTCTGATGGGTAAGCATTGAGAATGCTTTTAATTCTGCTTGTGAGTTTTTCTTTCTGTCCAAACTCACTCCCAAGTGGAGTGAAGCAGACATTAGAGGCATACCTCTCCAAGGCTTTGTGACGTTTTGGGACTGCTCCTAATTTCACAGCAACCTCTCTTGGAATATCCCCATGACAGTATTTCACAGAAGAGTCTCTGACTTTGATCCAGGGGCAGTCATTGTAACACAGTGATTTTGATGGCTGCAATGTCAGACTGGAGTCAGGTAACAGAATCCCACCATAATTTGCCTGGCAGTATTCTTGGTTCTTGTCTCGTATCAAACTCCATATTCCTTCACTGATAATTCTGCGACATAGCTGGAAGTTCTCCTCGGTGAGAGTCCTTCGTCCACATTCTTGCTTCACAGTTTCAAGAACTGCTGAGAAATCCTCGACTGTGAAGCTGGGCTGTACCCCAACACTGTCAAAGAGCTCACGACAGCTGTTTCTGTATTTGTTTGGAAGCTGATAAAGATGTGGAGCTGCATCAAAATTCAAGTGGAATGCAACTTTGGAGGGACTGACATATGTGTTCTCCACCAGGATGGATCTGAATGCTTTCAGTTCCTCTGTTATCTGTCCCTTTGCATTTTCATCCTGTAGCATTTCCTCATGAAGAAACTTGTAACAGGCATTTGTTATGTTTTCCTGATAGAGTGTAACACCATCAAATGATTGAGACAGTTTCTTGAGTTGACTGATGACCAGTCCAACTGCAGGCTTCCTTATTAGACCAAGACAATCTTTCACAGCCAATGACATTGTACCACAACCTTTGAAAGATGGGGAATTCTCATTCAGGATTGGCTTCATCAGGCACACTGTGTCCTGATGTTCAGTTGTGAAGAGTTCTCTAGCAGAGAACATTGTTGTTGGGGAAAAGCTGTTGCCATGCCATGGCAGTGAGAAGCCAGCAGGTCTTGTCAGGAATGGAAGGAACTTGATGTCCTGTAGCTTGTCTAAGAGTTCCACTGCTCCGGGATCCCTCACCTTCAGTTTCTCATCAATGAGACTGAGTAGTATACTGCTACGAAAGCATGCAGCTATGTGATCATTTTCATTAAGATCAAGCACAGATTGAGCACGTTCAGTCAGGTCCTCCCATGATAGATCATCTTTAACCATGCCTAACTGCACCAGCTTCACTAAACACACAGGGTTTAGGTAGTCTTTAGAAGTCCCCTCAGGAAACCTTCCATCATCAGTGTTGTAGAGTTTAGCAACTCTTCCCTCTGGGTGGATGAGCCTGGAGGGTAAAACCAGTTCCTTACTGGGGCCAGAACATGGGATACAAGGAGTAACCCTCAGGATTGATGCAAAATCTTCAAGTTTTTCATTCAAAACGTAATGCATTAGTGGATCTCGAAGCTCTTTGTCAATTTCTTGGATGTGAGGAAAAAAGACATCTGAAAAGAACTGCTTCTCTGTCACAGTGTTTTCCATCAACTTCCCTTTACATCCAGCATCATCAAATCCCTCCTTCACCCAATCAGGCAGCTCAACAGCACAGAGGTTTTGTGAGCCACTCTTCTTGAGGTATTTCAAGAATATCTTGAAAGCAGCAGGACCAATGTCTGGCCTACAGAGTAAGGCATCGTCAAGGAATCTGACATACTTGATTGACACCCAGGTTTTGCCGTCTGAGAAAACCTTTGCATGGTCACTGTCACCACCTTTGGCTATTTCTTGGTAGACACCCTGGCTGATCAGTGTGAAGTCATCATGAACCTGACTTGGATCTGGCCATGCTGCATAATAGCTGTAGTCGAGCAGTTCTCCACTTTCAGCCATTGAACGTAGCATTGAAAGTGCTGCTAAATAGGCCTGGACAATGACATGTCTCATGAACACAGAATTCCACTGTCCTTTGGTGTCGGTCTTCCAGATCTCTTTGCGATTGGATGTTACAGCAAAGCAGCCATTAATGTGAACTGGTAGGCCTGTTTTGATTCTGAGAGGTAAATAACAAAAGACCTCACCAATTGGTGTGGCATTTGTCTTCACTGTCCATTTACGATTCTCTTCTTCTGAGAGCAGAACAGCCACTCCTCCACAAGGCACTAGTCCAAGTCTTTTTCCGCTATCACTGAGGGAAAACTTGAGTGCCTCATTTACATCCATGCATGAGCAAATGAGCCAGTTGGTGACCTCAACCGCCTTTTGGGGCATTTCATCTGTGAGTCGTCTTGTCTGAATACCTTTGGCAGCCATTTCAAAGTACTGGTTAGGATCTTCCTCTGAACCTCTGAACAGTGGTGAGTGGAGATCAACAATGCGTTTGAACACATTATGAAACTCTTCCACCATAACACGTATGATGCATCCAGACTTCGGAACATCAGCAGGTACCTTGTTGGTGCTTGCTACTTTCTTCATAACCTTTGCTGCAGATTTTAAGATACTCAGAGGTCCATATGAGGCTTTGGAAGACCACACACTTTTGTTGATGGAGACAACATCTTGTGCTCCTGCTGGATTTATTTCCTCATATTTCAGGTATTTTAAGACCATACTTCCAACATGCTGAGTAAACAGAATGAACCGATGGCCACAAATGCTGAACTCATCAACCAGGGAATAGATGTCCGTGGTGTTGTAGTACAGACTACTGATTTCACTTAGTGAGGCTTCCTGCTCTGTTCTGAATGGGAGTCTGAACAGTGTACCATTGTATTTGTACGGGGAATCCTGAGCTAGAGGAAGCTGGCAATTAAAGACATTAATGAAAGGTTTGAACTGATTGGGGAATTTCCTCAGCCTTCTCTGTTGTTTGCTCCAGTTGATTTTGATCCCTGGATTCGACCTGTCTCTGATGTGCTTGCTGATGTGATTGATGTTTGGATCAAACATGATCATGAACTCTCTGCTCATTATGATGGGGATATCAGTGACGTGATAAACTGAGTTGAAGCCCAAACCAAACTTTCCAACTTTGTCTGCCTCACATCTCTTCACTGATCCACCTAACCTTGTAATGTTCAGAAAGTCTGTGTCTGAGAATACAGAGTTGTTGAAAGACCACAACGAGGGCCCATGGCAAACAGCCATGCCAGGGTCAAGGAGATTCTCTCGAATGTCAGAGTTTTTTCTCATGTCAATGAGGAAACTGCACTCTGTTGCACTCGCATCGTCAGCATTCTGGAGGAGCTCTTTAAAAATGTCTGCTACAGATGGATATTCCTCCAATATGTTCTTTATTCTCACTGTTAGAGGCTCACGTTGGCCTGATTGTTCAAAGCCAAGGTTCTCTGGGTTTATCAACCTTGTGCTCAAACATGGCACCTTCAGCCACTCAGCAGTTTTCATGGGGATGTCATCATGAACTAATATAATGGGCTCTGATGCATCTTCAAGTAAGTCATTCAAATCGTCAACCTTGATGTCACAGTAGGTGCATTCATGAATTGGCTTCATTGCTAATTTGCTTGGGTCCTTGTAGCAAAGAATCGGCACATGCATGTCAGTATCTACAGGTATCTGACTGTTGTACATCCATCTCAGGATGTTGATTAATAGTATGATATCATGCTTGCTTTCCTCCTTGGTAATTTCTCCTTCACATCTTTGTTGGATGGTGCTGATGACTTGAAAAACATGGCTTGGGACAACCTCTTCAACTGAACCACAAAACTTGAAAAGCTTGTGAAACTTCCTTATTGTCTTTGGCAGGGAGTACAGGTAAGGCTGCAAGTCAAGGTCAGGGAGGGGCTTTAGGACTGTCTGGCCTGGTGATGAGAATGTCTTTCCTGTCCACACCCAATCAAAAGGCAGCGATTTCATTGCTTCTCTGGCATCCTCAAGATGAGCCTGCATGAAACCATAAATCTCAAACAAGATCTGCTGGAACTGATACCAATCCTCAGTCGTGAATGCTTGAGATTTATGCCAGTCATTCACTGCTTTCAGGTGCTGTAACACTTGATCCACTTGTGGCTCTACAGTTAGTTTCAGTGCCTTCTTCATACCTGCAGATGTGTGTTCAACCAGTGCAACTGCAGATCCCACAAGCACTGCATGGGATATGTCACACATCTCAGACAAAGAGCAGATATTGAGAGTATCTCCAAACCAAGCAAGGGATTTAGGGTAAGTTGGAGGTCTTTCTTTGCAGACAGGTACCCATTTCAGTTTTAGCAATGATGTCTGAGCATCAGCTGATTTTACCAGCTTGGTTTGTCTGTTAAGTATTTGCAGGAGTGTTTTCGCCTTTTTGATTATGAAGTCCCACTCAGGCTCCTTGCTGCTTTGTAACTCCTCTATCTTCTTTGCCACTTTGAGTGCATCTTTTTCACTGAGCTGTACTTCATTTCTTAGTCCCAGTTGTCTGAGTGAATGAAGAATATCAGGGGAAGATGTGAATGTACTTGTGGGAAACCTGGTTTTCTCTTCCATGTAGAAGAGATTTTGCAGAATCTCCAGCTCAGGATCAAAAAGATCAGAGGCTTTGACTGACTTTCCACAAGGCAGCTGAATGAATTTAAGAGCAGCAAGCCATCCAATTACAGATGAGTTTTCATTTTTTAGAAATGCCAGATGCTTGAGTGCCCAAAGCATGATTTGCGTTATCTCATCTGTTGTGTAGAACCCCTTCTCAATGTCCTGAATAATCAACTTCAAACATTCTGTTGTTTTCACTTGTTCTACATTTAGCATCTTGATGAGGCGGATTGATTCCTCATCACAGCAACCCACAAGATTTACAGATAATTTCACATCTGGTGGATACTTGGCTCTATGATGTAAAGCTCTAGCTCCTCTCAGAGAAGTAAATGCTGAGGTACCTCCAGAGCAGGCCCCCACTTTCTCAAAGATGGAAAGCTCAAGCAGAGTATGCTTTTCCCTCTCTGTAATGTCAGACAGTCCTGCGAGAAAGTTTCTGAGTGCAATCTTCTCTTTGACCGTAAAAGAAGAGACTAAGCTGGACAATCGTTGTGTTGACAATCTATCCATAATTTGCAGGAGCATACCAGGAGAGGAAGGATGGATGTAATTCTTTAGCAGAGGGTGCTGCAAACATGAATCCATTTTTTTTATCACTACTCCTCCAAGCTTTTCCATGATGTCAAGAAGGTTTCCAGAAAGTGGTGCCTCCTCCTCATCCACAAGAATTATGGGAGATGGAGTTTTGAGACGCAGAAGCATAACTACGTCCATGCTTTCCTCAAGTGGCACAAGCGGGATCAAAGGCATGTCTTCAAAGGTACTTAGGTCATTAGCAAAATTTATGTAGAGATGCTTCCAAATCATCTTCAGCCAGGAAACTGTAGGATGCTTCAACTCTCTGTTTCCTGGTTCCCACTGGACAATGAAGTCTCTAGTTGGCCAGGCTGTTGATAGGATATCCTTGATGAGTCGAGCTGATCGTTCAGGGTTCAGCACTTGTAGCTGAGTACATGGTCTTCCTGTTCAAATAACAGGGAAAATTTAATTAGCCTCAGTTATTATTATATGCTTTGCTAAATGTTAACTACAGAAGCTGACAAAGTTAGGTTTGTTCTTGTTATTGCATGATGCAGCAGTTTGAACATGAAAGTTTTACTTCATTGAGGAATGACAAGGTGCAACAGGCTTTTTCTTAGGGCATGTCAAGCAGACGGCACGAGAGATGATTGACAGTTTTCTAAAACCTTCCTAAAAATGCAAAACACTCTGGGCTGTCACGTGCCTTCAAGCAATTACCATTTTAAAACTGCAAAAACATTGCAGCTGTTTTGGAAATAACTATCAAAACTGTTTTAAGCAATTGACTTAAGTCAGTTTGTAAATGAATTACAGAGCAATCCTACACAAACAGAATCACTTTCTTTAATTTTGTATAATAAATTATATACTCAACATTTATGACTTAAAGCAATATTGCAGGACATATTGCTGATGTAAGCCATGCAAATACACTTGCACAAACCAAGTTCTGTACACACGCACACACACACACACACACACACACACACAGTTATACCAAAATCCTTGAACCCATTCTTATCATTTCAGTGTGAGGGAAACCATTTTTAAAAGAGAATAACTACTAAAACATTGTAAGTCATAAAGTGCACCATGAAACACTGCAGGAAACCTTTATCAAATTATATGTTGGAATGATAATGAGTGAATGTTTTTCACTGATAGGACACAAACTAAATATGTGTGGTTGTTTTTTCTACTCATATCAGTGAGAGTTTTCTGACTGTAGTTACCATGGTGCTCATTTATAATCATGCATTAGTTTATGTTAATAGTAACAAGGTTCAAAACTAAACACACTGAAAAACCTACCTGAGCACCCCCAAAGATACTGTTGCACTGTAATTCAAGTGACATTTTTAGAGCTCTGGGATGAATTGTAACCTGTATCTCTGTACTGATTAAATTTAAAAAATAAAGAAAAAACTAACATTTTAACATCTACAAATGCACAGGCCATTTTCACAGCAGACAGACTCATCTTAGTTGGTAAAACACTAATGATGGCTGTCTTCCACTTAAGTCTTTCACATCAGTATATAATACTAAATTGTTTCAGCCTGTCTCAACTTAATAAACAGTTTGGGAAAATTGGTGTTGTGGAGAGTGAGTAAGAGAGTGAGTCAGGGGGTGGCAAGGGGGAGATCAGGCGATAACTCCATAACTCCATAGTGGTCCTCTAACATCATCTACAGGGGTGGGGCCAGCGTGGCCAGCAGAGTAAAGATTTGTAACAGATATGGGATGCATCTGAAAGTTAAGATACTGTAGACACTATGTAAATGACTGTACAAAATGAGTGGAAATATGGTATGCGTCTGAAAAAATTTCATATCCATACAAAAATAATAAGAATCCACATTGTTGCAGTATTCTCTGCGTATTTCATTTAGGGTTTAGAGGACAAATCTGTTACTCAGCATATTTCTTCTGCCTGGCTCATTGCCTTCTTGTCATAATCATGGTGGTGTATGGCAGTGAGTGCACTTAGGATCTGATCTTGTGGATTGAATGGAATGCGTAGCACAAAAACAACTCTTCCATGAATCAGCATGCTCACTCTATCTTTCCCTCCTAAATTATCTTTCAGCAGCACCAGATTTTATGCCTTGCTGGCACTGCAGGAGAGTAAGATGACCCAGCATTACTAGAACATGGCTGAAGTCACATAACCCACATAGTCATCACGGGCACAGTGAGGATTTTTTCAGTTTGACTTCACACATTTTATACTTAACTATAAATCATACTTTACATAGCTGCCCCAAAAGATCTAAACCACAGATTTTTAGGAACAGCTTTGCTGTCAGAGATTGTTAAGATTACAAATAAACAGGTCAACATATTTTATAACATTAAAGTCTCCTGATCACTGCTTAGATCCAAGGATATTTACATATGATTTTTTTTGTGATACAGATTATATATATAAATATGTAAGATTACCTCTGCTTTTGGCCGCTTTCTTCAAACTGTCCATTACTGAAGGTTTGATGCTCTCCAATATGAACCGACCCTCAAGTCCTGGAAAAAGAGACCTTAGGACAAGGAAAAAGAAAAAAAAGGTGAGAAATTTTGCAAATTCATTTCTACATGCACACGTGTTTCTTTAGTGAGTGTATTTTTATGCACATATTTTTTACTGCTGTATAATTTCCATATACAGTGATGCTGTCATTGATCTAGTCATTTGATATCTAGTCATTCAGTGCAATATAGCTGAGAAAAAACAATACATCTCGATGACGTTTGTGTAAAAGACAAACATTAATCTCAATGCTAAGAAGGTACACCAAGGGCCAAATTTATGTGCATAAAAAGACAACGAAATTTGCACAATGGCTGTCATTCAATTTGTGCTCTCAATTTGCATGTAATTATTGTCTGATTTTCAAAGGAAGAAGCAACGCCAGCAGCTAATCATGTAATCAACCACAACTTCTTCTCTGTTTGAAGTGATCCTCCAGGCTGGTGCATTGTTTTTAATCTGGTCTAAAATATAAAATATTCAAATAAATAACTGCTGCAGTTCATTTCAGGGTGAAAAACTAATTTGTATTGATTGCACCTATTAAAATCAGTTTTGAAGTCAAAGGCAAATGTACATTAAGATTTGGAATGGATAATGATTTTTGAAGTCATTAAACTATCAAATAGTTTATACAACTTTTGTCTTGTCTTTGTATTTTATCTTGTTTTTACCCTGTGTGGATGTGGTGTAGTTAATCAGGTGTTGTACGGAGCAGGTGTCTCATGCGTGAGAGCCTGCATGTTATGGCAGCCACCGTAATGTGCACTCAACAGGGAGTGCTTTATAATAGTCATCATAAAAATGTTAAGACAAGTGTGCGTGCGTGTGTCTCTGCGCGTATACAAGGAGGGGGAGGAGGGTCTTCGAAGAACAGTTCCCAATGAATATCAAATGTTTTTGCTTGAAATACAAATCGCCAAATGAGGGGAGACAAAAGACTTGATGTAAATTAGTCAAGTGTCAATTTAGTCAATTGTAAAAGCTTAGTTGAAACACAGACTGTCTTTGCACTTGAAATACATTATTTCACTTTATCTCTACCTGGGGTATTCTTCAGATGCAATGTAAATGGAGTCCTTTTCACTGACGGAGGATGAAAACATTGTAAATGTCTCATCCTGCAGTGGCAGCAGCTCCAGTCCAATCAGGTCACTGTAATTGCCGTCACTAAGTGCGAACTCCAGCAGCAGCAGCTTCTCGTTTGAGGGACCTTTGTGTTTGTACTTCCTGATCACCTGCCGCAACAAAGATGGAGTCACCTTCTTCACTTCAGTGGACTCAGTCATGTAGGCAGTCAAGACAAAGTCCACAGCGACAGGCACCATTGCCACCTGCATTCCTGAGCTTTGGAGGTAGTTGATCACTGTCTCTGAAATGTCCTTGTCTGTGTCCAGCTCTGAGAACACAGCCTGGTCCACCTGGATCCAGCTCTCACTGAGGGAATAGATGACTTGCTGCTGCAGTAAATCATTAAACAGCGGCTGGAGGATGGGTTTCCAGCGGGACTTGACCTGCTTAGGGTCTGGCCAGGCCCCATAGGTCCCTGTGGGGGACAGTGGAAAGTCTTGGTCCTTTTTTGTCTCAACCCTTTTGATAGCCTCAATGATAAGCGTGAAGTAAGCCCTCGGGATGACAGTGATTATAAGCAGCTCATTCCACAAGGCCGCTGGATCCCTCCACTGGTCCACTTCCCGCCACTTGATACTCCTACGATTGTCTGTGAGACCGAAGAAGCCACTGACATGAACTGGAAGCCCTGTCTCACTCTCCTCTCCGGGGGGAAGGGGAAGGAAGCAGAAAGCTCGTCCTGAGAAACCAGATGTGGCACCTTTGTCTTCCTTGTTAATCAAGGTAAGAGGCAGAGCAATGCCAATGGTAGGCATGAACTTCAAATCATCTGCCAGAGAGTCCAACTCAGCACACATTCCTCTGCCCCCAACTCCATTACAAACCAGCCATGTCATCCTCTGAAGCTCTTTAGCTGTTTCATCCTGAGTCTCTATGTTGACCTGGTAAGTGACACATGTGATGGCGGAGCTGAGAACACCGTTGCTGTAGCTGTCTATAGCCTGACCCAGTGTTTTCAGTGCGTTCGGTCTTTCTAACTTGTCATCAGTATTCTCTGTTGCTGTGACCTGAAACAACATGCGTTCTGTACCATCTGACTCACGCACATGCAAGGAAATCTTCTGAACACTCTTGAGGAACAGGAGCACTGTGTCTGCATCCACTTTGAAAGACTCAAAGAGCTCCAAAACCTTTTCTTTGTTGTAAATGTTGCCACTAAGCTGCGAGGGTTTCAGCCGCAGCGGGAAGCGGAACAATGTTCCAGGAAAGCTGCCATCCTGAATGGTTTTCTCAGAGCTCCCAAACATCCCGATGTAGGGAGCAAACTGATCAGCCAGTTCTGTGATCTCCTTAATATCTGTCTTCAAGTTCCAACACTGTCCAGACTCATTCACTCCAAACAAGGTCTGATGAGGGTCCAGCATGGCAATCTGGTCTCCACTGAATATACTGGGAACATCTAAAAATTGAGAAGAAAACTATTCATTAAAACTTAAACATGCTGTTAATTCTATATTGTGTTTTAACTTCAATGTTTAGCGTTTTCATTTCAAGTCATGCTAAAATGCCAAACATTTCCTGCTTCCAGCTTTTCCAATGTGAGGATTCACTGCTTTTGTGTGTTATGTATCACTGTAAACTAAATATCTTCGGATTTTGTGCAGTTTTTATACAAAGCAAGACATCTGAAGATGTCATCCTGGGCTTTTTTAAATATTTTTGTTGCAGCCCTACTACATGAGGAAACAGGCTACACTGTAAGAAAGCATTTGATAACAGAATTTATAATTAGCATTTCCAGACAGTCCTCACCTGTAACATGGTATACAGAATTGAAGCCAATCCCAAATCGTCCAACTTTCAAAGGATCCTCTCTCTTCCTGCTCCTCGCAATTTCCTGAATCCCATTCCAGTCTTCCACAGTGAACACAGCATCATTGTAGACATACAATGCCGTACCTGAAACACAGGAAGTTAAAACTAGGTCAGCAAAAACAAATCCTGACAATCTAAAAATGCATATGCAGTAAAGGAACAGCGTAATAATGTATCATATTGATATTCCCTGCAACAAATGTATTTGTCTTTTCCCTTTCGCCTGCTCACAGAGAGGTCAGAGGAGAGGATCAGCTCCAGAACACCTGCTTAACGACACGTAAGCATACAGATTGTTGCCAACACAAGGGCTTATGCCCTCCAATTAAAAAAGACTACCACTGGTCACTGGACTATCCTGGGGTGCTTAGTTGTTTACTGTAAACACTCACCTTGATGCTGAGCCATGTCAGGCGACCACAGGGACTCCACTCCATACTCTGTCTCATCGTACATGAACTTGACTTCTGTGGCTCCAGCATCCTCCGCATTTTGAATCAACTCCTTCAAAATAAAATGCAAAAAACACATTTACGAAGGCTGGGAAGAACTGTAATTTATACGATGACATCATCTTATTCGGTGGATGCTTTTATCCAAAAAGCACTGCAGTAAAATGAGCACATTATTAGAGTGGACTGCCCCTGTGGGACGTCATCCCTTTGCCCCTGCAATGCTGCTACCATGTATGGTAATATAGCTGATGCCAGCAAGTAAAGCCAAAATAAAACTATGCCCTTTGTTTTTGCGCAAGCTTGACATATTTTCTCACTCCAAATCCCATGTCATCTGTGTTAGTGACTGCAGCCTTTGTCTGGGAGAAATTTTGACCATAACAGCCTGTCAACACAATAATTAAAAGAGAGGCAATTGCACTAAGAATAAAAACATTTTTTTCCTGTTTGAGAGAATTGTATCAGGTCAACATCTACAAAACAATGACGCTAAATGCATTCAATGTCTGAGAAGAATGTGAAATAACAATGTTGCCTGACACTTACTTTCAGAATCTGACCACCTTCAGGATACCTCCTCAGAATATCTTTCAGAAATTCAACGAGCGGCGGCGTAGTCTGTCCAAACCTCCCTGCAAGAGCCAAGCTGAGTGAGCCTCAGTGTTACAAGAACTGGTTATTTTGCAAATACGTGGTGGTTGCAACCCTACCTCCCCCTTTAAGCCCTCTTCCCTCCAGTGTGACAGATACTTCTGGGCTTCCTGCAGGCACCAAAGTCCTGATCTGCACACTGTCATCCAGCTAGGAGGGGTTGATACGGAGGCAAAGCATGATTTAACACAACACAAAAGTGTCTTATTAAGGAAATCTAATTAATTTGAATGATCTGGTCTGTCATGTCGAGAAAAAGTCCTGTGGAAATGTACAGAAATCAAACAACAAATTGGGTACTGACTCCACAAAAACAAAATTCAATACTAAGTTATTCGGCTCATCAAAGTAATTGCTTTTGTGTTTATTGACCGCCCTGCACTGTCAGAATAATGTTATTGTGAGAGATTTCGCGAACAATGAAAAAATTAATTCTGTCATAAACTCTATTTTATTACTCTATGTGCTCATAAAACAGTCTGAAAGCCAACTACATCTGACCTGTTTATGACAACTATTAACAGACTTATTATTCGTCCTATCAAGCTTAATGTATCATCAGTGAGTGTCTCTCCCTCCGGCAACTGTTAAACCTTTTGGGCTGTATTATTGCACATATCAGTGTGACAGGCAGTCTTTTCCTGGTGCATCTTTCAGAATCGATGCAGCGGGGAGTCAGAGTTGGGACTGGGCCGAATACTGCTGCTGCCGCTGTTTGAGGCCTTTCAAGGTGACACTGTGACCCACTGCACTCAGCAGTCTTCTTTGCACATCATCATGCTGCCTGGCAAACTGAGCTCTGCATAAGCAAAACCCTCAGTCATCATCCTCATCATGGTCACTGCACCGTTCAATAATCATTTATACAGTTCAGGATGGATGATTTTCAGTCTTTAATGTCATATTAAGATTTAATTCATAATTTGGGACAAACAAAGAGCTTACAAGCTGTAGTAGTAGTCATACTTCCTTCATGTTGATGTCTGTGTGGAATTGTGGCAAAATTCAGTATATTAGTTTAAAGTGTTTTTCCACATTTGCCTTCTGGACCGAATGTTTTATTTCATTTGAGAGCACCCACAGGCATTTACAATGAAGAATGCTTTTGAAACTCACAGAGAACAAGCTTAACTTTCCTTTCAGTTTCTCCTAAAGCACACACCACTCCTCAGCTAAGTACAGTGTCTGGCACAGGGCCTCCTCCATCAGACTACTGCACATTATTAACTGCATCAGGCAGAGCAGGAATACAACATGAACTTCAGACTTACATCTGCAGGGTGCAACAGAAAGCCAGAACAGAATTCAAGACTAAAGTATTCCTTTTATTTGAAACTCTTGACCTTGTGTGTTTATTTTGTATTAGCTTGTGGGTGTGGCTTGCAGCTTATTTCTGCGTATGAGATCGGGGGGGCTGCCATGGACTGACCACCACCTGGTGCTTTCCATCAGCTGAGCCCTAAGAGGGGGGATCACTGAGACACAAGAGCCATACAGTACGTTTATCTGCTGAAAAAGTAGCTAATTAATCACATTAACACAACTGACACACCCGTTTGATGTAAAATAAGAGTTTTTACAGCATGTAAGATAATTAACAAGACCTTAATTTATAAAATAGTGCGCAAAGTAAACTGCTGCATTTTGTTCAGTACACTGTGGCCATGAGGTGCCGTGTCATGTTGCCCACAGTATGAGTCAGATTATTTGACTGCAGCCATCCGAGCTGATAATGTGTTCAGGACCACTGCATTACTCTGTGGAAATCTAACAAAGGCCTACAGCAAAGATAAGATAAGATCACACAAGTTAAGATTAGATAGATAGATAGATAGATAGATAGATAGATAGATAGATAGATAGATAGATAGATAGATAGATAGATAGATAGATAGATAGATAGATAGATGACCACCACCATGCTCAAATCAATCCCATGATCAATAACAAATCAAAAAGGATTCAATTCATTATTCACAGTGACAACGAATTAAAACTGTGAGGGGGAAACTTGGCTCACAGCATCCGAACAATGAAGGCACTGTTAATGGTTCAGGTCAGGATCACATCATTTGCCCTGCAGCTATGGCACGGGATCATTCAAAAAGAGAACGAGACCTCACTTATTCCTCCTGCGTCTCTGTAAAGTCATTGGTAAAATGCGACAGAAACACAGAACAACTCCAATATTTAGTTAGCCAAGAAGACGACAATGATAATAATAATAATGACATTAACAACACAGCACCATTCCTGGGATTGATCTACCATTATGTGATCCATCATTGTTGTGACTGTAAATACTTGAGCAAAGCCTTCCAATACATAAGGAAACAATGAACAAGCAACCCAAAAATACGAAACATTAATTAACTAATAGGCAAAAACTTACAACTCTCCCATTGTGAGTCAGCCGTTGCTCTTTGACAGGCAGGTTTGTCTCTTCATAGAGCAGCTGTTTGACATCTTGAACAGATGTGAAAGGGGAGACTTGGTAGGACCTCAGGCCAATGTACTCATGACGAACTGTCACCCATGGCAACCTAAAGAAAACAGAGAGAAATTTTGTTTGAGGTTTGAATAAAATCTTTGTGTACACACTGAAATGTCTGAGCGGTGCGGGTAGAGCTTTTTAATAGCAACACAATCATTGTGGGACATAATATAAGCGCTCTGAAGACTGTAAAGATTTCTTCTTTTTTGCGTTTTTGCCTTTATTTGATAGTGACAGTACAGACACAGACAGGAAACACAGACAGAAAAAGATGTGAAACACTCAGCATCGAACAGGGACACTTATATGGTACACTATGAGTCTTAACCACTAGGCTGACAGGGTGCCTAAAGATTGATCACTTTTCTTCATATAATGCTTCATATTCTTCTGATGGAGTCATCTGTGCAGTATTAAGTTGAGGTTTTGGTTTGTTTTTTTTTTCAAAACATGTATAACACTTTTGATTGGAGCTCTCCACCACGGATGCATTGACCAGACTAGATCGTCACTGTGGAGAAAAAGACGTGTCAAATTTAATCTCAAGTTGAGGACATGAGAGTCTTGCTTACTGTTATTATTGATCAAAGTTTAGGTTTGGAAGAAACATGATAATGGACACCTCACC
This sequence comes from Chaetodon trifascialis, assembly GCF_039877785.1. Lineage (NCBI taxonomy): Eukaryota > Metazoa > Chordata > Actinopteri > Chaetodontiformes > Chaetodontidae > Chaetodon > Chaetodon trifascialis. Next base: position 12,057,469 of record NC_092064.1, read on the forward strand.
AGGTCCATCCGTTAGTGGTCCATTAGCGCATTAGTAGATTTTGATTTTGAGCTCAGTTTACCTTCATATTCAGCCTGCAGGCTCACTGCACTGCACTGCACTGCAGGGCGATGTGTTGCCTGAACCCATCCTCAAAAGAATTGTGCCTTTTCCCATCTGAATCCCTTCAACCTCTGCCTCCATGACACTACCATAGGCTACCACCCTCTTTAGCATGAACCCTGCTGCTATTTAAAGGACCAGCATGGGTGTTTTACTTATGTAAGGCAAACACAGAAGTTAGCTTGTCAACAGGTTAACAGCAATAATGCAAAATATTCTTGCTTATTCAGCAGCAGGGCAGTGGACCCACGCAGCCAAGTCCACAGTGGTGCATTCACGGGAGCTGGAGTGGGTGTGGCAGCCAGCACGGGAAAAGCTCCTCAGCCCATACAAACCATACTGGACCAGTATTTACAGCATGAAGACATACAGACCGACACATTACAGACGGGATTGAGCCTGAAAAGTGTCCTCTCTTTCTCGTTCAGCTGTGAACATACCAGCCAGTGTAGAGTACAGTACCTCACCATCAATATGGTAGTAATGTTAGCAGGAATATTTTACAGCAAGCATTAAACTTACCACGGGTGTGGACAGTTGGCCATGTCGTTGCTGCTAAGTGTCCCACCACACACACAGTCATCGGACTATCTTCTGCACCGAGCGCAGGAATACTCCACCCGGGAGACGGCTGTCGCAAAACAAGCGAACCGTTATTTTCCTCAAAACACCTGCCTGATCTGCATAACTATGCGAGAAACACATAACAACCCGAGTATAGTGATACATATGACACAAGACAACACATATAATCAATATGTTGTTGTGACTGTGGCTAAGAGGCTTTGTTTTAACCGTATGTAGCCGGTGCCGGGTGCTTCGTTTAGCCTCTTTAGGATGGTGATCCCAGCAAAGCCCACTCACTTGAATGTGTCCAGCGCCCGCCGCTAACGGTCCTCTGATGCATTTCACTGCAGTCTGTGTTCCTGGAAACAATAGCATCAACAATAGCAAGTGACATGGTTGTTTGCCTCCATCAACATATTGACTCCTTCAAAGGCGATGTTCTATTAATAATGAATTACACTGCGCGTAAGAGCAAAAACTGTGGAGACGAAGCGAGAGGCTTCTCTCCTTCTTACTTCCGTGTCGTCTTAAATCCCATCAGGCGGACTCAACGGTCTCAACTACCTCTCCTGCCTTTTCCCTGGGAGTCTCCAACGATGTGTGACAGAAAACATTTAGTTCATGTTTTCTTCGAGGGGTTTATTTGGCACTTCGTAAACCTCTGCTACTTTTGTAATACTAAAACAGACTGATGAGGAGCAATAGTTTTCTTTTGCGCATGCGTAGTAGCTGATGTATGGCGTTCTAATTGAAAATATTCTTGAAAGTTAAGTATAAATTGTGGCTTACTTTAGCTGGCTGTCTATATTTTAAATACTATAAATTATTACATTAACATTCACATGGAGTTTAGCGTCGTACAGTTAAAGTCTCAGAGGTGAAGAACCAAAGAGTTCACTCTGCGCTGCTCTACTGTACTGGCCAGTGTTCCGGAAGTAAAACTATTGATATTACATTGATGAATGAGTGACTGGCAGTTGGCTCGACTTGGCTCGGATGGGCTTGAAACCATCAATGGCCATCTGTGCTGCAAAGGGTCAGGTCGATTGATAGGACCTTAAGATGCATTAATTGATCCCCCCCCTTGCCTCTTGAACACTCCCGGCTGAAAAATACTGTCCAATATATAATTATTAATAAAAGTTTGTCTGGCTAACATGGCAGAAAACAATTTCTTATTTACACATTCAGCAGACAAGGAGCAATATTAGCATTACTAGCTTCTTACTCCATATTCACTCTCCTCTCAGATCCGCTCTCTGCCAGCGCTTGAGGGAAATATGCAGCTTAATAACATTAGTTTAATACATTTATAGCCTGCTCTGATGAGCCTCCTGTTGGTACTCTGGGAGGTCATTTCATTTACAGTAGGCACAATTTTTTTCCACATATGAAATCAAGGCAATTACAAAATGGAAATAGTAATGTAAACAGGATAAAAAATATAGAGGGGGGACAAATAACAACAACAACAACAACAACAACAATAATAATCTTTAGATTACATTTATTAATTTCGATTGATTACAATTAAACCTAGTGGCAAACTCCAGACTCCTAGCCTCCTATTTTACTCATACTCGTCATGGTACCCAATTTTATTTTACTGTAAGTAGGCTAATTCAAATGAATGCTGTAACTGGGCCTAACAACAAAACCAAGTAAGGCTTGTGCTATTTAAAATTACATTACACTCAGGGTCAAGTACCTTATTCTTTGTGTAGGTGGCACTGCAGGTTGTAAGTGTGATGACTTCTGAACACATTCCCACTAGTGACTGCTTGCAGCTGCATTACTTTGATTAGCCGGAGTGGCTGATACTACTGAATTCTGGGACTTGTAGTCTCACAGCAATGGGCTCAGACGCCAGCACACTGCAGTCAAAGATGCGCACATCAACTTTGTAGACGAGAATCAGTGGCTGAGGTTGGATTAGTCCCCGAAATCTGATCAGCCGCATTTTCTAAGGCCTATGATTAAAAACCATACACACTGCATTAGACAATACATTCAGAAATTCTTTGGTCCATTCATTTTGGGTTGATTCGGATGCTGACTATCGAGAGACTGATCTGACAGTAATATCTGATGCACAGACCATGTAAACTCTATCTACTGGATTGAAAACATCTTCAGTGTGGTGCAGTGCTTTTTGACAAAACCAGCAGGGTTACAGAGAAAAGTGACATCATCAAAGTCAAGGACTCCCATCACCTTAAAATATGAACTGCTCTCAGTGGCGTCTTCTTAGGTTTCCCGAGGACATCTGCCCTTCGCAAAAACAGCTCTATAGAATAATAATCCCTTATTTTTCACAAAGCAGTACAAAAGGACTCAACTGACATATGCAAAAATACGTCAGACTTACCAGAGTTCAACGCCTCCAGCCGCCCACGACTATATTAGAGACTTTCCCTTAAGACTCATTTACATCATGTGGAGAACTGTTGCGTAGAAAGATGCATTGTTTTGTAATCTTAAAATATCCTGATAGCTAAAATAGTTTCCCTAGTGCCCTTTCGCCCCAGTAGCCTACATCTTAATGCCGCATTGGAGAGAGAGAGGGATACTCACGTTAGGATAGCAGCATGCTGGCAGCAGCGTCAGTGCAGCTCCTCTGTCCTGTCCTCTGCATCACAGCGGAGGGATGAGCTTTCCTTTCAATCACTGCACAAATACAATGATTTCAACTCTTAAGGCATGGTTGTTTGAATGGGATGACCTCAGAATGAAACATTTAATCGTCGTGAGCACCTCCGGACAGTTTCATACTGCAGGTTTTAACGCACAGGTCTCTTAAAGCGACAGCTTCTTCTGAATGAGGCTCCGATGGGACACAGCCGCAAATATGGGCTGGGCGAATAGAATAGAATAGAATAGAATAGAATAGAATAGAATAGAATAGAATAGAATAGAATAGAATAAGAGTTTACTTGCCACGAGACATTATGTGTGAAATATGCAAAAGTATGATATAATAGTTAATAGAATAAATACATATACTGACATTGCACACAGTCAATGAGTAGAATAGAATTATCAACCGCATATATGAATAGAATAGAATAGAATAGAATAGAATAGAATAGAATAGAATAGAATAGAATAGAGTCTTAGACTGTGAAACACAACAGGAGTCTACTTGCCACAGAACATTATGTATGAAGTATGCAAAAGTATGATATAATACTTAACAGTATAGATACAATAGTATAGAGCAAAATCATAGGCTGTGCACATCGTGAACAAAATAGAATCATCAACTGCATATATGAATAGAATAGAATAGAATAGAATAGAATAGAATAGAATAGAATAGAATAGAATAGAATAGAATAGAATCTGGCACAGAACACAATCCATGCAGAGTGTGCAAGAAATACAATATATAGAAATAAGAGCAAATAGTGAAAAATAATGTCCATACACCTCTTAATGACAGAGCTGTTCAATAGATGCTTCATAGCAGGTGACAGTAGGTACACACAACACCAAACTTTCAGCATCATTAAATCAAGTAATAAACCATGACAGCAGCCTCCCAGTAGATGGAGACAACAGCAAAGCTTGAATCTCCTGCTGTCAGAGGGAGAAACTTTGACTGTAGTACCACACTCTCACAGATGGATGACTGGTGTCACAGTGGTGCAGGTCTATATTCTATACATTTGACCTCAACACAGTAGAAATGAACACATACAGTAGAAACATTGACAGGAAATCTAAGAATATTTTTTTGGTCACTTCTACAATGTGAAACTATTGTTCTATGATTTCATAAAAAACAAACAAAATTATGATTTAATTATTAGGACATATATTTTAGCCATAAATTATTATTACTATTATAAATAAGAGATTTCTTGCATGCTGCATTATACAGGAAGCAAATTGAATATTTATATTCCACAACAGGCAAGTAAGTAACAGCTAATTGCATTTGTAAAGTAAAGGCTGATTTCTTGGAATTGATATGCAACATGTCCGGACATGTACAGTAATTGGCCACTTTTACTGCAGTGCTGAACTTTTGTCCTCTGTGTCTTTGCCTTGGTCCACACACACACACACACACACACACACACACACACACACACACACACACACACACACACACACACACACACACACACACACACACAGAGGCCAGAGGTGGATATGATCATGTACTTTGTGTCAACATGGTCTTTGTCAAATTGATTGATGTTCTTGTTGCAACAATCTTCACAAATTAATTGTGATCTCAAGACATGGTTTAGGCAAGTGAAGACAATATTAGGATTTTTTTGTAGAGTTTAGGCGTGTAAACACAATCCATTAATAATGTATGTAAGGACTGTTATTTTCTTATACAATCCAATCAGCAAAAAGTTTTTCTTTACTGGACTCGTCACCGTTAATATCTCTCTTAAAGATATTAACTCACTGGGATTCAATTTTTTTTCCAGTGTCATGTGGGTGGTTGAGGTACATATATTTGTAAGTGGTCCAGCTTTGGAAAGAGGAGAAATGTATTACATCCTAATATGCAAACTGAATGAGCTTCATTCATTCATTCATTCATTCATTCATTCATTCATGTATTTGTATCCATGAATGATGCATTTATTTTCCAGCGTACCCCCACCATTGCAGACAAAATCAGTAATTTGACATTGAACCATGCTCTCCTCCAGCAGACGGGTTAACAAGACAGCTAAAATTCAGCCAATCCTGAAGCAGCACACTGACGTCATGACATCTGCAGCTCATAGAGATGAAAGCGTCCATAATTAACTTAATGTCGACAGCCTCCACATACACGCAGCTTATTCTACAAACCATCAGTGGTGGAAGAAATACTCAGATCTTTTACTTCAGTAAAAGTAACAAGACCACAGTGTAGAGATACTTTTCAATACTTAAACTCCTACAAGTGAAACTACAAAAGTGTTTGCATCAGAATTCACTTGATGACCTATTTCAGAATAATGTTTTATCATAAGTGTATATATGTGAAGGTTTTATTCTAATGTATTTATATACTATTGGATAAAGTCTTATGTTTAACTTAATTTATTTGTTGATGATGTTTTGTATTGTTAATCTGAATCTACAAAGTAGTGAGTAAAGTAAGTACCTCGAAATTGTACTTCGAGGTAAAAGTACTTGAGTAAATACTTTTCACCACTGCATTACAGGCCACTATGGGTCATGTTTCAGACACAAAGCCTGCTGCTGGTACACTGTGGTCTGTGTAGGCTGTCACTGAGTCAACTTTCTGTCACTGAGGTAGATAAAGAGCTGTGCGTGGGGACCGCAGGGACACCGTGAACGACCATTAGAGGTCCACGGACCATTGTTTGAGCACCGCGCGGCTGTTGCTCAAACTTCAGAACACCAACCGCCATGAACCAGCAAAGCCATCAAATAAACGCCACACGCGCGCACTCAGGCGCGCGCGCACACACACACACGGCGCAGTGACTCCGGTCTTCCTCTTGTGTTTCCACATTTCGTTGTTTTGTTTCGTGTCCACATGGACTCTCCCAGCTGAATGGAAACGCTCTTATTGATCCCAGCGTGCTCGCTGAGCTCAGGCAGCGCCGTGTGACTGGCTCTGTGTGGAACCGGGTCTTTGATGTCGTGCAGACTGATCACAGATCAGATACACGCGCTTCAGATCCATAAAGCCACCCCCTCTCTCCCTCTCTCTCCGCCTTTGATGTGGGCGCTGAGCCTGTCCTCGATCTGCCGCGGCTCCTCTGTGCTGATCTGGGGGCTGGCAGACATGGTGAGCGGACCGGTGCGGGAAACACAGCACCACACCTCTCACCGGTCTGCTTTCGACTGTTAACAAGCTCTACTTTGATCAACAGGCGCCTTTTTAGCAGGTAAGAAGAGCTTTTCAAAACATTTTTTAATCAGTTCTGGACAGTTAAAGCGTCCACGACAAAAGATATGGAACAAACATTTGGTTTATTTCACGGTGCAGGGCTGAACACCAAACCTCCAGACCTACAATGCAGTTTGAGCATGATAAACTATTGTTATTATAATTATTATTATTTTACGCTAATGTCGCATAAAGTCAGGAGTTATCGGCTTCAGTTTCTCCGTCGCTTCACGCTTCGACTGTCCGGACCTGTGGTGATGTTTGCTTGCAGATGTTGCTAACATGGTGACATTATTAAGGGCTTTAAAACATTTGAACGCACTGGTCCTGTGAAGTCTTCCTCCTGTGGAAGCTGTCTGATCTTTAAGCTGACGGCTGGGCTGTCAGCCTCTGATGGAACTTTAATCAAACACCATCAATAACTCTGCTACAGTTTGCACGTGCGGTGAGGTTAGTTTTTAATTGGCGCCCCTCAGCCAATAGTCTACCTGCTTTATTATACATTATATAGATATTTAATCCTTTATAATCCAGTTTGAACCTTTTATTACCCCCTTACTGCTGCAGCTTTAAGGATGGGAATTTCACCTTATTCCACTGTATGATAGTGCCTCATGTTTTTTCTTCTTCTATGTGCTTCTTATAACGCATCATTGGAGCTGTATTAATGTTTCCAATGGCTGGAATATTAAAACCCATGATTCAATGTTTAGTGACTACTGAACTTGCTTGTATTAGTAATAATCCTAACCATTTTGTATTTATTATCTCAGAACACTTGACCTCACCGAACACGTTTTTCTTCTTGAGAAACTACTTGTTGTGTATAACAGAGAAAAACAATATGATAACGTTCAGAAACTCAGCCTTCTGTTGTTTGGACCCTTTTCCAGCTGCAGGCAACGCGGGGCTCATCAAAATGGTCTGGATGTTTCAGCTCACCCTCTCACTTCTGCTCGCAGCGCATGTCATATATTCAACTCTGGTGAGTGAATTTTTCATCGCCGTTTTCATTTAGAGCATGAGCGAGCAGGAGAATGTGTTGTCTCTGATTTGCTACTAATCTGTTATTAAACCGAAATCTATCATTATTACCGCGCGCGTAGCTTCTCTGTTTAAGTCTTGTAAACGTTTATGGAAGACACACTCCACCCACACAGTGAACGAGTCCATCTTCTGCTCCATTTCATTTTATTCTGTTCCACTCTGTTTTACTTGAGTGTGAAGGTTCGTTCTTGACCAATGGGGTAGTAGTCCAACAAAAAAAAAAAAACTAAACTCGAGGTCCACTTCCTAGCTTTTTCTGAAGCTGTCAGCTGCATTTCACACCTTCTCCAACTGAGCAAACCCCAAAGTCTGGAGGGAAGAGTTTGCAAAAAAGTGAAGTGCAGAGGCTGCAGACACAAACCGCTCACATGAACTTAAACTGCACTGCATGTCAGTGTTAAACAGGCAGCTGCTCACACAGAGGTCTATAAACCTCTTACTGCTAACACTGACAATGCTGAGGATCATTTTACCTTTCTACGCTGCCCTGTCCTCATTGTATTTGTTATCTAGTCTCTGGTTTTGGCGAGCCCTGTATTGTTGCTTTTGACTTAGATTCTGCTTCTGCAGCTATGCAGTTTTCCCACAGGGCTCATTAAAGCTCTTTTTATCTCATCCCAACAGTATCAGACTTGTTTTCAAGAAGAGTCCAACTCGAGGGTTGATCCCCTCAAACTATTATAAGAGATTATGATGCATAGCTCGGGATTCAGTCTGCTTTCTCTGCTATGCATGAAAGTGGTGATGAAATGCAGGAATCTAACTGTCACCAAATGACTGTCCCCCTCAGATTCCTGTGAGGGCTGAGGAGGAGACCAGAGAATGCAGAGAGCAGGAGTACAAGGACCGGTTTGGGAACTGCAAACCCTGCAAGCAGTGTGATGCAGGACAGGAGCTATCAAAGGTTGGAAAAAAAACGTTTTGGATTTCTTCTGTTTTTTATCACCTCACTGTGTTCAGTCAGGAGCATTTTCCACTGAGAGGGAAAAGTATTGTCCCTTGTTTATTTAGGAAAAGGAAAGTGTAGTAACACGAGAGATCCGTAACAGGTCGGTTGAATCGACTTCCTTAAACTGAAAAAACAAAAACAAAAAAAAACGTTGGATGGGATTATTCCTGCAGTGGGAAAAAAATCAGTTGAGCTCATGAAAAGAAGCGACATCACTGTTTAGAAAAGTGTGTCTTATCCAGGGAACCAACATTATTTATTACTTCCTCTTTTTCATGCTGAGAACAGCCAAGCTGTTATTAGCTTTTGTAGAACACCGACCCTTCTTTAATCAGTCACACCCATACTTTTGACCTTCTGCAGCTGAATGGCTTCCATTGTTTTTCCCCATTGCACCCTGTCCAACTTATTGTCTTCACTGTTTGAAGCCAGCCATGCCTAAGCTTGCTGCTCTCTCGACTGGGAATACAGTTTTTTCCACCACCTTAGCCACAGGTTTTTGTGTGCTTTGTACAAACAGGCCTCTGTAGTGTCGGCAGAGGCTTTCCTCTGCGGCAGCAGCTATGCGCCTCCCTTTGCAAGTGCAGGCAGTGATGGAAAGGTGACATATTACGCATCAAACGCTTATTAAGAAACATTTTAGTCTTTTGATCCATTCAGTAGCAAATAGCGGTACACCTCATAACCTGTGTCATATGCAGCTTTGAAAAATATTATTACATAAAATAATTTTACCACCCATCACCAAATTTTAAACCATCGGACTGGACCTTGTCGTTGCTCCCAAAGTGACTGACAGCTCATTCAGTGCTTGAACTGCAAAACACAGACTAGCAAGCTCTACAACATCCCATTTATATGATTATCTAGATCTAGAAATAAGATAGGACTCGATGCGAAAGGGATATTTCTGCCATCACAGGTCAATTTTCAGTTTATCTTATATGTTTACATCTTTAACATTAACGTCAGCCTTATTTAAACAAAGTTCTGCAAATACACTGGCTGGTAACCTGACTTTAGGTGCATTTACACTCCACTACATCTTTGAGTGCTGGTGAAAAAAACTCTCACCCTTGACATCTGTTGCACACATGCATTTAAGCCTGGTTGCCTTTAATCTCAGCGCACAGAGACATGCACTCTGTGGTTGGTAATACGCTTCAGTAGTCCTCGTGTTGCTCTGCCAGCTCAACAGGCATGAATGCTGCTAGCCACCCTGGGGTCCTGGTTAATAATTGGCTGCCTCATTCTTTCTCTGAAGGTAGCGGGATGTCGGCTCACAGCGGAGACCTCGGCCTGCACTCAGAGAAAGTTTCCCAGAGGCACAATTTCTGATTTGAACTCTGTGTAACCAAGACAATCTGTCCATACTCTGAAAGGCAGCACTGACTGTTGGGAGCGAAGCAGACTTTTGGAGTCACTCTGTGCAGCTGCCATAGAGATCCCAGAGGAATGTGGCCCAGTTTGCTCTGGAAGTTTGCCTCTGGAAGCCGCTCTTAGGCGGGCTGACAAACATCAATTAGCCCCTTCACACTAACTGTAGCTAAAAGAACCACCCAAACAGAGGAAATGTCCATTAAAACCAGTACTTCTCTTTCAGACATATTTCATTCTAGGTTTCATTCATAGTAAGTTAGTCTCTCGTGTTGTGTCGAGCGTGAAGGAGAAGGGGTGAATTGCTTTCCAGTGCATGCTGGAAAACTGCCAGTGGCAAAAAAGAAACAAAAAAAAAGAGGTAGGAACACAACTTTGATGTGTCAACATCTTGTAGTATGTAGCAAGAGTATAAGATTTCCTTCAGCCACACTCCCAGGGCAAAGGACCTTTGGATGGTACTGGCTAAAGACAGAGACAGTAGTGCAAGAAGTGCATAAGCAGCAGAAGTGGCCAGACATTAGCTACAAGTAGCAAAAAAAAAAAAAAATCAGAGTAAAACAAAAGTAGTAAGGAGTGTGTTTCCTCCCTGACAGGACACGGCTTTAATTAACATGCATTGTTTTCAGCGTTGTTTCGTTACCAGATCATCTGACTGGCTGCCCCCCATGTGATTGCCTCCTAATCTCAGAAATATCTCTGCGTCTGAACATGCTTCAGGTCCCAGCCAGCTCTCCCCTCTCCCACCACCGCTCCTCTCCCCTCCACACTGCTGTTGTGCTTGGCAGTCTCACCCAAACTAGATCAGCAGATAGAACAGGGAAATGGGATGTTAAGCATCTGCTTTCTTTGGACGGCTTTGACGTGAAATCACCTTAAAGTGCACTATGGAAATGGACAAGTAGTATACACATAATCTAGAATGTACCTGCAGAGAAACATGAAAATATTGTCCCTCAGCTGCGAGCAGATGTACGTCAGAGAGTTAACTTGCCTCCTTTTGTTTGTGTGCGCATTTTGCAATCCCCTATCATCTGAAAATCTGCTATTTTCAAGGAGGTTTAACACACTGAATGTGTTCTTCTGTCAGTATTGGTGTCTGTTTTATGGCAGCTACGTGTTGGGAAAGGCTTATACATTGTGTATTCACCTTTTCATACAGTAATAACTTCAGCATCACAGATTACCACTGAACATAGTTCATCTTTCAGCTGCTCTGTCGCTCGCTGAGCGCAGCCTGTCAGCTCTGTTGAGCTTTGTTAGCAGAGATAAAAGAAGACAGAGATCACTCCTTGATGATCTGTGCTGCCTGGATCAGAGGGCCAGAAGTTGGCTGCACTCTCCTTTTGTTTCAGTGCTCTGACCTGCTGTGTCTACGTGGCATCAGCCCCCATCCTGCCAGGCGGCGCCCCACAGGCAGAGCTTGTGCCAGTGCCGGGCTTAGCGGGGGCGAATGGTTCCGGGGCCCCTTCCTTCATGTGGAAGTGGGTCACAGAACCACTGTGAGGTACCCGTCAGTGGCTGGGCCTACAGCATGTTCTACAGAACCAGTTTTAGGGTTATGGTACTTTCCAGCCTCCCCTGACTCAGTTTGAGCTTTATTCCCCTCAGACAGGCCAGATCTTGGCTTGCAAAAGTGGGCGGCCGAGTCTTCTTTAGTCCTCTTTCCCCTCTTTATCACTCATCAGCCACCCCCTCTCTCTTTCTCACTCTTTCTCCTTCCCTTCCTATGTCCCCCCCACCACCTCCACTGTTCCCTGCCCTGCTGGAGAGCAAGGCCTTATATGGAGAGTTCATAACAACAGCTGCAAAAGTCCAGCCCTCGCTGGTCCACCTCGGGCCCAGGCGTGGCCCAAGGGTTCAATGTCAGGCTCACATGTGTTTGGCTGGAAGGACTGAAATCCTCATCTTCTGTCCCGACTCTGCGCTGCCATCACACCATCACATCTTCGCCCCTCACCTCCCCTTTTCATTTCTCGCCAGCCTGCTTCCCCACCCCCCATATCAGACTCTTGTGCCCACATTCCGGCAGGACTGCATGCCCGGGCGGTGAAATGGGACACGGGCGAGGAGAGAAGAGAGCAGAGAAGCCGTGTTTGAAGCTGGCCTTCACTTTAATGATATATGAGCACCCCCTATGACCACCACCACCATCCTGTCTATCCCCCTGGCTTTGGATTGAAGTGTGGCAATACTGGACAGGAGGGCAGCTGTTATGGAGCTGATAATGAATGATCAATGTATGATGTCAGCCCTGCAGGGTCTTTTCACTCAGTGTGCTGTACAGTCATATCAGCTGTCATGTAAATGTCAGTTTGTCATTGAGGTCACCAGTCTTTCAACATCATTTTTAGGCCTGTGACAGAGAAGCAATTAGGATAGAGACAAAACAAGAGTAACACTGGCAGAGGGAAATGAACAGCTGGAGTCATAATCAAAATTATTAATACATCCGTGGTTAATTCAGTGTTGAGTTTGGGTTCCTCACACCAGAAATGTTGAATTTAGCTTCTAAACTAGGGCAGACTTTTGTGTTTCTACATTGCCAGTTGCTGTATAGAACAGGAAAGCAGTGTTAAATCTGAAATACAGTTAATCTGCCAACCAAACAAGATACATATTTGATCTTTCTTCTATATTTTTAACCACAGAACACCGTGTGTATATGTCTTACATTTCATGTTCTTCTAAAAAAATATCTTTTATAATTTAAATTTGGCTTGGTTCAGGTGAAAAAAACCCTCTGAAGGTGGCTCAGTATGAGATCACTCACACAGTAGCAGGAAGCTGTGCTTTTAAAATGCACTTTCAATTGTTGAACACAAAAAGTATTCATCTTATTTTCTCCATATACCTCTCCATAATCCTTGCCCCCTTCCTGAAGCGTTTCCTTTGCTTGCTGGCCTCTCAATCAACGGGACACTCACTGAGTCTACTTGGAGAGGCAGTCGCACAAAAACACAGCAATAAACTTGCAATAATACAACAGTGGGTGTCCCCCAGGTTCTTTATTATTCAAATGCCTGGCCTTTCTGGGTCTTGCAGCGGAAGGCTGCTCATTCATACTGAGAGAGTCAGGGAGATTATTGCCAGTGTAAGATGGACTCGCAAAAGAAGCAAGCCATTGTTCTCCTCTGATCCCGCAAGCCAAGATCATTCTTTAATTCCAGACCCCCGGTAGTCCACATTCAAGCCCCCTTTTCACCAGCTGCACATCTCCCTAAACCGCCGACCCCACCTCTTACCCGGTGTATTTCTCCCATTAATCCCCACAGGAATGTGGCTTTGGTTATGGAGAGGATGCCCGGTGCGTGCCCTGCCGGAGCAGCCGCTTCAAAGAGGACCGGAGCCTGCAGAAGTGCAAGCCCTGCCTGGACTGTGGACTCATCAACCGCTTCCAGAAGGGCAACTGTTCCACCACGAGCAACGCCGTGTGTGGCGACTGTCTGCCGGGGTGAGAAGACGCACATATTTCCACCACACAGTCGTGTTACTGATTAAAATGGATTTTTCACAATAGTAGTCACACCAGTCTCATTGATACGTCACAGTATGAACTCTGTTTGCTGCTCCTGTGTTAAAACATGAATTTTTTTGTCTTCAACAGATATTACAGGAAGACAAAATTAAGTGGTTTCCAAGACATGGAGTGCATACCCTGTGGGGACCCTCCACCTCCGTATGAGCCTCACTGTAAGCACCTTTCCTTTCTTTTACCTCTTCTAACAGTTGGCCTAACATCAGTGGCGATTCTGTTAAATGCTCCCATGAATGCAGGCTATTCATCCCAGCCCACAATAGGTGATGTTTTAAGATGAAACAACAGGGATACAATAGTCTAAAAGCAAACACCACCAGCTACAGCACACTATTGAACTCCTAGCCAAATCCTGCTCGAACCAAAACTCAGGCTGCAGTGCCACAACAAAGCCTGTACACACATAACATGCCAGCACAAGGTGCTCGGAGTAACCAGAACCACAGCCTTTAAAGGGTGGAGCGAGCCATAGTTCATTCACTAAGTCTCGCTGAGCCGAGCGGCTATGCTATATGTGCAAATAAATGCTTGGATTTACAAGCTGAGCAGTTGAAAAGCTGAAATGGATACCGCTAACATAATGCTGGATTTGCCAACACTGGATTATATTAGCTCAGAACATGTCACTCATTTTTAGCACTCAATTTGGATTAAATGAGCAAACTTCCTCGAACAAAACCTCCATTGATATTTGGAGACAAAAACGTGCCTCCATAGAATTTTTAAAAAATGGCCGCACTCCTTTACGTGGCTTTGTTTCAGCACCAGGGTAAACACGGCAGGGAGGGCGCTCAACTAGCACAATTTATTACCTTTTGTGCAGATCCGTCATGCGAAAAGCAGACAGGAGGTGTGTTACAGTATGTTCACAAAGCACGGCTCGTATTCCAGTAGGCTACAGATCCAATTAACTTCTGTCTCCTGGCCATTAGAAGTAGTTAAGTTCAACCTTATGATTTCAGGTTTCCACATAAAACCAACAGGCGAGTGAACTTATACCTTTGGTAATTGAGTGTGACTTCCTGATGGCAGAGGAGGCTGCAGCTGTTTTTAGAGGAGGGTTTTGGCAGCGTGAGCATCAGAGCAGTCCCAGCCAGGGTTAGCAGCCCTGTGTTAAGTAAATGGAGACAGTTCTGGGGTTAAGTTAAAAAAAACATGTTTGTTTTATGCTCACAGGCCCCGAAATGTAAAGAATCGTGGTTTCATCAGAGCATCCGCTGTTGGAGTGTCTTGATTTAAGCAAATATGTTGTCGCAAGCAGTGTTACTGTTTGTGAAACGAACGCTGGCTTTGGGACAACTGGCCTCCCTCTGTCTGCTCATTTGTCCATCTGCGCTGCTTCCCGTTTTGATACTGGAGGAGGCCTGCGAAACAAAATGGCCATTGTGTCTGAGAGCATAGCTGCTCGTTCGCTTCCACGGGGACTCTCAGCGGAGCATTTCCAAATGTTTGAAAGTCTCGCTCCCTCCCTCCAGTGTTATCTTGAGGAGGGTGGTGAAAACTTAAAGGGCAGATCATTCTAATAGGCCGCACTGGCCCGGGGCAATGGTGCAGCTGTGCAGGGGAAGCAGTCTCCGTCTGGGTGGACTGTAAATCTTAAAGCACCCCTCCTTTCTTCTCCTCCCTTTCCCCCCGGTGGCTTTGTGGGGCCGAGTAAAAACGAGATTGTGTTTTATGGATTCCTTCAGCCTCTTTAATGTGTTTCATCTGCTGGAGTTTCTCACTGTCATGGTAGATCTCGCAGAGCCGACCGGACCACGCTAACACACACAGACAGATACATGCATGTACTCACACACGTGGAAAGAATCCTACCTGCTCTTTTTAGCTTATCTCCGTATCGCTTTGCTGTTTCCAACTGGACTTACTCAAAGTCAGATGGGAATTTAGGCTGTCTTTGTTCAGTGGAAGGTGGCGGGGGTTTGAAATGCAGCCATGAAACATCGCTGCTCTTTGATGTTTCAGGCAGGATGTTCCACCTTTCACCAATAGTTTGAAGAAATGGGGCAAATAGCTGCCACTTATCATTTTTACATGCTACTGACCTCATGATGAGGACGATCCAGAGGAAACATGAACCAACAAGCCTCTGTCCCTGCTGCTAACCTCAACACTCCATCTTATAACATGGTATGCTCGCTGACTTCAAAGCTTCGTGCAGTCAGTCTTCACCACAGAGCGCACAAAATACACCAGGCTGGCAAAGGTGAGGGGAAACATTCCGAACTCCAGCTGCCCGCCAGCAAATCAAACCGACCGTCAGACTCCTGTTCACAGTGCCACTCACATGTCAGCAGCTGGAATGATCCGTTTATCCTCACTGCTGTCTTAATCAAGTCATCATGCAATTATCAAACCACAGCCTCGCAGCCTAATGATGCTTGGTGTTGCCACATTACAAGTAGTGATGATTATGAGGTGCTTTAAAACAAACACAACACCATGGGTGTCACCCTTTTGGATGTTATAAATCATTTCAGCAGACATATACAGCTTCAGTTTCAAAGAAAGCAAGAAAAGGTGATTCAATATGTTGTCTATCTACAGCTCCTTTAATAACGCTCCCTGAAGAAAGGTGTTTTTGTGCAGAATATTTGCATCTGGAGAAGCTTTTCCAGAGCAGATGCTCTCAGACTGGCGGGAACAAGGGAGTCGTGATCACAAACAGATAATAAGATGCACATAAACTCAAACATTACATATTCTGCCTTAAATGGCATCAAATCAACAAGGTGTCTGAGCCAGAGCGAACGGATTAAGTCCCTTGTTTATGTGCAGTGTTCCCTGAATTACATGTGTTTTTGAATGTGTTCAGAAGTTGCTCATGTTAGTCAGACAAGCTAGTTACAGCGCTGTAGAGCTGACTGCAGACACCAGTGAAGAGCGTGTTCCTGGAGGGACTCAGAGGTTCACTTATCGCATGCAGTCGTCTCCTCACCGTGAGCTCAGTCCTCCTGAAGAGCCTCTTAAAAGAGCACAGACCAACGGCAAAGATCCATCTGAGGTGTAAAGAAGAGCTCCTTTTATTTCAAGTACGTGGCTTTGCATAAAGTCAACAGGCGGGGAGTCTATGAAAGGCTGCGGTTTATTGGTCGGGTTTGCGCGGAGATAATATCGGCAGGTGAGGTCTCTTCAATGGAGCAGTGTTTATCTGCGTTCGCTGCAGCTGCTGGGCCTCTGATAACAGGCTGCCTTTGTGCTGCGGGCCAGATGATGCTCACCTTGAATGAGTCCAATTCGATCTTGACAGCGCCGACCAAATGTAAACACGATGGTCAATACGCTTCAGTTTAAGTGTGTGAAGATTATTATGGCGTTCCCTGCTCTGAAAACTCATTGTGAGTCTCAAACATGAATACAAATCATGGAGGTGTGTCATGTGAGAGACACGACACCATATTTTTCTATCCAGTTTATTGTTGTTTTAATTTACAAATGTTCATTCCTGTTAAAAACTTAGCAGCCTCATTGCACTTGGAGCTTTTTAATAGAAATACTCCTCTATAAATTATTTAGAACAGCTGTAGTGACTTAGGCTGTCTTGTTGTTGGCAGCTGGAGCAGTTTTTTAAGATCTGAAATGTAGCAGTTTCTTTTATTAACGAGCAATATGTTTTTGGCATTATGTGCTTTTCTGTGCTTGTATCCTTTATTGTGCCCTCTGGGTCAAACTAAGTGTGGAAGCGCTGCTTTGAGGATTTTTTTTTTTTTTTTTTTTATCTTTTCTTTCCCCTCAGAAGGAATGTTAAAATACCCTTATCCCCCGTCTGACTGAATAAAAAACTGCCAAAGCTAAAGTAATGTTTACATTGCATAACAAAGAGCTCTTGGAAGTGAAAAGGTTCAAACCAGTTCCCTTTATGATTAATGTGCTGAAAAGCAAACAGCAGGCCTGGCTGAAAAAGATTTTCTCAAACAAAAACTCATTCATTATATTGGCTATTTCTTTTCTTCCCATGTGTTGTGAAGCCGTCTCGCAGTGTCACAGCAGCGCACTCCTACTGTTGCCCGACCCATGCCCTCTCTATCACACATGCATTGATCAGGAAAATTGTGTTTGATCACCGATAATGATCAGAGGCGATTATGCTAAGCCTTATGTACCTAGCCTCAGAGAGAAATGCCAGTCACTTTGAGAATCCAGGCGTGCTACTGTTTGCTCTCCAATCCCTGTTAAAGCTACACTCAGAGGCTGTCATGTGAGGACGTGCAGCTCCCACGCTGATGTAACGCAGCTCCCTGATCTTTCAGTTATCGCACAGGATGTCTGGAAAGTCACCGTGTCTTTGTATACAATTTGTGTGTGATGAACAGCTGCAGAGGATCACTAATGTGCTGCTGCAGATGTTTAGAGCTCAATAACTCCCGAGTAAATCCAGAAAGCCGCGCGATTTGTTCATGTCACGGTTCAGTCTCAAGCTGTAGTCAGAAATAGAAGGACTTGGTGCTCACTCGGACGATCCCAGACAAGTGGAGTTGTTTTCGTTGGAAATTTCACGTCACCTATTAGAGACCGTCGAGTAATTAGACACACCAGTGATTCTCCCGAACGCTGAGTGATGTCTCCTCCGCTGGAATGTGAGGGATTCATCTGAATGGTATTTTCCCCCTCAGAGTATGTTTCACTGCATTACTGTGATGGTGTTACTATGTTAAAGGTTAGAGGATTTAGCGGGATCTATTGGCAATAATGGAATCTAATATTCATAAGTTTTCCCTCATTTGTACCTGAAGATATAAAGTGTGTTTTCAATCCAGAACGGACAAACCAAACTGGCTCTAGAGAGCGACTTTCTGGTTTTTCACGGTTTTAGAGGCCACTGTAGGGAAGGGTGAGGCGAGGGATGTTCTGTTGGTTGCAATCTGCAACCTCACCACTAAAGGCCTAAATCCTACACACTGGTCCTTTAAAGCACCAATAGTTTTTTCAATGGAGGCCAAATACCGAGCTAAAAGAGAGAATATTGGGCTTACATTTATCAGGTGGACTTACATATGACTCCACATGAACGCTTAAGGTGCGCAATGGCTGCTAGACATGTTGTCATCAGGCAAGTAATGCAGCTTTAGACAGGATCAGAAAATGTGAATAACTCATACTTGTCTTTTTTCTTTTTTAAAAAACATGTGAGAGTAATTGAAAGCACCAGTTATTTTGAATTTCGCTGCTCTCTTGTTTACATGTGGATCGGGTATTGTGCCTTTATCTCTGATGAGCGCTTGAAAGGATAATTACGTGTAGCCGAAGCCAGATTTTTCACACCAGAGTGCCAGGACATCTGTCTTACGTTGTGATGTCTCGCGTTAAGCCGTATTAAACCCTGATGTTCTGTATTTGTGAGAACTTGTGTAACGTTGAGCAGCGTTCTCGAGGCCAAATGTGTTTATGTGAGAATGTGAAGGGGTCCTGAAGGCGGGGCGCATGGTGACATCACGCTTCCCCTCGGGCAGGAGGAGAGCTGTTTCACAGCAGCTTAATCGTGAAATCTGTGCATGTGCACACAGCTCAACCCCACACACACAAGTGAAAAAAATGACATCCTATGTCTTTGGTTGGTCCCTATGCTGAAGGACAGAAGGAAGGAAGCTTTGAAGCTCCTTTCCTTCGCATCATTTCACTCAGTTGGGAACACACTCGTATCCGATCTGGTTCAAAAGCCTGACCAGCATGTCTGCCTCCTGATTTCTGGGCTGAGTGATTAGCATGTGAGCGAGCCTTGGGGCGAGTGGGGGGTGAAATGTCTGTAAATCATCTTCTGGGGGGAAGGAGACAGAGGCAGATAAAGAGAGAATCCACCACAGGCACTTTGTCTTTGAACTCCTCTGCTTATTTCATTAGACTTCAGCAAAGAGATCACTAGCTCAAGGCGAAAAGGGATAAATTGTCTCACATTACCTGATTCTGATTGGCTGAGGAGTGTCGGGTAGTATGAAGTAACTGCGCATGTGCTATCTCCTGTCTTTTTCACAACCGCTATTCATGAGAGATACATTGAGGTACATGGCTTAAAACTCTCAATTTAGGTTTACTCTGGTCTAATATGTTAAAGCCACTCATTACCTAAATATTCGCAGTCATGTGGTCAATCAAAGAATCATTGGCATTGTTCATCTATAATAAACATTCCTCTCCTGTGCCTTCTCACAGGCAGCGGGCGAGTGAACCTGGTGCCGCTGCCTGCGGTGGTGACCAGCCCGCGGGACATGGCCCTGGCCGCGGTCATCTGCAGCGCTCTGGCCACCGTGCTGCTGGCCCTGCTGGTCCTCTGTGTCATCTACTGCAAGAGACAGCTGCTGGAGAAGAAGCCCAGCGGTGAGTATCTGCACTTCACCTTTTCAGTGTGTGTCTGAAATCAGGACAGGTGCATTCAATAGATGCAGAGAAAGCAGAGCGTGGTAATAAGAGCCGGAGCTTTAGGGGCATCTTTGAAGCATTTCACTAATGAGTGGTGCATTGGTGCAATGTTTGCAGTCCAGACCAGCCTAAAGTTAGGCTCACATTTTAATGATAGAAAGACTTTTCATGCACCACTGCAACTGCTTTCTACGGAGGCAGCATGTTTTTCACAAGCCGGGGGTTGCATGTGGTTCTATGCAGCGAGCGTTGAACTTTGAACCCCCCTCCAGGTGCAGGCATTTCAACTCACAGCCAATGAATCTCCAGTACATTTTGTTCTCTCATCAAGAAGCTCGTGCTTTACCACGTACTCCCCAACATTCAGTCATCAGACATGCATGTGTGTTACTCGTCTTTTTTCATTTGCCACTGCACTGCAGAGGTTACAACACTGACCTTTTAATGCATCAGTGTTTGTGAGTGGCACTGATGCATCCCTTCATAAGTTAAAGAGCACATACATTCGGATGAGTATGACTTCATGGGTCTTTTGTTAACTACACAAACACGGAGCCAGTTCATCTGTCAGTCGTGATCTCCAGTGTTAAGCCTTATTAAACCCCGATGTTGCATATTTGTGGGAACTTGTATAATGAGGAGCATTCTCGGGGCCAAAAGTGTTGGAGTATGTGAAACATCCCGAGGCAAAGAATCAATGACATCACGTTACCCCGGTAAGCTCGTCTGAAACAAAGAGTGTGGTACAAGTTACCAAGGCGTTACCAGCTCAGTGTTTTTCTCACTGTGACAGTGTGAAGCGAAATATTCTGCCAATAGTTTCACTCAGCACAAACACGCACCCCACCCTTCACCCAAGCTGCTACAAAATGCTAACACAGTTGTTTTTGAAATTATACAAAGGAATTTTAATCGGCCTCATGGACCCGAGGGTTGTTTGGCATTTCCCAACACATAAAGAGAGCATGTAAATTCAGTCAGATAAACATCACAACCCGAGCTGCGAGGACTTCACCTGACAGCAGCAATTACACACACACACACACACACACACACACACACACACACACACACACACACACACACACACACACACACACAAACTCCAACAAACAAACTCCAGACTGGACTCTGTTGTTATTTTTAATAGGAAAGAAGCATTTTTCTATGAAATTAATAAGGAATTCTTTTATAAACAACTTCATAGATGGTTAATACATCTTTCAGTAATGCTTTATAAGCCATTAATAGAACCAAAGTGTGTGTTGCCAGCGTGTGAAAATTTTCTTGGCTGCTGTTTATCCCTTTTGTTTGGCAATAAAGAAATCCATCCAGGTAATTTCACAACCTGGCAACCCAAAGCTGTTCTTTTTAATGGCTTCTGGCTGATCTATGGAGCATTAGTAAACAAATTATTAACCATTAATTTCTTCGATAATATCTTGTTATTATTAAGGTGGCACCAGTAGAATGTCTCTGCTGCACTGGGCCGTGGTTGTTGTGTGTATATCAGTGGTTGATTGTCTCCAACATGTGTCCTCAGCGGCCTCACTCAGGTCCCAGGATTGTCCCTACAGTGGAGCAGAGCTGTCCTGCCTGGACCCACGCTGGCTCCACGACTTCCCCCAGAGGCCCTGCTGCCAGTGCCACCTGGGCCCCGGACACACTTGTGGTAGGTTGTGCTTCAGACTAAAGAGATTTTATACGACAGCCGAGTTTTGTATCAAACCACCGATGACTGTAAGGAAAGTATTGTGTTCCAACTTCAGTGATGGACCATAGAGTGACCACAGAGTGGTGTGTGTCTATGTGTGTGTGTGATTTTCAGGTCCAGTCCACCTGATCCCATCTCTGTGCTGTGATGAGAGCTGCAGTCTGGGTCACAGCCACGACAACAGTCCCTTCCAGTCCCAGATGAGCCTCAGTGACGGGTGAGGATCGTTGACGAGGACGAACAGGCATTTTTAATTCCCAAGAATTTTAGGCAACACTTTATATTATAAAGTAAATATAGGTAAATATATTCACCATTAACTATTGGTTTATTAGCATTAATGTTAAAACATATTGGCTTGCTATAAAACACTTATCAGTGCCTTTTTCTGCATGACCATATTCTACAACTACTACGTCATTCACAAAGAGATTTCCCTCAGTAACCTCCTAATTACTGCTTATTTATAGCAATGAAACTGTTGTACATGAATTACAATCTTAACAACCTAATGCTAACCCTTAATAACCCTAACCCCCAGAGTAAGGCATTAATAAGTGCTTTATAATGACTAATAAAGAGCCAATAAGCTACTAATATCCATGTTAATAAGCAGCTAGTTAATGGCGAATATGTTCACCTTAATATAAAGTGTTGCCTCTATTTTTCTTCCCTTTTAAAGAATATCCGACCTCTGCATATTGCATGTACTACATTACCACTGAACACGACACAGTGTTCGGTGAACACCGTGACTGCAAACATTTTTCAGCCCAGAGAGGAAATGACTATAAAACTCGACAATGTTGGCACAGAGATGTTTGCTGACTGCCCTGAACCTTTACAGCTACACTCAACATCAACCACTCAACAAACAAAATAAAATTACGGTTATATGCACAACTGCATGTCTTTGCAGTGAAATTATGTTACATGTGGCTCGACATGTAGACGATGGTTATGGACCATACTTCAGTGTGAACTTCACATAACGTCATTCTCCATCAGCTAGTGCTTGGTAGGTACGCCAGCGGCAAACCTGGGAGCAGCAGGCAGCTAAACCCATAACAGCTCTGTTGCTGTAGACATAATTTCATGTGGTTAATTAAACTCTTTGATGCTCTGACAACAAAGGCACTTCACATAGAAATGAAAGGCCACAGGGTGTGGCTGTGAACATTCATGGTGATAACAGCTGGCTTTATTCGGCTCCCCAGAAACACAAACCAGGATGAGGAGGGCGCCCCGACGCAGCTGGGAGGACGACCAGAGTCTGTTTGCAAAGAGGACGGTGGGATGAGAGGGGCTTCACAGCCTGCAGAGGGTTTGGGGCTGCCGCAGTGCAACGCCGAGCCTGCAGGGAGGCCGGAGGTAGACGAAGAGGACGAGGATGATGAGGAGGAAGAAGGGTGCAGATCAAGGGAGAATTCACCTGAGAGGGTCAGGCAGAGCTACAGTGACACTGTGACAGATGCACTCCTTCCCAAACAGCACTCCTCTGCTCAGGAAGGTGAGCTGACACATTGCTAAACTCCATAAACCAATAGATTATTTTCCACGATTTTCATTTTCGAGACGCAAAACTGTGCACGTATTTCTACTGAGGCCCCTATGGATTGCTTATCATGTCCCTGGATGTGCGTCAGTCTTCCTCATGCATGTTTCGAAAGGTGTGTTAGGACACTCCCCTGGGATTTCAGATGAGTTGCCTCAAAGCAAACTGCTAAACGCTCCGCTGATTCTTAGGAGTGTCAAACAAAGAGGGAGGTATGCAAGAGCAAACTACAAAGAATGAACCGAAAACACAAATGAAATACACACGACGCTACTGGAGTTACCAATTTCATCAGACGTTAACAGATTAAATCAGAGAGCATTCAAACTGCTGCATGTAGTTTTCCTGCGACCATTGTTTCGTAACACATCGGGCTCCTCTTGGGACGTTGCTGTGCGTGTGTGTCCATGAAGAGCAGCTGGTAAAAGAAGCCGAGAGCTCTTTGATGTAGACAAGACTATCCTGTTTTATGTCGGCCCCTGGCTGGCTCCGGGTAGATCCGTTACTAATCACTGCGTGTCTGTGTTCCTCTTCCTGCTCTCTTTCCAGGATGACATGGATTTCTTTGGCTCGTGTTCCAACCTTGAACCACCCCGAACTCAACAACAGCCGCGGCCAGATCCCATATCAGATTACTCTCTAACCCCTCCACCCCACACACACACACACACACACACACGCACACACACACAGACGAGCAGCAGCCACTCTCAAGTGTGGTCGCACCGCCTCTTTGAAATGCCTGCCGCTGACCTCGGAGCCCCTCGTCAAAGGGTCCAAACAGAATATGTACATACATGCAAACAAAAGCACTGCTGAGGAAAAGCAAAGCACGAGGGCAACGGCATACACACACACACACACACACGCACACGCACACACACATACATAATGTGAACTCGCTGGCCCAGAAGGTGAAACTGAATGAAGTTCAAAGGTCGAGGAGTATTGACTTGATACCGCGGAGCAAAGTGAATCAAAATGAGCCTCTGCGCCGCCTTGAGAATGTCTTGCATCTTCACATGTAGGAGAACATAAAGTGTACCGCTCATCTAGCAGCTGGTGTTATGAAGCTTTTGTGTGTAAAAGTTGTAAAATTAGAGGTGTGAAGAAAAGTGTCAAACGTGATTGTGTTGCACATTGAAGACAATCTTGATAATATGGAACAAGTTAAGACGAGGAATGTTTAAAGTGATAACTGTGCTGTAGATACTGTAAAATATTAAATAGGTCAATATTTTTGTAACATAGACATGACTGATAATATGTTTGCTTTTCTGCCCCCAGTTATAGTGTTGATGGTTGTGAATGGTCACTTCCACATTTTTTTTCTTTGTAAATAAACCACTTGAACAAGTTTCCGAACTTACTGACACGCATATTCATTCAGTTCATTAAATCAAGCCATTTATGAATGCTCCTCCACAGGCACTCATGTATAAACGATGTTTTGCACTCGGCTGACATATCCTGGCTGTCTCAATTTGGGTTTTAGCTCCAAAAATGTTGAATCCTACATTTCCCATGATTCAACTCTTGACACAATTACTCAACAAACTTAATAAATTTCCAATGATTTTGGTAACTTTATCAAATCTCTCAGTGCCACAAAACCGCAAGAGTCAGACAAAACATGCATTTTATCAACACTAAACTGTGATTGGAAGTTTTCCATTTTTCACATTTTATGGACAAACATCGATTTTTCGGAAAAAATCTGAAAACATTAATCAATACTGAAAATAATCGTTATTTGCAGCCCTGCAGCTTTTATGGTTGGACCCTCCCTGCCTCCTGAACAGCCATGTTTTTTAAACAGAGGTGTTTTTGCTGTTTAGCTTAGCCTCACAGATACAAATTGGGTGGACAAAATAATAGGAACACCTGTCAGTATATCTGTTTTCCACAGGCTGACTGTTTATTGTGATGTGTGAAACTGATAGAGAGCCCCTTTAAGTGTAATGAATCTCTACGAACACTTTCTAAATTCAACTGAAGTGCAGCCACAGTCTGTGCTGATCTAAACATGCCTCAGGTTCAACTGGAAATAAACCAGGAACGTTAAAAAACACCTGAAATGACAGTATGTATCATGTTGGAGACTGTGTTGCAGCCCCTGTGTGGTTCAAGCCACCCAGCTCGCTGTCTCTCTCTCCGATGGCGTGTTCACACATTCAATAACTGTGCAAAGCTGCTCCTCGCTGCCTGCCTCGGGTCTCGTATCGGAGCTGGACATGCAAGGACATTGTTGCTGGGAGCAGCTGCTCGCATCTGTTGAAACACACAGTCTGTGGAGCAGATTGTATGAACTGTGAAAAACGCCTTTAGAAACCAAACTGCAAGAGGCTCTGCTTTAATGTGATGTTTGAGCAGCTTTGGCACAGTGTGAAGTAAAAAGTACTGATTTTTTTAAATAGTAAATACTAACTTTCCATATTAATACAGCTGACTTATGGTTCTACACTCTGCTACAACAGCTAAGATGATGTATATCAAATTATATGACCACAGTGACTGAAATCTCTCGACACAAAGTGCTGGATTTCTCCCTCTGACCTCCTCCTCCTCCTTCCCCCTCAAAGCTCCTGACAGACAAAACAGATGGAGCGGTATTAATTTAAAGCCTAAACAATGACCACATGACAGGAAGAGCAGATTAAGTATTCTTCCTCATGCTGATTTGATCAGGAAAAAACAAAGTTGTGCTGGTGTGTGAGCTGAAAAGGGATGTTTAACGGGGTAAACTAGCTGTGGGATGAATGAATTAATGAGAATAAAAGCAAACCAAATGATGAAAAACACAAAAATCTGAACTTTATTTTTAATGTATTAATAGAAAATTATAGGGATGTTACATTAGAGCACATTGTCTTAATCTTAAAGTTCAGTGCTGACAAAAAAAGCTCATGTACAAACTCAAAATGTTTTTATGATATTAAACCAACAGTATGTGTCAGTTACTGTGAAGTCATGCATGCTGACACATGGGAGTCCAGAGCATCAGGACAATCGATATTTAGACATAATCAGGAGGGTTTGGTAGCAACTCTTTTATTCTTACCATATTACCTTATATTAACAGCAGAATTAGCCAAATATATCAAATAAGTCAATGTGACTTTAAGAGAGACAACAATATATAAAATGCTGACACTTCATTTCCAGACAGACCGACCAGGTCTTTGACCGTTCAGCCCTGCATCATCAGTGCTCTCTTTGCCTTGTGAAGGTTCAAGTAGGTTTTCCGTGCTGCCATGGGGCGACTTTCAGCTTTCAGAGTCCATGATGAAGGTCTCAAAGTTGGGGTTGAGCTCAGACACCAGTGCATCCACAAAGTCCTCAATGGTGGGCCGTCTCTGCAGCATCCCTGCCACACAAAAACACAAAGCAGCAGGTTTTAGGGTGTGTGTCCAACGCATGTCTGTCTCTGGCTATTATCTCTCACTCCATCTCACCTCAATCTGACAGGAAACGTGCGGCTTTTTTGGAATTTAAGACGAAGCCACTGCAGTGGTTTTACAAAACAGACACTGTAAGGCGAAAAACCCCCAACCAAACCAAAAAAGTTAAGGAATCTTTTGAAGCACATGCTATTTTTATCCCGAATTAAGCTGAAATCCAATTATATGTATGGATACAGGCTGCCACTCCTGAGACTTCTGCTCTAATTGCAGTTCCCCTGCAATGTCCTCATCATGAGTATAATGTATTTTAAGGATGGTTTTATTTTTAACATTTACATCTTGTATTTTCTTGTGTTTAGTCAGGGCAAAGTTGCATTCCAATGAGTAAAATTATAAGACTAGTATAAATGTATTATATCCAATCATTTGTTCTGCCCCCTCACACATTCTCCTTCTTGCACTGAAACTCAGAGAACAGCTCTGCAGATACCTTTAACAGGCCTCAGATGGTGATATGACCCAACAGACTGCATGTCGTAAAACACGGCCATGAAGTTCTCAACATCTTCCACTCCTGCCTTTCACAAAAGGCATCCTGGTATCCACATTTATAGTGCTTTAAATGGGATGTCACACACTCACACAGCGTGGATACACCAGCCTGTGAGCAGTGCCCTAGAGCAAATATGAGTGTGCAGCCGGCGAGCAGGCCCTGGGAATGTCTGCTTGTGTTTTGAGAGCCTGTCTGCCAGCTCATGCGTGGAGGACTCCCTCGCTCACTTTACAATTCAGCTGCACGCCCGCTTTGAAGTCAGTTCATTTCCCCTTGTGTAGCTGCCAATGTAAATAGGCCCCCTCCCCCTCTTTCCTGCGTCGGTCACCTCCAACGCGCACACACACACACACACTCAAACACAAGCATGTCTGCACAGGCACACATGAACTGAGATGCAAAGAGTTTCACACAGCGATCCTGAACGCACGGACACGCAGCAAGATAAGGGCGGTCAAACACGCACAGACGTGCACGGGGAGTCTCGGTCGCTGCCATCCTGAAACTGGCTCAGCAGGTAGACGCTGACTGCCAGCCTGCAGTGAATGGCCTTGCCTGAGAGCACCAGAGAAGGGATTATCATCTCCTCTTACCCACCAGTTGCACCCTGCCCTTTGGCTACAAGATGATACCAACATGCAGGGGTCCCCAAACACACCACAACCACAAGGCCCCTGCATCCCTGGGAACAAGGCAGCCACATGAAAGCCATGATTTCCAACCATAAATGACAGGCCAAATTAAAGAGCTGCGGGATGTTGTTGCTGTGACCAACGCTGACGTCTGACGGCCCCTTTAAAGCGGAGACCAAAACGGTATGAGCAGCTCAAGATGCATTACAAGGCGTTAATAGAGAGGATATTGAGGCCAGCTTATCAAGTTACGCTTAAATCCATCGTCAGAGAGCTGGCATTGTAAGGAAATACAATTTACACAACTGTCATAGAAAAGTGCCTAAGTATTGTAATTTCAATCCTGGATTTCAGTCCAAGACGACGTCATGGTGTCGGAGGTGAAAGGGGACATGTTCAGCTAAATATACGCACGGGACATCAGTGTTTTTAAGAGTAAAATTCAGGCACTTTTCAAGCAATTTCAAGGTACCTAAACCAAAAATTTCCCTTTATCACCACATTTAAACTGTGCAACTGCTGAAAATCAAGTTTACAGAATTTCTTCACACCCATTGCTATCAATGTATATTAATACTGTATTTTACCTGCTGTTCATATTAACTTTGATTGTACATTGTAATAATATTATTTAATACTCGCTCATTTCGAAGCCAGGAAACAGCAAACAAACGTGAGGAAGGGATCAATCCATTTGAAATATAAAAGATTTTTAACAGATCAAATAAAGATCCCCTCCAGACATGTTTTAAGATGTATATAAAATACTCTGATTTAAGTAATAATTTGTGTCTGATATGGATTTGATGTCAAATTATGCTCATAGGCCTGTCTCTTCCAACTGTAATTTCAATGACCACCTACAAATTTTCCACTTTCTACTGTCAAACTCTGCACACACACCATTCTGCACACACGTTAAACTGCAGGAACAAGAAGAAAAATCCATTTTTCAGTGGATGTATTTCAAGCAGCAGACTCAGTGTCCAGAGCCACACTAACAGCTCTGTACTAAGGATGCTAACAGCAGAGCGCTAACATGCTCATAATGACAAAGTGAACATGCTGAATGCTTCGTTTTTCTAATAAGTAGCAACTGGACAAGCAGAGACTTTAAGTAAGTAAATGATACAGACGGTGTAATAATGTATCAAGTAGAGTGTTTTCATTTCACCAAATGTGGCTTATATGAAACAATGTATCAAAATTTTATTTATGTTTCGTTTAGTCACGTTCGCCAACTAACTTCCTCACTCTCTCATCTGGTGTGTCCTGTGTCGCCACTGACGGGTGACCAAGAGAAACACTCTGTTACCGTGAAAAAACTCAGGGATTTGACCATTACCAAAATGCATGGTAACAATTACACGTGGATGAGATATTTTACTGATCCTTGCATAAATCTTTTGAGTTGCCAGAGGTAGTCCCCTCCCCGTCACGACATCAGTGTAAGTGTAAGAAACAAGCGCGCAGGTACACACATGTTCTGACATGACACTTGTTTACTTGGTTCAGACGCAGCTGTGGGTTCAGCTACAATTTGAGCTCTCTATACTCTGTCTGCAGCGTCAGCAGCACTTTCTCTAACAGATGTCATTTCCTGACTGTGTATGCAGGCGGGGATCTGATGTCTGGAGCCTCGCCTGCCACAGGTTAGTGTGTTAAACAAGCAAGGTTAACTTGACAAGAGTGATGAGAGAGGTGGAGGGAGAGGAGGAGGGGAGAGAAAGAGAGGGCGAGATGGAAAGGGTAAAGTCAGGTAAACAATAGCGCCCTCGTCGGCTTCTCATCACCAGCAGCTCGGGGTGTCAGCACCTGGGTCTCACACAGCGGCCGACAGTAGATGAAGAGGGGCGCAACAATACGCAGTGAAGAGTGAGTCTTTTCTCAGCCCAGATCCCTGGGAGAGTTTGAGAGGAATGCACAGATAAACTCAAAGTCATAACAACACAGCGGAGGAGTATCTGATCTGAGAGGCTGCTTTTATACGTGCACACAAGGAGGTGGAGCCGAGTCTGACAACACAGAGCGGCGGCGTACAATCAGTGCACTATGAGAAGGTAAGCACTGCACCACACAGAGAAATGATGGAGTCCACGCAGGGTCAACGACAGCATGAATCACTGCGGTGTGTGCAGAAAGCCCTCGACTTCTACCATCATACAAACCAAGACAGTGGATTAATTTGGATGGCATTACTCATTCCATGGACAAACACTCACACTCAGCAGTATTCAGCCATGAAACTAGTTTTATTTGTTCAGGTTTAGAGATTTCCTCCTCCACCCAAACACAACGGAGGTGATTAGAATTCTATTTGTGGTGCCCGAAGCTTTGACAAATGACAATTCAACAGCAACATGTCCTAAAAAGCAGCCACATGACAGCAACAGGACCCTGCCACAGCACAGATACAGCACCGGTCTCCCCGCGTGCTTGACAGCATCACGGTGGGCAGAGACATACGCTCAGCCTTGGCGACGCACAGAGGAAAACCAGAGCCAAACTAAACATAGGCCGTGCTTTGTGTCCATTGTATGGAAAGCCTTAGGACAGGGGCTTTGCCATGTGAGTCATCTCGGATTTAAGAGTTTCCATTTCCCCTCATAATGGCACTGACAGAGCCATTGAGGGACGAGGATTCTACCCATTACAGCCATCTCAGGGCCTGCAGCGTTCGCCAATTTGGCCAGCAGAGTTAGTGTAAAATGGCAGACACATCACGAACGAAGTATTTTAAGATTAAACAGCGGCTCTTTCTCGACGACAAATTGCTGATTAAGAATGCACCAAATCCTGCCTTACAGTTACGCACACATACTGGCCACTGAACAGCCCCGCTGGAGCTGTTGGCGGTGGAGTATCGTTGCTCGAGGGTGCTTCAGGAGCACTTGTTGGAGAAGGAAAGTGCACCACTCATTCTCTACGCCCGCCCAGCTTTTCAAGGCTGGGGTGGGTACGTTCAAATCGCAGACCCTCCACTTCATCTTCTGGTCTGAAATAGTTATATTCTCAATACAGATCAGAGAGAATTCTTTCCATTGAGGAATGGAAACTCATTTTATATGGACAGCGACCTTAAATGCAGCTCTTGGCTTTTCCACTATTTCCACTCGCTCAGAAGAGCTACTAAACATGTAAATCCAAGTGATCGCCCTCTGATCGCTAAAGCAAGCACTAATATTTCTCTCCAATTGCACTTACATACATTCAGAGAGAGAATAAATTCCTTCAAGTAAACAGAGCTTTATCTCTCACAGGAGAACATACACAGCTTGCACAGAACCATTTATTTAGTTAAAGGGTGGTGGGCGATGGGTATCAGTCAAATGAAGACCTTTGTGGCTGGCTAACAGCTCTGAGCCTTGCTAATGACAGCTCTAGGGACAAGAGCTCAGCAGAAATACTTCAGAACTGCTGCCCCGGCTGCAGCTACTGCTGGCTCAACTTATCAAACATCTGAGTCACCGCCTACAAAGAGTTTTTCTGTCACAGATAAAGAAATCGCGAGTCAACTGTCTGATGACCGACATTCTTCTAAAAAACGTTAGACAAAATATGGGTTTAATTTTGATCGTTAGTCGAGTAGCACAGCTTTTCTATTAAACACACTATATTCATTTCCGGGCTCCCTGAAAGTAAGTGCAGCAAGCACTTTTATTTGTACCTGCGTTCTGCTCGATGAGCACTGATCAGCACTGCCAGCAAGTGTCTTTAGGCGCTCAAAGGCTTAGCTCAAACTGGTTGTTTTATAAGAGCTATTGATCCCAGTCCCATGGGCTTGGCTATGTTCTGTTCTTTCATGATTTAATTGGCTGCTTTTATAGGCCAATTACACCCACTTGCAACTTGGAGCGAGCTGCGGTATGCCACGTTTCACGTTTAAAACAAACAAACTGCAGCTCACAGCTCAGCCTCAACTTCATTACCTCTGTGGCGTCATATTCCCAGTATGTGCATGAAACAATATTCATGCAGCTCTATCAGATCAGATTTGATGCTCACGCATTTCAAAACACATTTCTGCGTGCTTCAGTAGCTGTTCAGCCGCAGCTCATAACCATTCGAAACATGTCGAGGTGTGAAAAGCAGTTACCTCTGTCAAACCTGGAGGCGAACCTGAGGCTCGCTGCCTCTGTAATTACACCTTTGAAGTTCAGGAAGCTTCTTCTACAAACAGCACTTAAGACAGGCCCAGAATGCAAGAACGACAAGGGTGATGACAAACATTGCACTGGGAAGCTGCTGGGTACGCGCCTTAACAAAACAAAACAGAAAAAAACTTCAATTTTGTTTTAATGTACGAAAAAATCTCCACCTAAAGCAGCATGACATTAATCTGCATTAAAGTGCAGAAATCAGATTTATGCAACCTAATGTCCACAGTGAGACTATAAAAAGTATGTACCTCACATCTAATGGTATTTATGCAAACAGATGGTTAGCCACGCAAGCAGTATGTCACACATTCATGGCCGTCAGAGGATGAATCCTACTGACTTTGATTATCCACTGACTTCCTCTCGCGCCACCATGAGCTTCATTCTTGTGCTTTGAAGTGAAATATTCTGACAACTTCTGGTTAGATTGGCAGGAAATTTGGTGAAGCTATTCATGACGCCCTAAGGGTGAATTGTAATAACTTTGGTGACTTTCCCTAATTATCTATAAAAATTTAATTTCTCTGGTAACTTGGTTTATGGCCAAATGCCTGCAGAACTGCAGACATTCCCATCAGTCTCAGCTCTGCTTTGTGTTCAGCGCTAATTAGCAAAAACTGGCATGATAAACTGAATATGGTAAACATTACACCCGCTAAACATCAGCATGTTAGAAGCATGTGAAACTGATCATGTTAGCATGCATTTCTGCAACTGCCATGTTTATTTGAAATTCATCCATTTGGCTGGATTTCCATCACATAAAAGCTACAACAAATTGCCATCTGTGTCTACGGCGATGATGAGTACCTCTTCGAATGTTACAGGACTTTTATGACTTTTTTCTTCACAGCGCTGCGGTCATAGAAAGGCACTCAGTCAAGGATACGACAGCTCCCTCTGAACCTGGGCTGTATCGACCACTAAAAAGATTAATTTCATCACAAATCATGTCTGCTCTTAAGTAAAAGCTATAAATTGATATTAATTATTTGCTGCGTTACATCTGAGGTGTGAAATCCAATCTTCTCCTGTTCTGACAGAACCATACATCACTGTCACAAATGTGCTGTGGGACTGTGCAGACCACTGCGCTCTTGGGGTTTATTAACAACTATGCACGCAGTCATAAGAACATAAATGTATTTTCTTTCTTTCTTTCTTTCTTTCTTTCTTTCTTTCTTTCTTTCTTTCTTTCTTTCTTTCTTTGAAATGTATGATTTTAATGTATTTTTATGCTTCTGTAAAGCACTTTGAATTGCCTGATGTATGAATTGTGCTATACAAATGAATTTGCCTTGTCTTACTCAGTCAGGCTGCCTCTGGACAAAGAACTATCAGGGTCCCGAGACTCGGCTACCGAGTCCAAGTAGATCCATTTTCTGTGCTCGGCGGTCGGGGCTATGGGAACCGTCTGGGCCATGAAAGCCCTCTCTGTAGCAGGAGCCGAGCTTCAGTTCAGTCAGTCGATCACCTTTCACTTCCCTCTTACTCTCACTTTTCCTCTGACTCGCTCACTCAGTCCTGATGCTGCTGGCCTGGATTTAATGCCTGGGTTTACATTTCAACACCGTCCTTTCCTGGGAAACATCCAGTAGTGGGCAGGGAGCCACGCAGATAAAGACTGGCCTCTGATTAGCCTTGCTGGGTCTGCTCCGGTTCCCTGCGTGCCCCCTCTACCACCTCGCTGAAGGGGATAGCAGGGAAATGTTACACACCTCCATTTACAAGGGGTTTTGTTTGAAAGGATTATGTGTAATGGTTGGATCTGGATCCTGTGTCCTTCCTCTAGTCTTGTGGTCTCTTCTGGCCTAAATACTGCTTTAGACATAAAAGAGCCCTTCTCATTCTCTTCAAAATCCTTTTCCATTCCCCGATAGGAATTCAAGATGGTCGCTATGAACCTCTCAACCCCATAGCAAATAATGGCGAAACGCTAAATGTTTCAGCACATGCGCTGATGCAGTTTTATAACTCTGACTACGGCTTTCATGATGCTAAAGTAAATTATGAGGACATATGTAGCCATCAAAATGGCAAGGCTGCTGGACGAGTGTCCTTTCAGAATGTGGAGATGTTTTACCTTAGTTTGAGCATTTCTCCAGACATGGAATACGTTTTATGATTATGAAAGACAGAAGTAAAGAAAGAAAGAAAGACGTTTGAGATGATCATAAATAAAAATAAAAATAAATCAGGTCATGAATGCTGGTGCACAAAGTGAAACTGCACTGCAAACTTTATTACAGAAAACTGCCAAATATGTGAAACTGGAACGACACATCTCGTCATTTCAAGGCTCTTTTAATTTGATCTGCATTTTCTGTTAAAAATTAATTTATTTTGCTTAGGTATTATTCCATAGGAAACATTTTTACAGGCTTGAACAATGACTTATGGCAGGGAGAGACAGCCAGAGGGATCAATATGACCCTGATAACCACGGTGCACACAGGGCCTTGGCCTATAATTAGAGTAGCATTCACTTCAAAGGGAGCCATAAAAGCAAATACTGTCGGTTCAACAGCAGTTAATTGGTCAGTAGATTTAATAACCAGGATCTGATCTGTTGGTGGTTGTAATTTCAGAGGCTGGGTGCAGCCCTGGTTGGAGCTGTCAGAAGGACAATCCAAAGGAGCAGGGAGGAGGTGACCCTGAGGGAGAGATTTACAGTACACTCCCAAATGTCACCTGATATTACTACTCCCTCTCTCTTCTCCCTCCTCTCACCTCCTCTTCTGTTGTCCTGCCCAGACATGCCACAGTGACTGCTCCACGAAGGAGGAAGTCATGGGAAGATAAAGAGAAGGCAGAGGACAGCAGGAGGAAGTCGTTTTCTATTTGCCACAGCTTCCACTAGAAGCACATAACTCGATTAATTATAGTTTGATGGTTACAAATTTGGAGAAAAACGAAAGACACACCACAAGACTAAGAGCTCATGGCCATGCTAGTGGCTCTGTGAGGCTGCACATTAGTGCTTTGAGCTAAATGCTAACATCAGCATGTTAACATACTCACAATGACAATGCTAGCAGGCTAATGTTTAGCAGGTATATTGTTTATCATATTCACCACTCTTTAGTGAGTTAGCATGCTAACGCTTGCTAATTAGCACTAAACACAAAGTACAGCTGAGGCTGACAGGAATGTCATTAAAGTACTGGACAAGTGGCAAAGTCAGGCAATCACCAAATCAATAGGAATCATCCTCTGAGGATCATGAAAGTCAAAATTTCATCTTAATCTATCCAATAGTTGTTGACATATTTCAGTCTGGATCAACCATGGCTAGCATGGCTAAAAAATGTAGCTGATCTGAAGTGGTTACACGCCAGTCTGTGTTTTCAGTCCTACAGAGTCAGCAGTTTTTAGGTTTGAAACCCATAATCATCCATGTCTGTGTTTCCTGCCTCCTGCATTTGTTCCGTGCTTAAAAAAAGAAGCAGCATAATGTCATTTAGTAAACATGCTTTTAGCGCAGATCAAATAAATGACCTCAGAAAAGGGCTGGGCGAGCGTTAACGGCTGCCAGACGAAGCTGATTCGACGATTTATACTACAGCAGCCTACCACAGCAGGACTGGCTCCGTCTCTGGGTTCACAAAGCTCATGTAAACAAAGATAAGAAACCTTGGGAGGTGTGGCAAACTGGTAAATATGTGTCATTGTGGGAGCAGATGCACAGAGTGGGCCAAACCACAACAGCAGCAGCAGCAGCTGTGAGCACCTACAGCTACAGCCTGACTAATGGACTCACAGCTGCTTCAAGCTGATGACAAACTCAAGCTTCCAGGTGATCAGGTGATGCAACACAATACTTCACCGGTGAGGTTAAAGGGCGGTAATGGCCCTCGAGAAATCCTGCCAATCTTACTTAATAGATAAATTACTAGTTGCTCCAAATTATTACAATTGACTGACAATCCTTCCTTTGCAAAATCAACCCAAAAAATAATGTATGTTATTTTCTGGTTTGACTGGAAAGTCCCATCATTCACCATAACCAATGGTTATTTAAATTTTTCCCTGACACACCTGGAATGGAAATATCAATAAGAGGAATTCATGGGACTTAATAACAGTGTGCTAGAAATGTTTGGATTTCTGCCATCAAAAAAGTGAAATCTCTGCAAAATAATTAGTGATAATGTTATATTTCCCCCTTTTTTCATGCTGTTACTTTGAATTGCGTATGCATCGTCACTATGTAACAGGAGAAAGGTGAATTTCTGCTTCCATGTATTGTTTTTCTGCCTTTATGTATGTAATTATTTATTTATTATGACATTTTTATTGCTTCTTCCGATGTAATCCTGAAAATATGTTTGTTTTTGCAATTTGCTCACAATACCTTCATTATCTAATTTTTATGTGTGGACACTTTGCCACCAAGGATGGTTTTCTGCCTCATGCTACGAGACTGTGGGAAAAATTCAATTCAACAGCATTATGTTACAGTAATTATACACAACCGATTTCACTGGTGCTCCTGGAAGGACTGACACTTTAAATCCTACACTGAAGGAAACCTGGAGATGAACTCTGGGGAATCCTAAAGCTCTTAAACTGTGATACTATGCGAGG
This sequence comes from Chaetodon trifascialis, assembly GCF_039877785.1. Lineage (NCBI taxonomy): Eukaryota > Metazoa > Chordata > Actinopteri > Chaetodontiformes > Chaetodontidae > Chaetodon > Chaetodon trifascialis. The sequence goes on from NC_092064.1 coordinate 12,093,883, forward strand.
GGGACGACTGAAGGCCATAGGGTCAAAACGTCAGCTGGGAGTCCAAAAATAGTGGAAGGGGACCTGAGGCCTAAAAGCTGCACTTTGAGATGACCTGGCGATAAAATAAAGTGTTTTACTGACTTTTATGGGCGAAAGTGAAAAGATTCTTTCAGCATTTGGGTTGGAAAAAAAAGAGGACAGACGTGGTAAATTACCTTCCACCATCAGCATGGGCTCCTTGGCCCCTCCGTGGGCCAGCATCTCCCGGCGGTAACGCTCACCCATGTCCCTGACAAAATGATAGACAAACACAGAGGAGACACAGATTCGGTTACAGACACCTGTATTCTCCCCTGTCAGCCCTCCTGGGACCCCAGGGCCAAGTCTCCTGAGCTGCCTGTTCACAGCAGACAGGTGACAGGAACCAGAGATCTGACAAGTGCAGGTGGAACTAAAACAATCTTAGAGGGAAAGGGAAGACATAAAAACAGAGAGACAGCAAAGGAAAAGAACAGAAAGAGAAGAGAGGCAGAGGGAAAACACTGCAGGGCTCCACTCGATGGAGATAGGGTCGTTTTTCAAAATAAAGCCTTTGTGCTTCGTCCGGGGGCAAACACTTGTGATAAGGGAGGGTCTGGTAATGTGGATGCTGGTGGGAGTCTGTGAATTACAGCAGGCACCTGCCAAGCCAGCGTGGGCTTCATATTAATGTCATATTCAATGTCAGGCAGCAGAGACTTTAACAGTGTCCAGACAAGGCGGCCTGTCAAGAGGCATCTGTCTCAGCGTGCGAAACACAAAACAGGTTTATGCCGTGCCTTTACACCAGGTAATTAACTCTCCCACCATGAACACAAGAGTACAAATGACTGTAGAGAGAATCAAGACTGTGGGTTAATCAAAGCAGATCTCACGTCTCTGTGGAAACTGAAGTACAGGAGCTGAATGAGTGATTGATAACTTTTCAGTGTAGCTCGTGGCCTCGTGGTTTCTACTGTTGGACACCATTGTCATGCACTATAGTTAAATCAGTGATTTCCATGTTTTGGCACTTTCTCTGCCTGCTCAATTTCATAGTTTGTTATTGAATTTGTAACCTCAATTTCCACAGTTCAGTAAACACAGACGGGGTCATGAAATTAAAAACAGAATCTATGGTAAAATGCACAATAGTAACCTCCATCAGACCCGTTCCCCCAGTGTGTTCCAGCTGCATATGGAAGCTGCGCAGTGTTGTGTTACATCAAATTCACTGATAATCTTTTCTTCTTGAGTTGTTGAAACTGTATTCATCCATCAAATGATTAGACGCTTTCTGATGACTAAGTGTGCTAAAAAAAAAAAAGCTCGAGCAAGCAAGCAGCTGTCTCACCTGTTTAAAGGATCCTGAAGGAAGCACTGTTTCCACACCATGGAGGCCACGGCGCGGGACATGAGGTAGGAGTAGTACTTGGCCCCATAACCAATCAGGTGGCTGAATCTCAGCTGCCATGCCTGTAGTGGAAATGTAAAAAATGAAGCCAAAACATTACCAGCTTCACCTTCTATCTCTTTCTATTAGGGTTGATAAATGAAAAATGTCATGACTTTGTGGGATACAGTGTGTGTGGTGAGTGAGCGTGGGAGAGGGCGGGCGTCACAGAAGCTGTCCCATGACCTCGGCTAAATCAGAGCCGACCTTCCGTCAGTTTTAGTTTTGACACTGGAAATAAATTGAAGTGGGAATCAATTAAAGAAATGTTTAAATTGCTTCTAATGTCTTTCCTGACGTCATCATATTGATGGAATAAACACACCTTTCCTCCAACAAACCTGCCGGCTCCCTCTTTAAAGGACAACACATGGAAATTCCTAAATGGTAGAAAGCCCCCTTCTCCTCTGCTCTGTTCTTCCTGCAGTCGCCTGAGGGGGCCCCTCTCCATATCTATAAAGACGAGCTCTTTTATGATCTCTACAAACGGGGACTCTGGGGAATTCAGCTGGCAAACACTCAAACATTCAGCCATTTAGAGAAGACAGCAGCTGTCACAGTTAACAAAACCATAACAGACTGCAGACGCCTCTCTCTACCTCCACATAAAAAATAATGATAACTTTAAGCATGTTAATGATTTAAACTCAAACTGAATCAAAAGATGGAGACGAATTACTGTATGTACTGTGTTTGTGCACAGATGCTTCAGCACCAGATTGAGAGAAAACGGCGTGTTTTGCTGTACATGGTGATTACAGTGACTTCAATCTCTGGACTTCTGATGATGAAAACATCTTAAAAAGCAGAATGCTGTTTCTACTCCTGTTATTAAGTGGATTTTTTTGGCCAGTTGGCGGCAGCAGTAAAAAGCTGTGAGCACAACGTTGACATATTATCACCATAAAGTTATTATACCTAACTTTACAAGAGCAGCAGCTATGAGGTAACATATATTGGGAGTGTTCTGATGAATTTAACCCTGATATTCACTTTGCATTTATATACATAACTTTTATTTAACCTCCAGGGGCAAATATCTGGCTATGAAGCTGCTTAATGCTCCACTATGTTCACCAGCTGGCCACTAACTTTGTCTCCTGTTCGGTGCAGAGGAAAAAAAAAATCGACAGTAAACAGTAAAGCTGTGGGCCATAAAACCAAAACAGGGGATTAGAAGATGCTAAAGACCTCCATAGAGATAAGAGGAACAGCAGTGTCAGGTGATAATTCACTACAAAGCAGCTCCTTTCACTTTACCCATAGTCATGTGATCTATTGTTTATCCAAAAATACTAATCTGGCAAGACTCGCTAAAATCGAGATCTTGCTTTAAAGGGAGACCTGAGCACATACTTTTATAAGGCACGGTATACTTTAAGAAACTATGGCAATGATATTCTAAAAGTTGATTAAAAGTCTGTCTCTTTAGTTTGGATTATGCTGACAGGGTGGTACTGTGAAATCCTAATCTTTGTCTCTGCGTCTACATTTGACTATAAAAGACTGAGGACAGAGGTAGACCGTATAAAAACTGTACATAACACGCACTTTCCTGAGAAATGCCTTCAAAATGATGTTTCTGGATGACAAAGTGTACTAAACTTTGAAACAGCTGTTTGAGAGCTTAAAATTGGGGCTGCTCATCTTCAGCGTGATGGGACAGAGCCCCATGCTCTGATCCGGGTGGTCCAACAGCGTTAAAAATGCTTAAGCTCCAAAGTGTCGGCTTGACGAGACTCTTCTGGGCCGCAGTGACTTTAATAAGAGTAAATAGCACTCCTGAGAGGAGCTCTGGCTCAGAAAGGCATGGGCAAGCTGCAGCTGACCGAGTTTGCTTTGTCAGCTGAACGCAGCAGCGATACAGCGCTTTGGGTCGTGTTAGTTAGAAGTCTGTTTTAGCTGTTTGGAGTTCATTAAGATTCATATGAAACGGAAGATCAGAACACGCTGACAAAAGATTATTCTGACGCATTCAAACAAAATGAACTGATATATTGAAAAAAGTCAAGAGACTGCAGTTTTGTGTTTTTCTTTTGTTGCTTAATTTGAATTTGAAAGCTATGAGAAAAGCCAGCAGACTGTTTGATTTGACTGTTTTTCTGACTTTGGTTGATGGCTGCTGATGTTCAGGAAACAATTAAGCATCTACTGAAGAGCAGTTTGATCTGCTGAGATTCAAACACTCGTCACAACGTGCCACGAAAATGATTTTCAGACTTCCAAGCTCCTCTTTGTCTCCAATCCCTCCACCTCACATCAAATGATAAACTTTTGTGAGTGAGTGCGAGCGGGTGACATGTCGTGATATCCTTTTGATCCTTACACACAAAGGAGGCAAAGTCAGCGTGGGCTTTTTTCTCTGCTCCTCTTGAGAGATAAAAGACATTTTTTTTGTTCCTCATAAACTCAACTCGTGGGGTTTTGTTTGTGGTGCTGAGGTGCAACTTTCACAGGAGAACGTGGATTATATGTGCTTGAACGCGCATTAAAAAACTGCTCAGTTAGGAGAGGAGCAACCACATGGCCCCAAATCGTTCAGGCCAAGAATCACAGATTCAAGAAATGTCAACACAGCCAGCAGAGCATCTTGCTTTCTGCCATTTATTTCCAAATATTATCTTCGGCTCAAGAGCGAGCATGTGGTCTGTGTTACTCACAGCTGATGCTCTCACTCTGCGCTCAGCGGGAAATGATAGCCCTGCTCTATAAACTATACACATGTCAGTATCACCCTAATGTTTATAATCTGGGGCTCTCCGTAACCTATTAGCCACTCAAATGTTCACTTTAATGTGGAAACTTTTCCTGAGCCGTGTTTCCACGAGGACGGGCGAACAGAGAGAGACACAGAGGGCAATTTTAAAAAAGAAAACAAGTTTAAGTCTGTCATTGAAAGATCTAAACAAATCTGTTTTCACTTGCTCTGATCCAGTGATGATCCAATTCAGGAAACCTAAGCGCTGCAATCATCCTCAGTTTCAGCGGAGTTCAGATGAGGGAAAAGGATCCTGCTGTGGTTAGCTGTGCACGCCGAGGCGAAAGTGTCTGTTAGAGCTCTCAGTGTGGTTTGAAACGTTGAAGGGGAACGACTGCGACAGTGGGAAACTATATAACATAAACCACAATCTCTGGAGAGGGAGCTACAAAGCAGGGCAGAGGAGTGGGAGGACTCCAGTAAGGAGCAGCGCTGGCCGGGACGCTGACGTTTTAGGAGAATATACAGCAGTTCTGTAATCTCTATTCCTGATGGCACCCCACATAATTATAGCCCCGAGTAAAAGCTCTATGAAGGCCATTCCCGGCTAAATTATGACTGTGTTCTTGATTCCCTTCTCCCTCCTGGCCTCATCCCCTCGCCCACATCTGCAAAAAGCGGGGTAAAGGGAGAGCTTTTTTCATTAAAGGACCAGAAGGAAGAGTTTCAAATATTTCCCCCAGGGAGGGCTCATTCAAAGTATACCTCTGCTTTGTTATTTTAGCAGGGCTTCAAAAAAAAAAAAAAAGGCTTTAATCCCTTAAACGCTGCTGTGCCTGGGTAAAAGATATAAAACCAGAGAGGAGGAGGAGAGGGAGGAAGGGAAAAGAGAGCAACAAGGATTCCTCAGTCACATTTGTGATCAACTGAGACATAACAAAAGAACTTGCCCCAAATTATCATCAACCTCAAATCCTGTAATCGACCCAAAGGTACAGTCTTACAGAGACGAGCTGCTGGAAAGACGCTAAGTCAAAGGCGGTGTGTTGAACAGCACAAAGGCAGCTGGGAGCGTACCGTGTTGGGCGTATAAGGCAGGCCGTAGAATTTCTGCTGCATCTCCTTCAGGATGTCTGTGGTGGAGCGGTTCTGAGGTTTGCTGTGGTAGATCTGGTCCAAGACAGCATAGAAAATCTGCAAAAGCACAGACTGAGCATCAAGAGACAATAAACACAGTCTGGACATTTAAGTGTGCTGTGCTGGAATAAATCGCCAACTGTTCCGATAATTCATTAATCTGTTTGAGTAGTTTTTTAAGAAATAAAAAGTCACAACTGTCCAATGGAACTGTGTAATCACACATACAAGCACAAATCCAGCAGCCTTTGACAAGAAAAAAAAGATTATTTGGTTTAATAATTTAACCCACAATATGTGACAAACTCAATATTATGAGTGACAGATTGTTCATCACACATTAGAAGTCAAACACACTTTTATCTCTATTTGTAAGTGATGTGTGTGAGCTCGTACCTGCAGCTGAGTGTCTGCAGCTCCGCACACCTTCTTTGACTCACAGAGGCGAGCCACCATACTCTCAGGCAGAGGCTGAACAGATAATGACAAAGACAGAATAAACTGACTGTTTAATATTACTGAAATATCTCTCAACAACCACTGAGTAATGCTTTTGACAGCATAGTCTTCATACAGCTCTTTATTCTGATGGTGTGGGTGTACCTGTCCGGTCTCATAATGCCGTGCAAACTGGCTGATGACTCTATAGTCAGTGGCAAAGTACTCCATGAGGATTGAGGGGACTTCAGCAAAGTCAGTCGCACATCTGGTTCCTGGAGGAGAGATGTCAGAGCTTAGATGGAAGACCGAAAAATGTAAACACAGGATGGTGTGGCCTTCATTCTTCCTGTGCGGGTCAATCCACAGACAGTGCAGACACGGCGCTCGCTCTGTGCATCTCATGAGGATGGTTCTTAAGAACTCATGAGATTTGTGGTGCATTGAGGAAGTCAGGTATTGATATCACCCAGAAATTAAAAAAAAAAACAGGATTGTCCATTGATTTTAGGCTTCAAATACTGTCCGTCCCTTTGACCATCCACACGTTTAAATGTAATATCATGCGCAACATCTGATATGAAAAGTGAATAAGATCGCGTTAGTTTAGTGGCAATGCAGCTGTTGTGAGCTTCAGCACGTCTAAACAGGTGTATCACAATATCGACACAATATCGACTATAGAAACAACCTGAAGTTGAGTTAATGAATACTGTAATTAGTGTAAAAAAAATACTGCGGAGATCTTGAATTACGAGGGAACATATCCATCAACTTTATATGACAGGTGAAACAGCTTCGAATGACAGCCTTGGTAGCCAAAGATAATCTGCAGCTATCCTTTTACATGTAATTAGATTTACCCTTTATTTTCAATTGGCCATACTGCAGTGAATAACCTACAGCTCAGTATCAATACAGATGGACGACATGACACCCCCCTGGTGGCTGGCTGCAGCATAGTAACAACATAATTCTAACTAGAGACATTTTATTAAGTGCATAGCCATCACTTTAAGATACAGACCCATAAAATGTCAAACATGGATCACCTCACACCACATTTGTGCTTTATCTTTCCTTTGCTGGAGCTACTGAATGACACATGTGTACAGGCCTGGCTCCATCATGCTTTTTGGCTGCTTGTCATTTCTATGTAATCTGCTCACCTGTCACATGCTGGTAGCGTGTGCGTCCCAGCATGGAGTGCATGGCGTGTCCCATTTCATGGAAGAGGTTCTCCATCATTCCCGGAGTGAGCAGGGTGGGGGCGCTCTTGGTGGGCTGGGGCAGACTCAGCATCAGCACCACAACTGGAAGCTGGTACTGATCCGTTTCCTGGCACCAGCGGCCGCCACGGATGGTGAAGTGACAGTCCTGGGAAGGAAGAAGGAAGAAGAGGAGGAGGAGGAGGAGGTGGCGAGATCAGAGAGAAGTTATTAATTTTTGATTTGTCTGGTCTAATTACCTTTTATAAGGAATATTTGATCTGAAAACTGAACAGAAAAGAGATGAGTAACATAAAAAGACCATCTTAAAATACAAAGGCCCATTTTCAGAGGAGAAACCAAGATGAACCTGTAAAAACTGTGTATGTAATCACACCTGATGAGGTTTATCTGAGCGGTGGAAAAAGTCACAGTAGATATATCCCAACAGTCCCTCTGTCTCATGTACCACAGCCTGGGAATGCACACAAAGACATAAACACACATTAAAACACACATACGGTATTTAAATCACCCAACAACATATATTAAATCATATCCCATAACATAAAGAGGCACTGACGGCTCTTTAGCACCAAGCACCAGCACAAGCCCGGACACTCTGCACCATTCGTGCCATTTACCAGTTTGCGGACATCGTCACTCCAGACCTCTCCAGCGCCGGGGTGCTCGGACATGAGGGACACGCCGTACAGCTGAGAGAAGAGGTTGTTCAAACCCTCCATACAGGCGCCCAGAGACAGGTACGGACTGTACAGACTGGGCTCTATGTTGTACCTGCCATGAGCAAAACATAAACCAGAACAGAGGAATGGATCATTTGTCCCTCACAGATAGAGGTTACATGTCCCCAAAGACTCTTCTGATTGCAGACTTAAGACTTAATAAAGTTAATTTTGAGACATCGCAATTATCAGCCTATTTGAATTGAGCACATTATTGCCATAAGACTGCTGGGGCTCAGGGCTCTGGGAGGGTTGTTCTTGTCCTTGGGCCACCCATGCTGCTGTAAGGCACTTCAGATAAAGCCCACCAAACCAAAACACTTGTTTAGGCTGAACACCACATCTAGTGTATTATCAGTGACGAATAACAGACTGCTGCAGAGCACGGCTCTGATTACCACACAGGCACGCACGCACACACATTAGATTCATTTCCTGGAGATTTACCTGAACCATAACCACTACTTTCCTAACCATGACCCAGTTATTCACCCCAAAATATAATGATTTACATTGTGGAGACTTGCTTTTTATCCTCATCAAGGAAGGTAAGTCCCACCAATGTGACTGCATAAGCAGATTTATGTCACCAAAACATGAGTAATACACACACACACACAGATCTGTGGCCCACTTCAATACAGTTTGAAGATGTTCCAGTTCAAAAAGCTACTGATGGAAAAGCAGAGATAAAAAGAAAATGATTGAGTGAGTGATCAAGAGAAAAAGCACGACACAGTGATGAGCGTTCGTGAGAGAGATTAACAGCCTTAGGGTCTATATGCCTGTACGTGTGCGTATGTATATCTATGTGTGTGTAAACTCGTGTAGCAGAAAACAGAAGCAGCTCTGGGGAAAACGTTTTTTAATGCAATCAGACTGCATTCTTAATTTCTTGGAGCATCTCCTGCCAACTAGCAGAGCCCCAAACCACGAACAGGAGAAGAACATTTGTGGCAGCAGGAGAGAGACGAGGATCCACTCCCCCTCAGAGGCTCTGGGAACAGTCACCAACACATGGTAACACACACACACACACACACACACACACACACACACACACACACACACACACACACACACACACACACACACACACACACACACACACACACACACACACACACACACACACAATGTGGTGGCTGCTTAAATCCAAAGGACACATGAGGGATCTATAATGTCAGCCATAAAGATCTGCTTAAAACTTCTCTGGAACATTTGGCCCGTCATGTTATTAGTCTCTGGTGTGTGCTGGGAAGGAAAAGTGCAGTTCATTAAGAACAGACATCTGTAAAAAGTTGGAGACACTCAAAGGGACTAATAATAACAGCTGAAGTCAGAAAGTGGCAGCTTGGATTCTGCAGATGGAGTTACTGAAGGACAAAGATGATCACTGTCTGAACGAGTCTGAAAAGACAAACGGGTTTCAGTGACGTGGCGTCGGGGTTGAGGTCTCAAACAGATGAGGAAAAATGTGTAGTCCCTCATGTTCAGGAGCGACAATTTTACCAAATAATGCAGCCACGTGTCAAATGTCGACGCTGGAAACTGCAGTGGAATTCACTGGCAGCTCTGTTTGGAGGACCATAGAGTAAGTAACGCTGGGCCTGAAACGCACTGGGATTAAGGGCCAAACATTAAACGCCACTGCGACAAAGACTGAAAAAGAAAATCAACAGGCTGAAGCAGGATTATACCAGATCCTATTGTACACTTAGAACACTTAGACAACTCCCATGCTTCTCCCTTAACACCTTTTGTAACAGCTGACACCTGAGGATGAGCTGGGACGCAACAACAAGTTACACCTTGGTGGAATATGACATTACAAGCATCTGAAACCAGCACAAAGATACTGATCGAGATGACTTTATCAAATGACAGCAGGCTGAAAAATGTGTTTCATCAGACACCAGCTACTCACCTTTCAGCGCGCAAGACACCGCTGAGGAACGGATGATCCCATGGCATGAGCTCCTGCAACATCACACCGGGAGCGTTTGATTTACGTGTTACATCAAACAAAGGACACGACGATATTGTCATATGTGAAAAGTTACTCACCGAGTTACGAGGGTTCAGTTTTTTCTTCATGTCTCTCATCATCTTAAAGTCTTTGGCTGTTCTGTGAGACAAAAAGACAAAAACAACTAATTGACTTCAGGCATTCATTCCATTTACCCACCTATCTTTACATTTGGGGGGCTATCCCAGCATGCATTTGGCTGAAAGCAGGAAAACACCCAGGACAGGCTGCCAGGCTCATACATTCGTAATTGTAGGTATTTTAGAGTCTCGGGTCCACCTGACTTGCATATGTTTGGGATGTTTGAGGAATTCCAAGTGCACTGAACACATGTGCATGAAAACAGGAGATAAATGCAAACAACACAAACAGCTTGTGACCTTGAATCAACAATGGAAACATGACAAGAACTAATCAAAGCCCGTAAGAGTCAGGAAGTCTGTCGGTCACTCATTTCAGGAAATATGGCCGTCTGGACAACATGCTGTGTTACATGGCCCATCAACTCATGCTCAACTACAAAGGGAAGCACTGACTTCATATTTCACGACACACCAGTCTTTAGACCATATGTAACAGAAATCAGGTCATGATTCAACCATGTACATTGAATATTGGATCTGTTAATTTTTTCACATGTTGGACAAAAGGCGTTGAGACTAGACTGTACCTGTCTGACAGTTTGTCTGTTAACAACTGAAGGAAGCTCATCACCGTCTCTGCAAAGGGCAAGAAAAATTAGGTTGCAGCATGTCAAACTACCTGAGACTCCTTTCCAAATGTGCAGAAAAGGGAAATGTCTTCAGCTTGTATTAAACCTCTAAAATGAGAATTATCTGGTCTCTAGTTTAAAATCATTATATAAAGATAATGCAAATACAAAATGACTCTTTTCACCCTCTCTCCATCAAACCATTTAGTTACATTACAGACTAATGATCACCATGCTGACACTGAAGCAAAAAGACATATTAACCCGGTGTCTTGGCCATTGTCCCCTTTAGGGCTCTGTGTCCGTACGACTCGTAGCCCACCAGTTTGGCCAGTTTGTATCTGCATTTCAGCAGCTCCTCCAGACACTCCATCAGATCTGCATTTGGATAGAGGTAAATCCTGTAGGCAATCTCTCGTACCTATGAGTGGAAGAAAGGACAGATACAGCATGGCATTTAAAGAGAGGCACAGCAGCAAAGGGGCAGAACAAGCAATCTGCTAATGTCATTAACAAGACTGCTCTCGAAAATCATTCTGAAAGGATCTGTTTACTGATCAGGACAGAGTGGACTGCTATCATTTTCAACCTGCCCTCACATCCCAGCCCTATGAGCTGTTACATGGGAGAGGCGCCACCTGCTGAGCAAAAGGGTGAAATGTTGCAGTGACTCAGACCAAATAAAGCACATACCAAGTCATCGGGGGAGTCTGCATGCAATCCCCCGACTTGGATGAAGCTTCCTTCACTTGCAAACTGCACGTGCAGATGCTCAGGAATGGAAGACCTCGCGATCCTGTTGGGCAGGTGAGAGCCGACCAGAAACTCGTTGTTTAGATCCAACAGCTTCACATGAAGGGCGACCGCCTCTTTCCTCTGCAGAGACAACGGCAGCCAGTCCAGTAAACGCCTCACACTGTACATTATATATCACATATATTAAAACATGTGCTATGTTGTTGATGTTGCCTCACCAGTTTGTCATCCAGATGAATTCCACTGATTTCAAAGTCGAACATGAACAACTCCGCCACTCGTCTGGAAAGGCAGAAATACGTCAGTAACTCATCGTCATTTGACAAGATCTTGTCATTCGTTTTTCATATGATTGTGGAAAGAGATAAACAATAAATCCTACATCCACACAGCAGCCTCAACACCTACTTCAGACACCTACAACAGAGTGTATGCTACATGAGATGACTGCAAAATTACCGTGTATCAGGGTCCAGCTGAGCCAAGTCCGGGTTGTTGAGCAGTTTTTTTAGGCTTTGGCATAACTCAACATTAGTGTTCAGCCTGAAACATACAACAGCAAACCTGAATATCTATCGAATGCTACTCATGGTCTGCATGCAGGAAAGCGACTTTTAACCATTATCTCAGTTTTGTAAGCAGTATAATGCAACGTGCTTTCTTTTTTTTGTTTGTTAAGGTGAGATCAATAAATATTTTCTCTTACTTCTCCACAACTGTGCCAATCTCTATGCAGGCCTTCTCTGCAGCCTCACGAAACTTTGGATCTGGATGTGCTACTTTTACAAAGTCCGCCTGTTGAAGGAAGGAAGACTGCGATTTACTTACAACTCTACAGAGAGCACAAGAAGCATTCAACGCACTACAAAGGAGTCGGGGGCAGCAGCACAGGTTCAGACGCTGGGGTCAGAAACTATAATATGGCGTTTGGTTATATCAGATGCTGCACACTGACTTTGAGGTGATGTGTTTGCTAATGAACACCTCTGGTGAAGAGCAAGATATATCAGGAATCTGTTGTATGATAATCAAAATAATGGACTGACCAAACTAAAATATGCTCATGGCAGGACTTTCATTCATTTTTGCTTATATGTTATTGATGATTTGTGATGTGTTTGATATTTTGGATTCTGTTTATGCATCTTTTGTCATCACTGGTAACACAAAGACGTATTTCATGGCCTGGTGGGAAAACAAAGCTTGTTCTATTGTATCTTATTCTATTTCAGCCTCTTTCTGGTACACAGCACTCACCGTGAGGCTGACGCCACCCCCTAAAACGGCGACCTGGGTACTAATGCTGCATGACATGAATATCCACAGTGTATGGTATCTATGAAATGGTATCATTAGCCTGTTACAATGCAAAGCTTTAGCACATTTTGGGTGTTGAACTCACCAGATCAGCCACTTTACACAAACCATCTGAGAGCTGGTCAAAAGACTGGACTGTCTCAACGCCTGGAGGACAAGAACAAGCCTTTTCCACCAGACGCTCAGTGTTGATGAGAGCTGCCTTTGTGGCTACCTGGAAACCTGCAGGACAGCTGAGCTCTGGCACTCCAAACAAGCCCTGAAAGCAGAGGTCACACACACACACGCACACGCACAGGGGGTGTCATGACATTTTTACCAAGAACTGATCCAGCTCTATTTACATTATTTCACTGAGGCTGTACGCATTGATAGCAGTGCTGTCACTCAACACACTGAAGACAAATACAAACCCCGTTTTTCTCGAACAAGTTCAGCCTCCTTTGAGTTTTGGCATTGAAAGCAGCTCCAACAGGAGACCATGTTGTGACATTTCTCCGAACATGTGTCCATAAGCTTCTGTGCTTTACAAAGTAAAGCAGCCTTTTACACGCAGACATGTTGTATTAAGCCTGCTGTGTGTCCTGCTGGCGTCTACTGAAGCCTGTAGTGTTGACAGTGGCTCACAGAGGACATGCTAAACTTTAGCTTCAGTTAGCCTCTTCGTTCGAGCCGGAAATGGAAATAACTAATGTAAATAACGTTCATATAATCTAAACCTTGTTCTTCAGGGAAAGTAAACGCTAACTTGTTTTTTTATTTATTTATTTTTCTCATGTGTCAAGCTGCGTACCTGTCCATCCAATACACACAACTGCTCACATGTTAGCTCACTGGCTATCTCTGCACGACTGTCGCAGGTGGTATTTTCGTGAAAAATAACACTACATATATAAATACGTATCGAAGGAAGCCATATTCATTGCAAATTAGTGTTTTGTCACTACGTTTATTACACGAAATAATGCTCTATTTTTCTAATGGTGCTGTATAACAATTATTTAAAAAAATAAAACCAGGCGAAAGTGCGATAAGGTACCGAAAAACAATCGCACAATGACGTCACACAGAAACGACGGAAGCTACTTATTTTCCAAGCCCTTCACACTAAAGGCAGGCTAATTTTCTAAATACGAACACATAGCTCAATATCTATGTGCTGTGTGAGAATGGTATTTATGTACAGGCCTGCAACATGTTCTGAACACGATAATGAGAACCACACTTCGGTACTTACTGTAAGTATTTTTCACAAATTGGTGAACAAATCCTGTGAATCTTGACATAAATCAATTGGAAGCAGATATCCAATAATTTTGTCCTAATTTTACAATCTGAACTCGGACTATAATATGTCAAAAAAGTCTTTGCCTCTACCAATACAAATGCATCTATTATTGTTTTATTTAACTGTGGCTTTAAGTTGGAAGAGTGCTTGGTCCACACTATTCAGTCTTTGTGAATGATGGGCTGAAACCTGATGAGGTCAGCATGGAGAGACAAATTAGCCAAAGACAAGAGCCCAGATATCTGTGGCAACATAACCAAAATTATTTGCCTTGATACAGAATTACAAATGCCAATAGATCAGATTAAGTCGAACTCAAAATACACCTTGAAATGATGTCTTTATTAATAGGAGGAATAACTCATTCATTGCACTCCACAACCACATTGCGTTAATAGTTTTCCTGTGAAATCTGTTATTAAAGGTGTAGTACGAAAAACATTAAGCAAAATGTCATAAAGCGACTGTATTTAGAAACCTCCCCATAAACAAAACTAAACCATGTGACTGGCAAAACGTTTTAAGTCAACTCTGAAAAAGAATTTAATACTGAAAGTAGGTAACACAGAACAACAATAAAAGGTCTTCCCAATATGAGAAATCACAGTATTTTGCAATAAGTACTTGGTTACTTGTACTTGGCAAAAAGGTACCAATTTGTGACATATGGCAAGACAATGCAGTTTAATGTAAAAAAGAAAAAAAAGAAGAAAAATAAAAATAAAAAAAGCTCCAATTTAAATAAACGCTTTGCTACTGACTGATCGTAAAACCTTTCAGACATTGTCTTTCTCGATCACGTATTTACATCTATTCACTAGAGAACAACACAAAACTAATTTCAGAAAATGAAATGGTGTCGGGGAAAGAATTCATATTCGTCCATTTGGCTCATATCAACTCAAAATACAGTCAAGCATTAAATGTGTGGATTTACAAAGGAGTGCTGTAGTCAAAAGTCTGAACATGGATTCGTTTTGTCCCAGTGAGTGTGCTTGGACATCTGCCGACCTGGAATTGTTTCTTGTCCCTACCTTAGCTCAAAAAACAACTGCATGTCTGAGACTACAGTAAACTTTGTTGACCCCTGAGTTTCTAATGCAAAACTAGTGTATGAAATACCTCATTACAGTGTATCTTAGTGCAAGCCAGCAATATGCTTGATTAAACGGAGGTATATTAGATAGCACCCAAGCTGACAAGATTCCCCAGAATGGTTACTCTGCTGGCCAAATCACAACAAGCAGTATGGGAGGCGGCGATTTGCTCTGTATCCTTGTGAAAAACCAGCAGTTCAAATGCTTGAATTTGTATTACATCTATAAACACGTTTTTCATAGAAAATATAAATATCCCTGAATGAAACAGATTCACAGCATTTTCTCTCGAGGACTCCAGTGCTACTACCATAACGTGGCCATCAAGTGTCTTTAAGGTCTCCAGTTAACATCTCCACCTGTAGTTCCAGCCGCGACCTCCTTTATTCGCTGTCGTGATAGGTCACCGTGCGCTTCCCCCGGTTGCGGGTGTTGACGCGTGTCTTTCGCCGCGGTTTGCTGTACGACTCGTCGCTGTCCTCCTCCTCTGAGGCAGACCGGCGGCGGCGCTGCCTGAGCTGGCGGCTGGCAGTCCTTTCGCCGACCCCGGAGCGTCTGTGACTTCTCCTCTTTGGACTGCTGTGCGACCCTGAGCTGGCAAACGATTTTTCGGAGGCTGAGGACGACTGCTCGCTTTCCGAGTCAGAACTGTGGTTGCTGTTGCTGTAGCTTTTCTTCTGTTTGTGTTTTGGCCGCCTCGCATTCTTCTTCCCCCTCCCTGAACGACCAGCAGCTTCCTCCTCCTCCTCCTCCTCTTCCTCCTCCTCCTCCTCCTTGCTGGAATCTGCCTGGGAAGAGGTGGCCTCCTCATTGCTGTTTCCATCCTCTTGTTTGGATTCCCTTTTGGGACGCTTTGAGGAGCCTGACCGGTTATTTTTATTGTTCTTGGACACTGGCTCCTTCTCTCCTGCCTCCTCCGCATCTTCAGAGTCTGAGGTGTAAATACGTTTTCTCTTGGAAGACAGCTGATTCCTGGCTTCGTTGGGAGAGGATCTGTGAGACTCTCTCTTATTGTTCCTGTCTTCTCTTGACGCTGTGACTGTTTTGTTACCGTTTCTCTGTTTACTCCGGCTCGCAGATGCAGAGTCTTCCTCAGACAGAGAGTTGTCACTGATGTATTTCTTTTTTGGTAGGGCTCGGAGGCTCAGCCGTCTATTCGACGTGTTGTCTGAATTGTCCGACTCTTCATCTGAGGAGCCAGTGGAGCGTTTCCTCCTCGACTTCCTCTTGGGTTTGTATTCCTGCTCAGAGCTCTCTGAAGCTGAGGTGTCGCCTTGAGGCCGTTTACATTTACCCTTGTTTCTCGTGGGCCTCTTTGACTTGGTTTCAACCTCATAGTCCTCGCTGGAGTGATTGCTTTCTATGTCCTGTTCTTCGTCTTTTTTCAGTCTTTTCTTGCGTGGGCTGGATCTCTTTGGAGAATCACAGAGGTTGTCTGATTCTGCACCATCCAGTCTATCAGCTGAGGCAGATTTTTGTTTATCTTGGCTTCTTGACGGTGAAACTTTACTCTTTTTCTTAGAGTTCTTGTGGATGGCTTCTTCCACATTTCTTCCATTTTGGTGTGGGTGTTTCTGAGACCTGTGGTCTTTGTCCTCTTCATCTGAGCTCACAGGAGGTTTGTGTCGTGTAGTCCTTTGTTCAGTGTCATCCTCCTCATCCTCCTCCTCCTCCTCCTCCTCCTCACTTGTGATCCTCTTTTTCCTGGCTGCAGTGGTTGCTGTGCTTCTGGAGGCTTTCTGAGACACAGCCTCCTGTTCTTCCTCCTCCTCGTCCTCCTCCTCTGCTTCTCCAGAACTCTCCTCTGCAGCTTCCTCTTGCTCAGAGTTGCTGTCAGACTTGTGATGTTTCGTACTGTGTCCGTTTACATGGGACAAAGTATCTGCAAGGGGAAGGAAAAAAAAAGAAAGAAATCCGACTGATAAGAGAAACTTTTCATCACAGCAAGTGACAGCTGAAAATGACAGATGAGGACATTTCTCACCATTTCCCTTGGTCTTAGCAGCTTGTCTTGACATCCTCAGATTATTAGATCTCATGTCTCCGTTCTGCTGATTCTGGAAGGAGGATGAAGCATCGCTGTCTTTGCCATCCGCCTCATCCTTCGACTCACTGCCTGATTCCTTTGTTTTCCCAGGAGCTAGAAAGAGAAACAAGAGCGCAGCTGAGCCAAAATCTATCCTGAAAGCTGCCTAAAACACAAAAATGCAAATATGTTTCATGTGTATTTGACGGAGGTGAGATCTGAGATCAGCGTATCTGTATTTTACAAGTGTAAAATTGGGATTGGGTGATAAAAGGAGAGAAAAGAAGCTTTGGCGCACCCTGCGTTCTAGAATCTTCCTCAGAATCCGAGCTGCTCTGGATCACTGCGGTGCGTTTGTTGGCCCGAGCTGTGTGGCGGAGGCGGCTGCTGCTCCTTCTTGGCTTCTCCTCCTCCTCCTCCTCCTCGTAGTCTTCATCTGATGCCTCGAGGAGTTTGATCTTATTCACAGCCGCCCTCGCCGTCTTCCTCTTGAGCGACCTGCGCACTGTGACTTCCTCTTCCTCTTCCCTGTCGGAGCCCTGGGACGTGGCTCTGTTGGAGTCGTGGTGGTGACGTCTCTCCCGGCGAGACGACCTGCTGCTGTGGCCGTTCAGCTCTGCTCTTCCCTCTGAAAATGAGCCGTGCAGTAGGATGTGAAACGTGTCGGCTGGTGGGTTTTGTGTAAACGGCTGGCCGTGCGGCTGAGGTCGTCTGTGGCGTTTACCTGTGCGCTTCCTGTCTGCACCAGCGCTGTTTCTGGTCAGCCGTGTGCTCCTGCTGTTGTTACTCCTGCTGGGGTAGCGACGACCTGCAGACTGGGAGGACATCTCTCTATCCTCTCCATCTTCGCCTTCACTGTCGAATTCCTCCTCCTCTTCTTCTTCATCGTCGTCTTCATCTTCCTCCTCGCTATCACTCTCTGCAACTGGCAACAATAACATTTTTTTTCTGGATTGTGATGCAGAAGTTAATGAGGAATGACATTTAAAAGCTGGGTTTTCACAGGAAATACTAAACCTTTTTTCCTCTGCTTGGCACCGTTGCTTCTTGTAAGTCTTGCTTTCTGTCTGAGTCGATGGTGCCTTGAGGAACCTGGACGTTTCTCCTCCTCCGACTCACTCAGCTCGCTCTCACTTTCAGATTCTGAAACAAAAGAAAATATTTCCATGACGCTCATTTGGCTCCTTTTGTCCAAAGCCACTTATCTATAATTAGTGTCTTCAAACTCAAAAAGGAGCAAAGTGTCATGAAGAACTGGAAATGCAGCTCTCCCATACAAACAGCTTAACATGTGTCAAAGAGCATGAGGTGTCGAGATGCAGTCAGAAAAGGTGGTTCAGCCTGTTGTGAAAAATGTACAAGTTCATGACTTCAGTGGGGAGTTCATTCCACCACTGCAGGGACAGAATAGAAGACATTAGAGGACAGACAGAATAGAGAAGACAGGGACATTTGCACTTAAGGAAACGATTCTTTAAAATGTTTGTACTTATTGTGAAAAACAAAGGTTTAACTGTAAATCTTCACACTTAAAAGTGCTCCCATAACAGTCCTCAGGTAGCCTACATTGTCATCACGAACACATAATGGGACTGCTTTACGTTAGCGAAGCCATGGTAAGAGACAAGAGGAGAAAAGTGTGTCATACCAGGTGTTGATGAAGCAGCTTTCGAGTCATCCTCCGAGGAACTGTGACCTGAGCTGCTGCTCCGACTCCTCCTGGCTCTCTCAGGAACAGACACTTTGGCTGAGGTAGATTTGGTCACTGACGTCGACTCCACTTTTTCCTGAGTTTTTACAGCCGCTCTCTTTTGACTTGAGAGAAGAATAATTTCATCAGACGTTAACGTGAACAGTTAATGGGCCACGTTATTGTCGAGTATTTTAGCTGTACTGATTCATGTTAGAATAAGAAGAGAAGAGCACCAGGCCAGTACTGTTAGCAACAGTATTTTTTTGGGTCTGTGCCCAGTGATTCACTCAAACATGACTCCCGTTCCTCCCGTTATTGAGCAGATGAGTCACACACCTTGTAGTAGCAGAGGACTGATCCTGCTGCGTTTTCTTGCGGAACCTCTGACTGCGACGTAGCCTGTCGCTGCTCTTGATGGCAGTTTTGTACTCGGATATGATTGTTCTGATTTGCTCCTCGAAGAAGGCAGAGAGCCGCAAGGTCATGCTGTAAATCTACAACGGGACAGACACGGCTGAGTTAGACGAGCTAAAACGTAAAACCTGAGGTCAAAATATCCATCCATCCATCCATTTTCTATGCCGCTTATCCCTTTTGGGGTCACGGGGGACGGGGCCTATCTTGGCTGTCAACGGGCGAGAGGCAGGGTACACCCTGGACCGGTCGCCAGCCGATCGCAGGGCACATACACACAACCATTCACACCCACACCTAGGGGCAATTTAGAGTCACCAATCAACCTAATGAGCATGTTTTTGGTCTGTGGGAGGAAGCCAGAGTGCCCGGAGAGAACCCACGCATGCACGGGAAGAACATGCAAACTTCACACATAAAGGCCCGACCCGGGAATCGAACCTGCGACCTTCTGCACGGTGGCGCGCACTACCTGCTGCGCCACCGTGCAGCCCAAGTCAAAATATATGTTCAAAAATTATGTTTCAATGAAAAATTTGAACCCAAAGCAGGTTTTATAAGATGAACTCCAACCATTACATTGCTCTGGTTATGTTCTGAGATCAGTTCATCTTTAACTCCTCTACCTTGGAGCGTTTATTGGGTGTGTAGGCTTTAGCGTTGGCAAATATTAGCCGTGTGTCTTTGCACAGCTCTATAGGGTTTTCATAGCGGTCTTCCCCCAGGGTCCTTTTCACTGTGCCGAAGTCCATTGGAGTATCAATGATGTCATGGTAGTCCTGGAGACGCACACAAGACATGAGTTAGACTCCATCTTTTCCAAAACATGCTGGCTTCGTTTCGCTGAGAGCACGTCCTCGTCTTGTGTTGACTTACCGGATAGTTCTGAGGATCCACAGGCTGCCTGAACGGCTCGGAGTCCTCACACTCAAATATGTAGTTGAGCAGATTCTTGCACTGCTCCTTCCAGGCGTCTCTGTCAGGCAGCACCTCCACAGAGCGCTGCAGACGTCAAGGAGAGAGAGAGGAATTCATCAGGAAGCATGCTGCTACTGAATCAGTGATACAGTTTAGACAACCGTTTGTTTCATTTAAGAACTACTGCAAAGGTGCAGCCGCTCTTATCCCGACAGGATGCAGAATAACTCGCTCCTGTGTTTATTTTAAATTAGACTGTAACGCTCTCTTCACCTTTCTTCTAAAACAATCCCTTGATGAACTACAGATCATTCAGGACTATGCTGCCAGACTTTAAACAAGGCTTTTAAAGTTCTGTTACTTGTTTTCAAGGCTCTTAATGGTTTGGGAGTGAGCTACATTAACAACGCTTAGTCCTTTTATAATCCTTCAGGGCTTCTTAGATCCTCTGCTGCCGGTTTTTCAAATACAAACCATCACACGAATAAGAACATTGGCCTCTCAGCCTTTTTTGGAATTTCCTTCCTGAGGCAACAAGAGAAACAAGCTCCCAACATTTTAAAACGAGAACTGAAAATGTATTTATTTGACGTTGCCTTTAAGTATCGTTGTTCCTTTGTTCTGTTCCAATCTCTCACACATCTTGTTGCCGTTTGCATAACTGTACTTCCTGTTTTGTTTGTTATTCATTTCATTGCTCGGTTTTATTCATGCAGTATTTTCACCTGTTTTTTTTTTTTGTTTCTTCACTTTAACATTAAGCACTTTGAGCTACAGCCCCTGCATGAAAAGGGGCTGTATACGTTAGTTTGTTTATTTATTTACATTATTATTGTTACCTGAGATTATCATATATCATTATATAGTACCTGACGCAGTCTATGTCCAGAGGATGTTCCTGGTGCCTCTGTGTCCTCTTCCTGTAGGCAGAAATCTAATTTAGATGACTTGAATCTGATCAGAAACCGAATGACAATTTCAGAGTTGACTGCAACTAATAATGAAACCTTTCCTGACACTCAGTTGAAACTCTTCATGGGCAATCTAGGCTTCCTTGACCTGTTCTCTTAATTATTCAGGCAGACTTACCTCATCATCATCATCCATTTCTTCCACAGCATTGTAAATTTCCATGATATCTGTGCAAGCTGGATTACTGGGAAAGTAGGAAAAATGTGCAAGACAATTTATAGAAACAATAATGTCTAAAAAATTTTTTGGAAACACACTGGTCCAGACAGACAACGAGGAAAACGTACTTGACAAATTTCTGGAGGACATTTGTGATGATTTTTGCAGAGTGGGCAATCTTGCTTCTTGGCTCATTGAAAGTGCGGGCGTTATGTGCAATATACCTGGCATCCCAAATTAATGCTGAGAGGCGCCTGTGGATCATCAGAGGTGAGTAAATACACACAAACCGTAGCAAATACAGATTATTTCATTTCAGCAGCTGAAGACATTTCAGGGGCAGAGTCGGGGCCAACGGTCAGGAGTGCGTTTGCTTCCATGCTTTGACCTGCTTACATTATGAAGCAGGTGGAGGGTGGAATGACCAGAGGGGACTGACCTGTAGAACCTGTTCAGGAGTCGCAGTCGGATGGTGCCCAGGTCAGTGGGATAGGCGATCACAGTACAGTAAGTGGGATACTGGACTAAGTCCACAGGACCAGAGAAGGGAGCTGCAATCTCTGTAGCAGAAACACAGGGGAAGGTGGGTCAGTGTGACCGGGAATAGTTAAAGGAATCTATAAAGTGAGTGAACTGTGACCAGACTTGTGAAAGAGGGAGTGTTTGAGTGAAAGGAAACAAGAGGGAGTTAGAAAAAAAGGTCTGTTTCAGCACACACACCAACGGTGATGAGCTGGTCGATGCCAGTGACGATGCGTTCACACTCCTCGTCCCTGCTTCTCTCCCCCCACTCCCCCGGCAGAGGTTTGTACATCAGCTCGCTCATCTCATCTGCCGTCACAGGAATACCGCCTCCTTCGGTCTCCGGTTGCTGGGCTGCACAGCGGAGACACACTTGTTCAATATGCACTGAAACCCCATCGACCCTGTTTGCAAACAGATTCCCGCACGCTCTCTGTGTGTGGAAGTGACAGCAATGAGAGAGCAGAAAGTCTTACTGACCATCATCTGGAATAGGTTCCACGTCCCAAGGGCTCAGCTTCTCTGTTTCCCCGTTGTCCCATCTGTGAAAATAAAGTGCTGCCAAAGTCAGCTATCACACCTGCTTCAGCTCAATTAGCTAAACTGGTCACAGAGATGATACTGTCATGAATAACCACAAGGGGACAGATGGCCTGTTAATACATAAAAATGTCCTGAAAAATAAAGATGTAACACGTAAAAATCTAGTATTTGCTTGCGTCTGTATTTCTCATTAATGTGTCAGACATAAATGAACTAAAATTCAATAAAATCACTTCACTCTGCTCTCAGAGTTAAAGCTTTGCTTCAAACAGTGACAGTATCATCAGCAGTCTGTCCTAAAACTGGCTAATATGCGTTATTGGTGATGGTGCCACAGCCCCCTCTCATGACAGCATGTGTTGTTCCCCACCTGACTTTGAAGCACTGGAAGAGACTGTCAGGGTATTCTGGCTGGTAGGGCTCCTGACAGACGATGGTCCCAAACCACCAAGCATCATCTATCACTGAGCGGAATCTGTCGTCTGCACAGGACGAGACGATAACACGTTTAGGAGCAGGAGGAGAAATTTTGTGCACATTTATGTATTTCAAGTTGATGAAACATACATGCAAGTTGTTACTTGGCCTCAAAGCAATGAATGAATGAACGTCTCTAACAAGGTGTGCAAACTTACTTGGTTGCCAGTTTCTACGGAGCGCCTCGTCATAACTTTGCCTCAACACAAGGAAATCAATCACGTCCGGCATGTCGTGATACCTGTGGGAGAGATCACTTTAATGGGGAAGCGAGAGCGAAATCAAAGGCTTCATCTGTGTGAAAGTGATGCTGAATTACTCTGACGTAACACATTTCATACACAAAAACATCAACCCTACGGTAGCAGAAACTCAGCCAGCGTGTCAAAGCCAAAAACAGATTTTTAATCCTCTAAATTTTGTTTTGGGAGGAAGAGTTTTTTAATAGAGAGCCGTTAATGAAACTGAGCTGCTTACTTGACAGAATACGACTTGTCTGTGATTTTGCCAGTGCCGTGGTCAATAAGAGTCAGCTTCAGACAGCACAGTGTTGGAGGGCAGACTTCATATTTGATCCCAGTGATCTTCACAAACTCTTGGTCCTTGGAAGACAAAAAACAGGAATTTATTCTGCATCCACCTTGATTTTCAGTGTTTTTCATGAGGTCAGTCAAGATTTTTCCAAACTCTGCTCCTGAGAACATTTTCTCTTTTCTCTTATTCTTCTTACCCGCAACTCCATTTTCTTCCAGGGCTGCTTGTCCAGGTTGATGGGGTACAGCTCGCTCCGGCTCACGGCCTCAACGTAGGCTTCGTGTCCCTGCCGAAAGTAGATCACCTGACAGACGCAGAGAGGGTCAGAGGTCAGAAAGTGACTTTTCTCCTCGTGGTCCTGTACAGAGCCTCTTGTCTCATGTACACACCTCATCGCCCATTTGGGGAACAAAAGGAGACTTTCTGGGAATGACGTCAGTGATCCACGGCGAGGGTCTGAACTCATTGGAGACTTCTCTGTTGATCGACGGTCTGGCCTTTGGACGCTGATGGGAGCATCAAGATGTCAAATGTTAAAGTGGAGTCTGGGCAGCAACTGACCAGCTGATATCCACATCAGGACTACAGAAGGATAAACTCTGCACTCTGCACTGCGTTTCCCAACTCACCCTGGGTGACTTGTTCTTCGCTTTCTTGGCCTTTTTGCTTTTCTTGCTGGGTTTTTCCTCCTCATCACTCTGCTGCTTCTCCTCTTCTTCCTCGTTCTCTTCCTCCTCCTCCTCAGAGCTGCTGAGTCTGCGCTGCACTCGTTTGCGTGAGGACAGCGGGGTGGAGGGCTGCAGGTTGATGCCAGCGTCTGCCGTCCAGTCCGAGTACTCGCTGGACGTGTGGCTGTCCAATCAAAGGCAGTCATGGTTAGAGCCTTAAGTTGTATATATATGAAAACACGCAGTACAAAAACTTAATCAAATAACTTGTTTTAACCTGCTTGGTGTACCAGATGGGTGGGGATTGCCACCTAAGACAACACAAAGGAGTAACACAAGGTTTTACAGGAAAGTCATTATTTTTTTGGTTACATCATGATTTTGTGATTCAGGGAAACCCTTTTATCTGGTACTCTAAACAAGTTCAAACAAACTCAAGGAATGATTCCCAAAGAGTGTGTGACCCTTTTAAAACTTTATACCTTGAGCTGTCACTATTCCACTCTTCATCATTGGAGGAATCCAGTTCACTGCCGTCCAATTCATTGTCCTGGACAGATTCAAAAGACAAACTTAGCTTAAAACAGCCAAAAAAGACCTCAGGTGCTTGTAAATGACTCTTTTAATAAGTCAGGGAGGGGTGGAGAATGCGATACCTCAGAGTGGACCTCTGAGCTTGCGGTCTCCTCTCCCTCTTCACATGACAAGTCCATGAATTCCAGCGCGTCACCGTGGCCATGTGCTCGCTTCGCAGTGGGAGGCTCATCGTCTGAATCATCCTGAAGGGACAGATGGGACCGACTCAACACCAGCGCAAAGATTTGTACAGGAACAGTTGCACTGAAAAATGCTGACAATTCTGATTGATTGATTCTGATACTGTAATGTAATTACTGTGCCTTTAATTGTGTTACATGCACATTACAGACAAGTTAAGCACTATACATACTGTTTAATGACTATTCACAAAACAGGTACAAAAGCCATTTTTAGGATCCCCATTTAGGACAAAGGAAAAAGAAACCTACTCGACAGCTGGCGTAGATAATGCGTCTCTTCTTTGCACTGTACAGAGCAACCTCCTCATCTCCTTTGGCTGTTCGAATGTCTTCCTGGTCCCTGAAAAATAATTTACATAATGTTTTACATTTAAGAGGGACAGTAATCAAATTTAGAGCAAAGAAATGCTGTAAAATCTCATTTCTCAGTCTCAGACGGATTTCTATGGAAAGACTTTTGCAGGAAAATCCAGCTGTGTGTGCAAATGACTTCAGCTAATGATGCCATGCAACCAAAATAGGAAAAGGTAAAATAATCAGTTGTGTCACTTAAGATATATAATCCAATGTACACACAATGTGCATACAATCCAACTGCAGATGGTAAAGCTAATATCTGAGGTTTCTTTCTACCTGTAGCTGCTGGGTGCCAGTTCAGGCACCACCACCCTGTGTCTCCAGGCCTGCAGGTCTCTCTCGGTGGCCATTTGGCTACGAGGAGCGTTCTGATGCATCTGCCGGACACCTTCCACCTGCCCACTGCGGCGCAGACCCACATTAGGGGGTGACTGCACCTCTGCTCGATCATTCACCGACACTGTTAAGAGGGAAAAATAACAAAATATTACTTTCAGGGAATCTTAAAGCTAGCATCCAACATCTCACTGGATCAATATGTCAGCTACAGCAATCTAATAAAACACTGGTGGTGCATGGATACCTCTGCGTGGTGTGCTTGGCGCTGGAGTCAAGGTCGGGCCCCGTGCCTCAGCTTGCCCTTGTGGTCCTGCTGCAGGCCCAGGTGCTGCCTCTGCCCGAGGCTGGTTCTGCCGGTCCTGTTGCTCCTGGAGATGTCGGATGGCCTCATCCAGAAGGCTGCTGCGTCTTATTGCGACTGCCTCATGATCTGCAGTCTGCTGGCTGATCACCTGCTCCACCACCTCACCATCACCTGAAAACGTCATCAAACAGACAGACTGGGAGCATGAGTGGGGCGGTCGCTGGTCAGGCACTTACAGTGTGCTGGTTAGCAAATGATCACGCTTGTCAAGACATAGCAGGGAAGATATGGTTCAAATGTTCTTTATCATCTACGTCACTCTGTAACACAGCACCACCTCCAGCTCAGGGACCATCCTTTGCATAGGTGACCGTCTGGTCCACTTCACTGTTTGCTGTTGCTATACGAACTAGGGTTGTCCTAATCCGATCACGTGACCGCAGACTCGATCGGAACTCGGACGTTATGTCCTGATCAGGTATCGGATAAATAATATATATACATATGTATATTTATCTTTATTTTTAATCACATTTACAATATATGGGCTATTAGTGATTAAAAATAAATGAGAATAAAATAGTATTAATTAACTACCAACGTTTACAGGCCGGCTCTGTGTCTGTGACAGACACCACTGAACAGCACATGTGCGGAACACGGCAGCATGCAGCAGTTTGTTTTGAAGCTGAGGCGCGTGATATGCTGCTACTATGTCCGCTGTGTGGAAATATTTCAAAGTGAACGATGAGAACAATGCAATTGCAAAAACGTGAGATATGCAAAATCGGGATCTTGAGAGGTGGGAAGGACAAAGCTGCTTTTAACACCACAAACTTGATACAACCCCTCAATACACTGCACTGAGAATACGAGTTAGGAGTGCAGTTCCAAAAAGGCTACTTGATAACAGTCACTTTTATTTGCTCATTTGTTTGCATTTGATATTTTGATGCCTATTTTAAGTTAAACTGCTATTTGTTTTAATACCAGACTATAGAGTCTTTAATGTTGCACTATTCCTAATGTGAAGAAAATTTTATTTTTTTCCCGTGTTCTGTTCTGACTTGAGAATGTAATTCAAGCTACCTCATAGAAGTTTACAATACACTGCACTGCATGCATGCACAATTGTGTTACATGTTAATATAAGAGCCATTGGTAAAAAAAAAACTAAAAATAAGGGACATCCTGGATCTTATTCTTTGCTCTTAGTTCGTTTCATAATGTTTTATAGAAGTATCGGATCGGGACTCGGTCTCGGCAGATACTCAAAATCAAATGACTCGGACTCAGACTCGGGGGCAAAAAACGTGATCGGGACATCCCTAATACGAACATGTGGGGGGTGACATTGAGTAAAGCAGCCCATTTCGCTGTTGTCTGCTGCAAGAACAAACACAAGTCTTTAACTAGTCTCATCATCTCAGGATAGACACAGTCGATTCACTTTTTTAATGAAAATGTGACGGAAATGTCCCCAAAAGGACTGGAAAACTCTTCTCTTAGACGTGCATTGGAAGTGCCCTGTTGCTGGCTCCAAGAACGAACACAATTCTTCAATTCTCCCACCATCTGAGATGCTAAAACCCAGTTAATTAACTATGTTTTTGATGGAAAACTGAATAAAAGGAGTGTGGATTTTAACGTCACTCCACTGGCAAGTAACGGTACAAGCTCAAGGATGCCTGATACTGGCTGACCTAACTTCAAACTTGGAAGCTCCAAGTTTTGCCACATTTTATGTCGTCTTACTGTTTATTTTGTTGGTTAGCCTGTTTAACTTGGCACGAGGCATGTTGGAAACACTGCGCAGCTTTGATCAGCACCCAGCAGCTAGCTTGCTCAGACCATACACCGTTACAGAGCTGTAATGTTAACAGTATAAGTGCAGTTTGCTGGAAGCTAAAAACACTGGCAGAGCCGATGGGAAAGACGGAGAGGGGTGCCTAGGCTGACCAAACAGAGCAGACTGGGGTTTTCAAGGGGGGGGGGCCTTAAAACTTGCAACTAAGAGGGAGTTTCAGACAGAGAGAAAAGCGGTACGGCAGCAATGGACAGCATGAGAAAAATAACATTTTGCTTTGTTTTTTTCAGCATGGTCCCAAAAAACATAACATTTCCTATTTAAATCCAGTTGGCTCATAAAACAGCAACAAAGGGCTAATTGTGGTGAAATGAAGGCATTTGTGTGCTTATTTCCATTCTTACTCGTGGCTACGTATCCCAGCTGAGGGACCAGGTGTTCAGCAGCAATGTTCTCCCGTCCTGGGACAAGACGCTGGTACCTGCGAATCAAGTTAAGACATTTTAAAACATTGCAAAAATAGCTGTAAAAACAAGGTGAACGGCTGAAAAGTAACAGAAAGTCAAATGAAGCCGCGGTTAATGGCCGAAGAGCGCGTGGCTGTTTTATAACAGAAAGGAGGCGGTGTCTACCTTGGCGGATGGGGGTTTCCGTCCACATCCACCAAGAAGGGCGGGGGCATGAGATGAGGTGCTTGCTGCGTCTGTTCGTCCAGTACAAAGCCGTTGGTGTCCCGGATCAGCGGTCGGTAGTCTGTGTGGAAGAACACCTGGTCTGGAAGCTGTGTGGAGATGAGGAGAAGTTATGGCTTCACCCCGCTGCTTCTGCTCTACTCAAGTGAGGTTATTAAGACTTATTCTCTATGCCTAATGTTAAAGTACATGAATGACATTACTGTGGTTTTCAGTCAGTCACTGTTTGTGGAAAGACTTAAATGTGCATGTTAGGTTTATCCTTGCCTTCTCATAGGGCTTGGAGCTGCCGAAGCCAAAGATGAGCAGATGGCCATGGGAGTCTGTGCAGGCGAAGCGCTGGCCATCCGGGGTGAATTTGCAGTCGAAAACAGCTCCATGACCCTGGCCCTCAATCTGGATGAGAAACACGAAATCACCCCAGGTTCAAAAACATGTCAGCGATGTAGATACACTCAGCACAATATAAGTCAGTTTTCATACCATGTTGCTTATTGCTGTGTTTGTCATGTGCATCGTGGTGTGTCTCTACATCAGTATCATCTATTCATGTCGCAGAACTGTCGCGTTTACCATCACGTCAATGCCATGTTGTGATCGTGCTCAGTGTCAGTGTACCATGTTGAAGTAGTGCTGTGTGTTCGTTCCTTGCAGCAGATCCCATATGAAGACATTCCCATCGTGGCCGGCAGACAGGATGATCCTGGGGTCAAAAGGGTGCGGCTCCAGGACAAACACCTCAGCCTCATGGCCCTGAAAGGCAGGTTCAGGTTAGTCTCCGTGTTTAAAATGAATCTACTGGTGGAGGCTCAATAAGGGGGATGTGATATCTATTATCGTCCATATTTCACTAAGAAAAAAAAAAAACCATTGTGCACAATTACTTTGAGGATATGTAGCAGCTGCCCAGTGTAGGAGTTCCACACTTTGAGGAGATGGTTGTTAACAGCCGTGATGACTGTATTATCATGGCGATCCCATGCTACCATGGTGACTTTGGGTTTGAAGTAGCTTTCGTCTTCACTCATTGGTTCAGCACTGAGAGGAATAAAAAAAGAAATCAGAATACACACACAGTACAGTGCTGCAGCTCTCAGAATATGCTGTGTAATAGTGACAGTTGATTGATTGCTCAACACAAATGAGAATAAAATGCACGTTGCTAACAGTTCCCTCCACAGCATTGTTCTGTTCGCTGTCACTTTGCTGAATAAGATCGACACGTTAGCAGCTTCACTTATGCTCAAAACAAAGCAGCGGCACTCTTCCGCTTTGGTTCCATTAAGAAACCCAGCAGACTCAAAACGAAATCTCAATCTCTAATACCGGACACACTGGATGCACTGAGTGTGACCTCCTCAGCCATACAAACAAATAGCTAAACCTAAGTGATGCCAACTTGATACACGCTAGTATGCACAATATACTGAAAATGGTGAGATAACAAATCTATGAAAGATCTTAATGACTTTGGTCATTAAGCGTTAGTAATGAAAGGCTGTGACAACATGAAAATGACTGGCTGATGATGAGCCGATTAATGAACCTGCTAGAGAGGCTCCTCTGACAGACAAACCCAGATTATTTCTTGTATTCCTCCCAAAGAATGAAGGTAGCTAAAGGTATGGGTAGACTGATATTTATATGTCAGTGATGTACTATATTGAAATATACAGAAAATTCTACATGAAAGTGAAATAAGACCTAGATGTTTGGTGTCATTTAGTCAGTTTGACAATGAATAAAACTCTCCACAAGAATGTTAAGCTGCACCACAAGATCAGCCCCCGTGTAATTCTGTTCATCAAGCATGACTGATGGTATAGAGGGAGGCCAAATTTAGGCCAACTAGCACATTAAAATGGCAAAAAGGAAGAAATGTCTACCCATTTCCTTTTGTTACGGTCCGGTAAATTCACCCTCCTCAGTTTAAACATACTATCACTGCTTTCCTGTTTGTTCAGCAGGCAGATCGCACTGTCATAGTTATCAACATACAGTTAAGCAACAAGGTCAGTGGAGGTATACAAATGACAAAATTTAATTTCATGGAATTTATTTATCTTGTTTTTATTCATAAATATTAGTGGATTTTAAAGGAGTGATTAATTCAAAGACCACATCAAAATTAACACAGAACTGTATTTTGAAAACATCCTTGCCATCAGCAGGAAACAGTTTTAAGCATTCAGAAATCTAGAAATAACCATTGTAATAAAGGTCTTCACAGAGAAACCTTCACACGGGAAAAACTTCACTCATAGCCATATCCACACTGGTGGAAGAACAGCGAAGCGGCCCTTACCCTGGAAGAGTGGCAGACATGTTGAGCAAGAGGCACCTCCACTGCTGCCGCTGATGGAGCTTCCAGATCCGCGCTGTTCCATCTCGACTTCCACTCACGAACCTGTGACGGGATGGCAGCAAACACCTTGCACCATGACTGTGTACACTGTCACGTTTAACTCAGCGACGGGGAGAAATCAATGGGGACTGAGTGCAATGCTTTTTACCATACCTTTCACCTGAGTGGCAAAACTGGATGCTGTCAACTTTGTCCTGGACGGAGAGCAGAAAGAGCGATTGTTATAGTTCTGTGTGAGGCTGAATGTTTCATGTTTTGACCCAGAGATGCAGAAGAAAATGTCTGTCAATATGTTCTCTGTATACATGCGACCTGCTGCACATCAAGGTTTAGCTTTTGAGCGTTCTCACCGTGTGCTCATGGAGCTCTGATATCTTTTCTGGACTCCCGCTTCCCATGTAATAGATTCTGATGACATCATCGGTACTTCCTGTCGCTAAGAACATCCCACCTAGAGAGGAAAAAAATCTGTTTAACCCAAAACCCAGCAAAAAAAACAAACAATAACAACATGATATGTCAATCTAAAAGGACTCATTACCTGGACTGAAGGAGGAGCACACAGTCTGAACTCCTGGCCTCGGCCGCTCTGTGAATTTGTGTGGCCGATCGCTTGAGGGACAGCAGAGAAAATGTTCATGATTTTATACAAAACAGGACAAGTGAATACATTTCACTGACACACAAAAGTAAAAACCCACAATATTTGATTGTCTGAGTTTTTTAAAGGATTCAAAGAATGCCTTGACCATGAGCCCACATCTTTGATAATCATAGCTACTCCTGACTTTTCTATCCAGTGTTGACCTGTTGGCCCATCCCTCAAAAGACCTCATTTCAAGTTTCATCTAACCTAACTGGCATTTCAACTTCAGGGTGACAGGTGTGATAAGTCAGGTCAGATGTCGACTTAACATTCCTTTGCCAGATAAGGCTCATCCACAGGCTTAGGACAACAGAGATCACTTAAGGCCCATTTATCAAGTCTCTCTTCAGATCACATTAGTTCGTTTTATACTTTTACCTCTTTGCTTGATATACAACCAGATGTTTGTAGATTCTGTTTATTTAAGTGAAGCAGGCTCTTTGAATGCAGCTATACTCAGGGACTGTATGAACAACATTGTAGCAAGTGTTGAAACACTGACAACCCGGTTTGGTTGGTCTTCCACTGTTTGCTGTAGGCCTATTGTTGATTTCCATAAGAAGAGCTTGTATTGAGCATGTTTCACTGTTTGCAAATTGCCTTGTCAGTTCAACTGACACACAAACAAAACCTTTTTTCAAATACCAGGAGTGTGAACATTCGTTTAAACATTATATTTACTCATAATTGGCAATACGAAACACATTTTTTTTTTTTTTCAATGTACTGCATACTATGACTGAATATCACCAAAAAATTTGAAGGGTCATTGAAAGCAGCACTCACCTAAAGTTGATGTTGTTGACGTCCCACTGCCAGAAGCAGACAGTAGCATCAGTTCCAGTGGACAGCATATAACGTTTTGAGCCCTTGGCAAACGGTGAGAACTGAAGACACAAATATTAAATGTTAATACTCGCCCTTATGGTTCCCGTCAGCAAGAATCCTGATCTTCAGTCATCAGAAGTTTAATTCAATTCTTTGGTGTACAGGCAAAGTCTTGATCATTTCATGTGATGGCATGAACACCATTAAAACGACTGACTGACTGACTGACTGACTGACTGACTGACTGACTGACTGACTGACTGACTGGACCAGAAACTGTCTTCAACGCCATCTTTAATATTTGGTTTGACAATACTGAGATGGAAAGCAAACGAGTTTCCATCCAAGCAGCATCGTGCACATGGTGCAAAAATGTTTTTACACTTAGCAGAGGCAAGTTGTCATAGTGATAAAGAAAAGATGCAACGAAGGCTGATGGAAACAGACTTTTAGAACAACATAAAAAAACTTTGCCAAAGCTGCTACCACCTCTTCTCGATTCATTTCAAGCAGTGCCAACACAGCAAATACAGACTGCCATCCAATGTTTTTAAGCCTCTGCATGAATGCAAAAGCACAGCACAATATATGCAATCAATTAATTAAAAGTTCAAATTCCATCTCAAGCGGAAAGTAGAAAAAGATGCACAGCGTACCAGAGTCATACACACTCTAAATTATGTCATCTTTCGGGTCCTTTTAAAAGCAGAATTTGCACATTTCAACAAAAACAAAAATCTGCATCCTCTAAATAGTTAAGTAATGCAAAATGAGGTGCAGTACAATAAAGAAACGGAATTATGAGAGCTGCATGGGTGGAAATACTTATTAATATAATAAGTATATCTACAATCGCATGATTTTTGCTACAATTTAGAACGACCAGAAAACAGGCATCTCATGCAAATAATGATTAAATACATTTGTATGAACTTTTGTGTTTTACCTGTAGGGAGGTAATGGATCCACTGTGCCCCTGCAGCACAGCCACAGGAGCACAGGTACGAAGGCACCACACACGGATGGTCTTGTCACAGCTTCCCGCAGCAATTAGCGTGTTCTCATAATTAACCGCCAAGTCTGTGATTTCTGCAGAGTGTCCTCGCAATGTCGAATGAAGCCTTCCATCAAATGAAGACCAAATCTTCACCAAACAGTCATCCGAGCCCTGACAGAGAAAAATAACTTCTACTTCAGTATTCATTCAAGACAGGTCTGGGGTACAAAGTAAAGATGGTGGCCTGTCCTATGACATGAGCAACTTGGATCTAATCATAAAAATAATAAGTATGTCAGGTCACAGTCAGCTGAGTGTCAAACTGATGACTGTGCTGTATCAAGAAATTCTGTGTTGAAAAGTTGCATCTTACTGTGAAGATCCTGAGACCGGTGCGATCAAATGCAATGCAGTACACTGCAGACAGATGCCCCAGGATCCGCCTATGCAGCCGCATGCGCTCATAGTTGCTGACGGGGTTGATGGAGCTGAAGCGTTGCGCTCCTGTCAGCTCTCTCCCTCCAAGGACCTTCACTGTTGAAGATAAGACGCCAATCATCAGAATATAGTGATGTAATTAGAGGGCTGCAACAACACTGGGATCAACACAAACGCAGTGGGAGGGAGATATATTTACTCTAATGTGGGCAGGAGTGGAGGGGCATTATCATCATGGAATGAGTGTAGATGTGTTAAAATACAGTCATACTGTCATTCTTGGGCTTAACCAAGCACAGCACAGCGCCAAATGACATTAGGCTTTGGGTTAGCTTGTCCCTCTCGCTAAGTTCATTTAGCTCTCTTTTTATAACCATCACGTCACACAAAGTCTACAGCATGAAATGAAAAGGCCATCCCCAAATCAGATGTGATCTGTAAACAATAACAGCATGGCTGCCGCTCTGAAGTCTGATGCGTCTGGTTTGTATGTGTTGCTACGGAAAACGGCAAAATATCAGACAAACAAGAACGCCATCCATAAGGTTTTTATTTACTGCCCCGGAATTAAGTTACGATGAGCATTTAATGAGGCCTATCTGTCGTGCATTTCTCCTAAAAAGGTGGCTTTCTTAACAGCTGAGAAACTTCAATATGTTTCTTTGAACAAACAAAAAAATCAGACCTACATGTGTAATATTTTCCCTGAGGAGGGACATGTTTGAAATAGAAAGCATTGTTGCAAGCAGGCATAACAAGAATGTGGCAGCAGTGCGGAGGAGACGAACGCTTCAACCGTAGGGACAGGAATCGTCAAAAACCCTCAACACGCAAACAATTCAGTGCAAACCTCTCGATGAAATGATGCTTTTGATCAACATAATTGTCATGTTCATGACAACTAACTCTGCGATGTAACAGACTGCATCAAGGCGACCAATCTGGCTACATGATGGCAGCATACCAAAATGATATTTGTCAACAATAGCCTGAAAAATGCCTCTTACTAAAATTTCAGTCTGGGTAAAGAGGAAAAAACAGTGAATTACACAGTGTGTCATTCAGGATCGATTGAGGATTTGAAAATGTCATACTTTTTAATGTGCTCATTATCCAGTCATCCAATGACTTGTCAGCACACACATACAGTAACATGAACAGTAAGTGAAGGAGAGGCATTTGACAACACTGCCAAGCAACACCAGGCCAAGCGCATCAATTCAAGGCACATCCATTTGCTTTAAAAACACATAACAGGAATACTGAGTGACTTACCGAGGTGTGGAGGTTTCTTGCAGTTCAAAGGCCTCTCTGGTGGTCTGCCCCGGTGAAGGGCTGCATATGATGAAGCTTCAAACCGCACACTGTCGCAGTCTGTAAAGCAAAACAAAAAGTTCACAGAATGATTCAGCTAATAATCAGCTCCATGTTGGGAAAAGGAGAGCCAAACAAAACAAGAAACTATTCAACCTTTCTATGATGCAAAACTCAACATTTATTGGTGTCAGAGGCCCAAATAATTTTCACAACGAAGTGCAGAGAAAAAAAGCTCATTATAAATTTCTGCCTCCAGAAACACTTGACAGGCTCCTTGACAGCTGTGTACCTTTTGCGGTCCGAAGCATTGACTGCTTTCCAGACCCCAGGAGAGAGTGTACACCTGGGACACATGATGGCACCTCTTTGTCAAGAATTGGTCCAATCTGCCTACATATCCGTAGCAAATGGTCTGGTGCAATATGTCTGTTGGCTGCAACCTGTCAAGGCAAACAAAGACAGAGCAGTGACATGACACTGAATATAGATCACTGCCCAAATGACTGGTCGAATGGACAACAATTTTGATAATCGATTGAGACTGAAATGCCAAACAGCCTTCTTAAGTATGAAGATTTGTTTCTTTTCCTTGTTTCATATTACTGTACACTGAATTTGTTTGGGTTTTAGGCTGTTGGTCAAACAGAATAAGCAATCTGAAGATGTCAACCATGGTTTTCAGAACCTGTGATCATATTTCACCCTGTTCTGGTATTTTCATACACTAAACAACGAATTAGAAAATAATCAACAGATGATGAGATAATGGAAATAGTTTTTAGTTGCCATAATACAGATTGTATCTATGATGTAGTGTGGGGGTTTTCTGTATTTTATGCGTCATAATAAACGTGTTTAAGACTCTTTTCGGGGTTGTGGCCTGCCTAAACAGTTTTGTCAGAATAAATGTCTGACAGGGTAATCGGTGGTCTCATGTGCTTCTCGACTCCTTTTCCAGAAGGCGTGACTTCTTATGCAAAACTGTTCCTTTTTATGGACCAATCACAGCGCAGGTCACATGCAAAATAACGCAGAGACAGCGCATTCCGGTATCTGATTGGCCAGCGGAGCCGTCTCGACGTAGCAAGCAGCCGAACTACCCACCCTATCTGCAGTACAACAGTAGGAACTAAATAATATTAAACCCTCTGTCCAAATACAGTTTTCTGAGCGACCATACCTCAATACACTCGGAAAAGTTAAGTCAGTGGGTACGAGTCATGACCTTGTCAATCACCCCAACTCAAGGAAAGCCGACAGTTGTCCAGCAGGAAAAGAACAAAGACCGTAAACAAGCACAGAGCGTGGACACAGAGTCTCCCTGTCACAAGACAATAACAACCTCCGACAGCAGATATTAACTTAAATCTTACCACATCTTCGTATGTTCTCGGGTGCTCGTTTCCCAGCCAGTCCAATCTCCCGGGTAAGAGCTGTTTGGAAAAGCGGAGTCAGCACAGAAACACCAGCAGGTACACATTAAGCCAGAAAAAAACCGGGTGATGTCAAAAGAGTGAGACGTGCAGAGGTAACGTTACGAAAAAGTCGACTGA
This sequence comes from Chaetodon trifascialis, assembly GCF_039877785.1. NCBI lineage: Eukaryota > Metazoa > Chordata > Actinopteri > Chaetodontiformes > Chaetodontidae > Chaetodon > Chaetodon trifascialis. The sequence goes on from NC_092064.1 coordinate 12,130,110, forward strand.
GTGAGACAAGTTTTATGCCCAGACTCAGCCGACACCGACGGATAGCAGCTAGCAGTGACCGAGCAGCAGAGGCAGCGGGGATACACACCTGATATTCCTCTAGTTCGCTCGCCAGGACCTGCAGTGGATGAAAAAGCGGCGATTCAGACTGGATTGTCTCCATTAACTCTATTATCAACTAGCGAGTCAACTATTTTGAAAGACAACACATCGTGCCAGTCAAGGCACGCCAGCTCACCTCAGCCGCTCTCCGACATGGACCCGTTGTTAGGAAACGAGAAATCAAGTAATAGAGCTCTGAAATTGAACAGTGAGGACATTAAGCGTGAGAAAAAGCAGCCGTGGTATCAATTAGCACGAGCGATATGGTTGTAAATGAACAGTTAGGCGATCAACTGGGTTTACTTCTGCAGCTTACCCGACTCAAGGAGCGAAATGTTCCGATTTTTGGCCATTGAATCGGCCGTGATTTGGAGAGGTGAAACAAATTTTAGGCTAACTTTATGACTACAGAGAATAGGATATATTTATTTAATTTCGGTTACACAGCTCTGACCCCCTCCACGGTTGCTCCCGCTTTCTATTCAGCCTGTTAGCAGTCGCCATTGGAAGGATGAGGCCTCAGCGATACGACTTACTTCCGCCACAGCGGAGCAACACAGGAAAAAGGGGGTGGGGAGGAGCACTTTAGACAAAAGACAAAAGTGAACGTTAGCCCGTCACACACAAACATTTTCATTGTTTAAGTGAAACGCCGGGCATCGATACGACTATAAGCACACGTATATTAAACGAATAAACAAACGTATCTATGCATATGAATAGCGCAGACCGCAGTAAATCAAACGTCCGCCCCCTTTTTACTGACCAAGGTCGTGAGTTCTGCACATGACGTCATGAGTAATGGATGCCAATTTGCTTTACCAATTTCTTGATTGATACGTTTGATAAATTGGTCATTTTGATAGATAAATCACTTTTAAACCAGCCCTCTATTGAGGAAAATGTACTAAAATATCATCACTGAGTTGATTTCCTCGTAATACACTGAGCTGAGTTCATATTGCCCAAGTCCTAGATTTGCTATGCTTTATCATGGTACTCTTAATACTTTTTGGACAGGCTACCCGGAATTTGGACAGCACTGTAGTGGTAGAAGAAGTATTAAAAAGTAAAGGTACTCATTATGCAGACTGGCTTCTTTCACAGTGCTGTTTTATCACATGATATTATTCAGTCTTTATCACTAACAAATACATGGAAGAGCATTGATATTATATTAATATGGAGCCAAATTTAGATATTTTTTTTTAACGCAAAAAGTAACTACAGTATTAACTATAGGTGTCAATTAATGCAGTGGAGTAAAAAAAAACAAAACATTTTCCTCTGAAAAGGGATGGGGTAGAGGTATTAAGTAGCCTGAGTGGAAATACTCAAGTAAAGCACGAGTATGTCAAAATCGTGAATAAATGTCATTACATTCCAGCCCTGCCAAGCTCAGAGGTGAAACAGGCAAAGTGGGCAAGGCCCCAAAGGTCCTACATCCAGCGTGTGTCACTTGCTTTTTTTGGAATGTGATTATTTGCACAGTTGTTTGGCAATTTGCACTGAAGGACAATATCCACTCATTTCTGCATTATTGCATTATTGTAGAGGGGCCTTGTTTAAAAATCTGATTCATATGATCATTTTACTTTATACTGTGCTCACGTGATGAAGCTCACATGGTGCTATTTTCCAAATAAATTTCATCAAATTACCACAATCTGAAACCAGTGACCAGGTACCATTCCAATATAAGAGCACTGGTTTCTGGGTCTCTGTGCAAAATATAATGAAGGTGTCATTTACATACACTGGAGACTGAAGCAAATGCCTCCAAATAGGTTAATTTGGCAATGCGACACACAAAGGGGTCCAAAGATACAGTACATTTACAAGGCCAGTATAATTAAAGGAATAAGAAAGAACAAAAATCTTTGCGTTTGGAACCTAGATGTTCATTATTGACCTTGACTGCTGAAAAAGACTGAGACACAGCAGACAGCCCCAGAAAATCCTCATAACTCATCAGCAGCTTAGGCCAACACTGAGGGCCATAACCTGTAATGAGGGGTCACAAGACTGGGAACCACTGAGGATTTTGTCAATAGTCCTGTGCCAGTTGTATGTTACAGAGGGATGCACAGACCAGATCTGATTCTGTAGCTGTAATATTTCAAAGATATTTTCTTTATGAAGCAGTCAATTGCCACAGGATGCCAGATTCCCAGAGGCCTCAAATGTTTCACTTTGTGGCGTCTGTGGTAATTATTCATACGTTTAATTATATGGGAAGATGCACTACAGCACAACATCAACTGACCTAAGAGCTTCAAGGCAGACCCTGCTTTATCACCTGATCTCGATGTCCGGTGTCAATGTCTAATTTCAAGACTTTTGTTATTTCAGCAGATACAATATAATACTTACATGATTCATATTCCTAAACAAAACAAAAACAGAAAACCTCGAAAACCATCCTTGATTGGGGGCCCGAGCACATTAGTCCAGCTATGTTACTGACACTGTGCAAGGTTTTACTGTGTATGTGACAAACATTTTCCCCAAACTTCTGGACATAATGATTAGGTTTTTATAGTATGTACTTTATTGCCTGAACATTTTATTCTGGACATTCTATGAGCAAAGCCCTGCGCTGTTTGGAAAAACAAACAAAAAAAGCCATTATTTTGAATTATGCTAAAAGGCACATTTTAACTTTACCTTCCAGTAAAACTGTATTTCTATGCATATAACTCAAATGGATTTAACAGATCAGTTCACCTATTGTAGGTTTACGTACCCTTTACATCAAGCTACTCCCCACAAGTTCTCTTATTAACTGGAAATGGGATTTGAGTTCAAAATTCAACACTGAGTTACACATATATTTGGTGTAAGGATTTCTGCCCATCATCATCATCTAGTTGTCACTGAAGTGGATAACAATAGCATCTCAAATTGCTTTTAACTAATCACTGTACACAGGATGAAATATAACTGATGAAAAAACAACTGCTCAGATAAGAGAAATTCCCACTTTAATTGGCATTTTATACCATTCATAAAGAAAACATTTTTTCTTTTTTTTCTTTCTTTTTTTAAAAAGGAGGAAACTGTACATTGGTAGAGAAATCCCAAAACCACAATAGATATATCCACAAATTTGTGGCATATGCATTTTGTCGACTGAGGTGAAAACAGCATGACAACTATGATTGACTCTGTAATACATTTTGTTTTGAGCACAGCCGAGAGTGTGGATCAGTCCACAAATGTACCATCACTGATGCATGGAAAAACAAAAACAAACAAACAAGCAATTCCAGTACTAGTGACATGATTAAAGTGAACGTTGCAAACAACACTTACTTAGCACAGACCACAACTCTCAAACTTTCAATCGTCCTATTCCCCATCAAACACACAGTATTACGATGTGTTAAGTTCAAAAACAGTACAGGTTAAAAAATGCCTCGAGATGCCTCGGGAATGTCTCAGGTAAGCTCTCCCAGAGTTGAACATCACATCAAAATTCCTGATATAGGCATGACTGCATGTCATGCAGAAAACTACAACCTAAAAGGCTAGATAAGAAGCCATAGATACAAAGAAAACACAAGTACAATGAAAACAACAAAAAAATAAACAAAAAAGCTGAAACAAAACCCAATGACTGAACCTTTCCCTTCACAGAAGCTGTGAAAAATGGAATTTGAAGTATTTGTTTAAATGCATTTCTGTGATCGCATCCCTAAAAACATTGCTGTCTTATGAAAATAGGAGATAAAAAATAATCTCTGCATTGTACAAGAGGTACAGGAAGCGTTGGCAAGAGAGCTTCAGGGTGTCACAGCTACTCAGCTGTTTTTTCCCCCTCGCCGGCCTTGCCCTCCTTTTCGCCTGCCTCATCTGCTGCTGCAGCCGGCTGGAGGATGGAGAAAACATGCTTTATTATTTTGGTTTTCCTTGAACGCTGCTACGGTGCAAAACAACAGAAAGTCAATTTCGTGTGGCAAGAGTCACTAAGAGGAAAACTCATAATACCTCCTCGGCTTTGGCCTCCCCGTTTTCTGCAGGAGCTTCTTCTTTCTCCGCCTGGGGTTCTTCTTTCTTCTCTTCTGGCTTAGCCTTTACCGCCTCCTTCACCTTTTTGGTCTTAGGAGATGTCTACCATGTCAAAAACAAACCAAGCAGCATGAAATGCATCGCCAAATACACGTAAGAGAAAATAAAACTGGATTAGAAATAGATACTTCGTGCTCTGACAAGATTTCTCATTTTACCTTTTTCTTTTCTGGCTGTTCTTTTGGCTCTGTCTCTTTCTGTAACACACACACAATAATGTGCCATATTACACCAACAAAATATGCATAGTAAGAGTAGAACATGCACAGATTTTTAGTAAAGCATTGTGGCCTTTGTAGAACTTACGTCTATCAACCTCTGAGACTTTCTCCTTGGCTGCAAAACATATAATAAAATGTTAGTTCAATCATTTGGAAATATTGACACACATAATAATAATAATAATAATAATAATAATAATAACAACAGCATGAATACCATATAAACCGTAGAACCCCCCCATAAAGTTTATGATGAAACAAATCACATGTCTGTTAGATCAACACAAGGTGCCTCTGTTGAATGCACGTTGAACGTTTTTGTGTTGTCGTGGAGGTTTTAATTTGTTATGCGTGTGAAACAGTTTTTTGCCTTGTGAAAATAAATACAACCACTTGTATTTATTGGTTTATAAAGTCTGTTAAACAAGTTCCTCATATGCAGCAACTTCTGACTAACAAATTACAGCCAGACTTATGGTTAAGTGAAAAGCTCTCTCCTTGTGAGAGCAGCAAATTAAATACTTATTCAATCATATTCAATAGTTATAGACAAACTAACAAAACATATTCAGAGGTGAAAATGTAACATCCTTGACAGAGGACATAAAACTGTGTTGCCCGCAAATTACCTCAAGGAAACTAAGAGTGAAACTGAGATCCCTACATGTGCCCCTATGTAAAAGGCCTCCATAGGGAACAGTATATTGAGATTTGGAAGCAGTATAATTGAGAAGTAAGGCTGCATGATTGTTCTTCATATGTACTTTATGCTCATGTTGTCATCAACAAAATATGGTATTATGGGATTTGTAGCAAATTATGGTGTTAATGCTGCGCAGGTAAAGTGAACTTGTCAGAACTTCTGAGGGCAGGATCAAGTCTGAGGCTGAGAATCAAATCACACAAATTCAAAGGGCAAATCGGCAAATAAGGAACCAATTTGGGCTAACCAGCGCCCCCTATTGGCTTTGCAGCTCCACATACCCAATAAACTGACCAGGTTTGCCCCATAACCTGTACATTAAGACCAAATGATTGATAGAAGCCCAGTTTTCACCATCAGGAGTAAAACTGGGCTGCATCAATCTATGTAAAAAGACACCCTGTCTCAGCCGAGACCATCTCCTTTCCCCTGACAGAAAATAGAACAAAATGTTCATTTGGGTGTCAACAGGGGCATCGAGATCTGCTCAGGCCAGTAGAGGTGCCATGGATTGAATACTAACCTCTGCACCCGCATCTGCTTCACCGGTAGACTGTGAGAGACAGAGACAGGAAAAATTATTTAACAGGAACATCATCCATTCGTAAGTGAGCTGAAGTGGGTGTGTAAAGCAAAGGGGGGATGGGCACTTCTCCCTCCCCTTTAGTCACAAAGAAATTATGCAAGTGGAGACACCTTTCTAATTTGACTAAAGAAGGTTTAACCAGCTCAAGTTTATTCCCGCCATGCGGTGTAGATCGTGCTTGATGAGGCAGAAATGCGTGCGTAAAGCAAGCATGGTGCTGTACCTGCGCAAAGACGAGTGCCGCTCCTGCATACACCAATACAGGGAATGTACTTGGAGCCCAACGTGACTAAACCTCAGGGCTATTCAATCAAACTTCCTCGACTGTACGGGCTTCTGAACGGCCAGATGTGTCGCTATCTTTTCGAGGATGTTTCAGCTGCCATGACACCGCTGAAGAAAAGACTGTACACCTCAAAGGCTGACGCGCAGCAGCGTTAAAGTACGCGCAGGCAGAGGTCAAAATCTCATCAGCGTGGGCTGCAAAAACGCAAAACAACACGACCCTCATTGCAATGAGCTGCCGGAACACTAAGGCGCACAGGCGCGATAAGTTCAAACATCCAGATGAAATTACGCAAGGAATTTCCTTGAAATGGCAACCTGTTCATCGACGGCGGTTACACCTCTTTGTCTGATCCCAGCACACAGTGTCGGTAAATTATTATTTAAGCACAGACAGATGCACATTTCAGCAACTGAACCACCCAAAAGTCGCATTAGACGAGGCCGTGTCATTTGCAAACTTGTTCGATGGCACTGCGTGTTGTACTGTAAGTAAAAAGGCGCCACTTCCCTGTATCAACAGGGTGGACACGACCGACCTGAGCACTGTAAAGGTAGACTTCATGCATGCACATGGAAGCGCTGTAGCGAGTATTTATAGCGATACATTAGAGCTCATGCAGTGTGAAAAGACACATTGGAGTGAAACAGAAATACAGCCTATGTATTTTAACCATGTTAACACATTCACTGTATGTATCATATTTCACATAATGTACACGTTTGAACTTACTTTTTTCTTTCCCATTGTGGCTTAGGTTGTGCGGCAGAGATAAAAGAATAACACAGGCTTTCACAGTTCAGGAAACTGAATTTGCCCTACACCTCAGCCTACACCTCCAGAACAGTCTGTAACTTAACATAAACGACGGACCAGTACTAGAACTAGCTGAAACCGGATTGGATCCCCCTCTTGGTATATTTTATTCCCTTATCCTACCAACCTACCAGGAAGATGTATCCCCCGCCCCTTGCATCCAGTGATTGGCTTTGACTTCGAGGCAACACATTTTTGAACCATAACATCTTACCTGTGTGGGTAGGACTGTGTGCCAATCAGTCAACCGGAGCCAAGTCTCACTTTTTAATCACGGGCTGCTCTCGGGGTGCGTGAAAAGTGTGGAAAATGCATGGCGACCATCAGTGTTATGAGGTACTCAATAAGAACGTATGTGCACAAACACGCTATAAAAAGACGCATGCCAAGTCCTAAATTGTCACTGTGTGATTTGAACGTTGTTGTTGATACAGTTCCCATGTATACTGACGTTATCAAAGCCTTATATTTATAAAAGTTGCAGATACAAACGAAATTACACGTTACCAGCTCACATTTCACTACAATTCTTATGATATATATTGTGTAACCTATATATACATCCATATATTTTGTGGTATATTGAGACAAATGAGTCCATAGGTATTGTGTTTTTAAAAAATAGCCTTCGTTTGCCTTTAGCTATTGTCAGCATAAGCTGAATGGTCTAATTACGTTGTGAGTGCGCCGTGTCGCCCAGAAGCTCCACAACTGCAACAGGGAGGCTGACTGGAGGAGGAACAAACATGGCGACCGGCTGTGCGTGGTTCCTTGTGCTTGGCTCGGTTTTTCTGTGCAATCTCATGAAAACACTGTTGCCGACCATATCATCTTTCGTAAGTAGGGGCTATTGGTAGATTATATTCTGTTCTTAAAGGTACGTGATATACATTATGAGTGTTGGTGTAATTCCTGTAGAGTCGTCTCACATGCTGCAGACTAGCTTAGCTTACTGTAAATCGAGGCTAATGGCTAATGCTACATGGCTGGCTAGCTAGCCAGCTTGAAACAACGTAGAGGTTCCTCTATGGTTAGTGGGTGGGGTTTTCCGGAGGTCCCAGTGTAGTTACTACACAGCAGGGGCGAACACTGTAGTGCTGCACCATTATTCAAACGCAAGGAAATGACTGTAACGTGAACGCTGTGTAACAATTTACAGCTTAGCGTTACAGCTAAAGATAGCTTAGCAAAACAAGAATCTGTGTAATTATAAAACCTGGGCGCGAGACAGTCGGAAGTGACCACTTTAGCAACACTGATGAATTGTGTGTTTGAGCCTCTGCACTAATAAACAATAGAACAGCCTGTTGCCCAGTTAAACTCTCTCTCTGTTTTCTCAGTAATGGTGTTTTGTCTTTCTTTCAAGCTCTCAAAGATGGTTCAGAAAGATGCAGAGCAGGAGAGTGAGATGAGGGCTGAAATCCAGGAGATGAAGAAGGAGCAGTCCTCCATTAGCATGATGGATGAGTTTGCCAGATATGCCAGACTGGAGCGCAAAATCAACAAGATGACCGACAAGTTGAAAACACATGGTGAGAGGCAGAAGTAGTAATTGTGATTGGCGTGCAGAGAGTAGACAGTGTGACAGACTGAGACATGTAGCAGCAACCAATCAAATCAAACCAAAGACCTTACAAAGAACATAATGTTGTGATATTTTTTACCCTTTGACTGGTTGAAACACATTAATTGGGAAGGTACAAAAGTAGATTAGCCTGGTTTCACATCTGTGCTTTTTTCAGTGATTCAAATAGTGAAATAAAAGGAACTATTATAGTCTGATTGACGGGTTAAAAATATTAAAAGAAGCTGCATCGCCACAAAAATGTGTATTGAGTCTAATACTTGTTTATTTCCTGACCTTTGCAGTGAAATCAAGAACAGCACAACAAGCCAAAATGAAGTGGGTTGTGAACATTGTCTTTTATATTCTGCAGGTAGGTTGAGATCCACATGGAGAGCTACTTCACATGTAAACAGGGATCTGCAGTCTTTGATACGAAAACTTTTTTTAAAAAGCTTTTTATTTAAACATTTTATTCAGACATCATTAAATGTAAAAGTTAATGTTGCTAGCATAATTACAGGCTCATAAAGTACATGTTGTATATCCAGGTATTCCTTTCTTTTGTCTGTCAGGCTGCTCTGATGATCTCCTTGATCTGGAAGTATTACTCTGATCCAGTGACCGTGGTCCCCAGTAAATGGATTGCCCCTGTGGAGCGCCTTGTGGCCTTTCCAACAGGAGTGGCAGGTCATCGTTCACATTTGCTAGAATATAATTAACAACAAGTTGTGCACAACAACTCCTCAATGATAACATAATGCATATAGGATATAATGTTTGGGGTTGTATATATAGATTACAGCATTTTGTCCTTTCCCTCTCTTAAAACTGACCGAGCTGTTCCTTCTTTACAGGTGGAGTAGGAATCACATGCTGGTTGGTGGTTTGCAACAAAGTGGTTACTCTGGGTCTCCATGCTGTCAGCTAGAGACTCCAGCTGAGTTAAATAAATCAGTACTCTACCTTCTTGCTCAACATTTTGTTGGTGAAAACCATAGTTTGGTGTCATTTTTGTAATCTGCTTCTGGCCAACATGTAAAAATGCAGAGCATTTTGGCGTCGACTGTTTCATGTTTATAACATTGTATTTTGGTGATGTTTAATTTTTTTTCAATTTTTGTTAATTTTAATTTAATTGTGAGAATGTTTCATCTGTTTGTTGGTTGATTTGGGAATGTTGAAAGGCTTTTTTAAGAAGAGATAATAAAAGAAAAGCTTTTGAGTATTCCTTGCAATCTTATTAATTGGGAATACACTAGCAAAATAAGTCAGGTAGTTTTCTTAAAGTAAAACTAATGGATTAAAACCAATTATACAGATCACAATAGATTGTTTTAACTCTTGGGTGGTCATTTATCTGGAGAAGTACCTCAGGGTGAAAGAATCAATACAGTTGATATTCCACTTTTCCTTTTTACAGCAGCTGGAAAGTCCACATATATCTGACAGTTTGCCCTCAGCTACATTCTGCAGTCCAGTCACTAAATCATTCCGGCCCTTAACCGTTTGATTGGATCAAAGGGCTCCTCGCCTGCCTGCTCTTTCTGTTTTGACCTGCCCTTTACTCACACTGAAAGCTGTGATTCCTGATTGCTGTGTTTCCACCCTCATCAGGCTCTTGGTACCTCACTGGGATTCAGGTCTACACTACTGTAAGCAGTCTTGTTCTTATATTTGGAGACAGCTGTTGGCAGGTTAGGACCACTATGGTATTTTTACCTCAATTTATAATGGTTAGTTTTCTCAGTCTCATTGGTGACCACCAAACAGGAAGTACACCATCAAACATAAGCAGTATCTGTGGGCTAGAAGAAGAAGAAAAAATGTACTTTTATTTATCACACGTTAGTTGCAAACACTACATGCACACATGCTTCCGTGAAATTGTTTTCTCCGCATTTTGACCCATCCTCAGTCTGTCGATCCTCCGCGGTGGACCAGGAGCGATGGGCTGCCAGCTGCCAGCCGATCTTCTTGCATGTTTTAAGTGGGGGTTATTACGGAGGAAACCCTGGGTGAACACGGGGAGAAGGCATGGTGGAGGACACGCCACCAGCGCCCACAGCGGGATTCGAACTGGGGACCTTCTAGCTGTGAGGCGACAGTTACCACTTGTTCCACCGTGCTAATGGCCAATGGAGAATACTGATCCAGATTTCTTAACCAAATTCTCCCACAAATTCAGCTGAGGCTGAATTCAGTTGGGATATTCTTATTATTGGATTCAAAACCCTGTTGAACAATCTGTAGATTAGGAAATTGTAATTTGGAAGATAAAGCTGCCATCACCAAGAGGCATGTACAATAAACAATGATCACAGGACAGGTATAATGATTAAATAACACTGCGTAGGAAACACACTTTGCAGCTTACTTGAACCTCCATCCTCACCTGATCTATTTGTAGAAAGCAGGATAGCTTTTATGCCTTGTACACCTTCCTTTGTCAGTGATCATTTGGTGATTGAGTGAGGCTCAGTCAAGTCAAGATTCCTCTCCAAGTCCTAGCATATAGCAGAGGAATGAAATCATCAAAATTTCTGTTCCTATCTATCCCTCAGCATACTGGAATGGGGAGGATGTGACACCCACCACCGCCCCAGTCCCCTGCTCTGAGCAGTGAGCAGAGCACAATAGACAGCAAGCTACACCAAACTAACTTGTGAGAGGCTGCTTTCTGAGTCTCAGAAGTGCTGCAGTGCCTCCTTGTGGCGATGCTGGAGCCTCATCAGCAGCTTGTTCTCAGTCATGGCCTCGCTCAGCAGCTCCTCAGCTCCTCAGCTCCCTGAGGCAGCTTGACTCAGTAGACTGGGGGCTTGATCTAGAGGCAACTTCAGGACTTGGAGGCCTGCAGCATATTTTGTCTTTTTTTACCTGAAGAAGAGAAAAAAGTACTTAGTCATGAAAATGTAAATTGCATCCAACATGTTTACACATAAGCAGCACAAGTCCCATTACACAATTATGAAATCATGTTAAATGAAATGCCTTTTACCCCGTCTGGGTGGCTTTTCTCCTCGCCTTTGTCTGATGACTTGGCTTTTGGGCTCTTGTCTAGAAGTGAGTCAGCTTGGTCTTCAAAGTCAGAGGAGTAGTGTGAACTCTTAGAGGCACAGTGCAGTCTGGAGGGAGTGGACCACCTGGAGGTGTCGGTGCTGCAGCTCACAGCATCAACATCGCCCTCCATCTTCAGCTGCATCAGGCTCTGCTGCTTCGCATACACACTTGTTGGCTTCTCCACTCTGGCTCTTAACGTGAGCTTACACAAAATCAAAATGACATAGGACGTCATTTTCCAGTTAAAATAAAATACAAAGCTGAAGAAGTTGACAAACCAGACTAATTTGCATTTTTGAGGTCAGTAACACTCTGAAATGCTCAGGAGCTGTTTTGTTTAGAATGGTTTACAGACTGTTAACAAAAAAGTATCTCTTTTCATATCTAAAATCTTTCAGTTGCACAAAATCCAATTTCCTCCACCATTAACTTAAAAAATACAGGTTTTTCAAAGTTTTCATAGGCTGAATACGGCGCCCCTCTAGGGTCATGGCAAGTTTTTTTTTCCTCGTTACCTCGCAAACTTTTGTATGAAATGACCATGTTGCATCATGGGAACGCAATTCTTTTGCGCAACGTAAAGCAAAAGTTATTGCGAGGTAAAGACAAAACCTAAAATAAATAAATAAATAAATAAATAAATAAATAAATAAATAATTCTCACCGTGACCCTAGAGGGACTCCCTACCTGAAAATATTACAGCATACCTTTTCTGGTTTTTGACATTTTCACAGTTGTCATGGTAACAAGGGGAAGACTGGGTAAGGATACAAGGAAAAGAGGGAACATTTCTTCTAGTAGACTTACATAAAATTATATATAAAAAACAACAACAACCAGATATTAATGTAGGCTGTAGGCGGCATTCAAACTGAAGCTATGTTCAGAGTAATGTGTAATGTATTCTTTATGAATAATGTCAGTGCACGCTCTATTCCCAATCAACTTAAATACACCATTTCTCACTTTAATGGGGTACCCTGTTCAAGTACCCCGAACAGGCCCGAGTTCCTCCGTTTGGAAACTAAAGACTTACAGCCTATAGTGCTGGTCAGTGCTATTTCTGTCCATATAAGCACTGAGCAAGGAGCTGGAAACCAACTTCACTGTCCCCTGCGCCGACGGACAGCTGAAGTTACCAATCAGTCTGTGTGGTGCTGCGCCCCAAGGGGCCAACCCGCCAATCCTGCACTAATGGAGCCTGGAGACAAAAATAGCCTCAGCTGTGTGTGTGTGTGTGTGTGTGTGTGTGTGTGTGTGTGTGTGTGTGTGTGTGTGTGTGTGTGTGTGTGTGTGTGTGTGTGATCTCAGTGCCTCGGTCCTGGGCGCACTCTAATAATAGAGGAGGCTGCCTGCTCCTTTAAGAGGCCACTTGTTGAATACTCCGCAAAATATATTGTAACAAAATGGTAATCAAAGTATTTCTCGCCTCTTCATCCGGATCCACTGCGGTAAGCATTCAGGCCTGCGACTGATTTCTCATTAGAGTCAACTTTCTTGCTTGTACTCCTCAAACCGAGCAGGACTTTCACTCACACACACTCGACAGCGTTAAACCTTGGGATTAATGTCACTTGCCTTTCATTTTGCGCACCTGAAGCCTTTTGGTGACTTTAGGGCTTGATTCGTGCTGAGATTTGCGCTTGATCGGTGTTTTTCGGATTTATCTCGTAGTCGATGGGATTCACATGCCGAGCTTTCTTGAACGGGGGCTCCCCAAGCCCCTCATGTCACGTACCCCGATATACAGACGTTTTCAGGCCATATACCCGGCTCTGGGACCACCTCCCACCTGATAAACAGCCTTTTCATGCTGTTTGTGATCACATAAATGTGAAATAACTGTCTGTACGCTGGGTGGGGTGATGACCAGAGTCGGGAGGGGTGGATTCATCCTCCTGATCTGCTAAATAAGCAGTTTGAACCTGGATGAGGTGGCATGGTGGCCCAGTTTGTGTTGTCTCACAGCAAGACAGAGTTGGATTTGGTCCTGTGAAAGGACTTGTCTGTATGTTTGTCTGTCTTCCACACAGTGCAGCGGTCCCTCATGTGTTCAGAAACGACTGATTTGCTTACAAATGTCTTGTTTTTCTGCTTTGATTAACCTGATGGTTGTTCTGTCCAATAATAGATTCTTTGTTTTGACTCTAACTTGTCATAAAATAGTGAAAAAGTGCCCAAAATGATGTTGTCAAGTTTCATTTTTCTGTCAAACTAACAGTCCAAAACACAGAGATATCCAATTTGTGGTGATTTAATGCAAAGAAAAGCAGCATTTGCTCATGTTTGAGAAGCTACAACAAACAAATATTTGCCATTTGTGCTTGGTAAGTAATCTGAATGATTATTCCATTATCACAATGCTCAGGAATTAATCCCTTGAGCCATAGTTTATATGCCTATTTGGTTGGACAGGAGGCCAGGAAAGATGTCAGGTGCAAGATTTGATATTTGAATAGTGGCCGTTTATTATCCTGAAACACCAGAATGCAGCATTTTTCATCTGCTAATTTAATATTAATCATTATATTACAGCCCTCTCCCCACGTACTGTGCAATCAGTGTTGATTTCATTTCTTTTTCTCTCCCCAGATCAAGAAGAAGCAGCAAGATGTGGTCGGCTTCCTGGAGGCTCTTAAAGTGGACTACGCTCCGCTGGACATCGCCTGCAATGAGGAGAACCGCATGTGGATGAGGGAGAATGTCCCTGTGGAGAAGAAGCCCAGCAACGGCATCCCCCTGCCCCCACAGATCTTCAATGAGGACAGCTACTGTGGGGTAAGTAAATAGGGTGAGTGGGTAAGTGAATATGTACTATAACTTGCCCTCACTACAATGTGCAGAGCCGCTCCCCTTAATGCACATGATGGCTGAGTGGAATAGTAGACGTAGTGAACTGTTAAAGAAGGTTTTCTTTTATTTTCTTGCAGGACTACGACACATTCTTTGATGCCAAGGAGGACAACACGGTGTATGCCTTCCTGGGGCTGCCCCCTCCTCCTGGGTCAAAGGTTGGGATTATTTTGTGTTCCCTACTGATGTTAAATAAAAACCAAAACAAGACCAGCTCAGTTATTTTACCCCTATGCCAGCTTGTACGTCTGCTGTATTGGGACAGCATCAGCTGCAGTAACACATTGTCATCGGGATATTTAAACATACAAACCACATAATTTAGGATAGCTGAGTGTCATGAATGTTATGTGACTCTATGATTCACTGTTAGTTGAAGACATTGTCGGCTAAGATTTTAATTTTCACTAGTTGAACAATGCAGCTAATTCAACACCTACCTGTCTTTGACATTCTGGCAAAAATCATCTAAGTGGTGCAATCAACTGAATTGACTGTATCAAGTAATTATCAGGGTGTTAAAACACTTTGAAGCTATGCACAGCCTTGAAATGAGCAGCTGCCAAATGCCAGTATGTACAGTATGATGATGACGCTTTTATCATAGTCTAATGCATATAGATACAAGACAGCAAAACCAGTTTAAACCAGACCCAGAATCCCGACTCATTATTCATAACTTATTTAATGATGTTGTCAGGACTTAATGCTGTCCATCCTTCATCCGTCCGTCCTTTTTTCTGCACTTATGAGACAGCTGGCTTCTTCAAATGGATCAAAATTAAAACAACCATTCCGATATTTGATCATCCAGGCCATTTCATCAAAACTGTCATTGTGTAAAATACAGAAGAAAACTGGATTCACTGTCACCTCGGAGTTCTATCCCCTGACTCGGTGAATGCTGAATCAAATGCGACACATCACTGCTCCAGACTGAAGTTTGCTTAAAACACGATTGTCCAATTCTGTTACATATTGTTTTGGCTGGTGATCCAAAGAGTTCATGTTAAACCTGATCATTTCATTGACACAGGAAGCAGTTGAAGCTGACAAGGCCCACATTGTTGAGAACGGGACCCATGCTGAGGACACTAATGCAGAGGGGAACCTTGATGACTCAGCAGTAATGCCATCGTTCCTTCCATTTTTCCCCGCTTTGTTTCTCTCCTCTGTGTCTCGCCTTTTCCATTCCATCCAGTATGTCTTCCCCTCTGTCCACTTGAACAGACCCTTAATTTCCTCCTGGCCACTCTGTCCCAGTCATCACATCAACTAATCTTTTTGTGTTTTGCGTGAGTGAGACATTCACACAATACACTGAGTCATTATTATAACACTGTGATGTTACATCACTGTTCAGGCTGCCAGAGTTGTGAGGCATCATGTTCCTACAGTCCTTTCCATAATTAGTGCTTTACAGAGTGGAGTGTGTTTCGTTTGCATTTGGAAATTTGTTTTTTGTTTCATTATTGTGTCGTCATTTTGTTCAAGGCATGCTTTTATATTTCTTAATTCCAGTGACTTTCTAACAGTTTTCCTCCCAAAGAAAATCCTCGCTGGTCCTTTATTTCAAGAACACACATCATTTCTACATTTAACCGTCTTTAAAGTGGACTGATATATTTGAAACTTCCACTCGTAAGTCCAGGATATCAGAAAACATTCCTCATAAACAGGATTTTACTCCACTTGTATGCTTTAGTCATTGCACTACAGGAATTTGACACAGCACTTCTGTTTCTCTAACGTATTTTTTACTCTTGAATGTTAAGTAGCTGAAGAAGATTTCGTGTATTTTATTGTTTGTTTTTTCAACAGGTTAGCTCAAAACACTTCTGCTTAGCTGAGCCTATGTGGTTATACTAGAGGGCGTAATGCAGAGTTCATTTTAGCTGCATTTTTCTTACTGCCGGAGTTCAGTTGCTGGTTCGTAACCTCCCACAAAATAGTAAATTGTTATTTATGCACAATTATTGTGCAGATTAAACAAAAAAAGATATAATGTTTCAATTACTGAGCTTTTGTTGTGCTATTGAATGAATATTCTTACCTTTAGACAGAACTAGGCAAGCTAGTTTCCCTTTTGTCTTTATGCTAAGCTAAGCTAACTGGCTGCTGGATGTAGTTTCATGTTTACTGTACTGTACAATTGTGAGACTAGTATTTACTCTCTGCAAGAAAGTGAATGTATGTGCATGTCTCCACATTTTAACTGCTAAAACATCTTCCCTCCTCTTCTTTATTCCCAGGATTAACACCTTTAAGTCTTTCAGCCTCTCAGACTGATGAGCTGCTGATTAGTGCTCTTGAGGCTGTGCCTGAATGCCTTTAACATTCAAAGCTTTTTTTCATCGTGTCTCTTCCTTGACCACCAGTTGTTGTTTTCACCTCACAATAAGGAGGTTCCAGTGGAGGAGCGTAACGGGGATGCACACGGGGAGGAGGAGCAGGTGCAGGAGGAAGGTGAAGGTGGCGAGGAGGAGGTAGCAGAGGGAGAGACGGCAGATGATGAAGCCACGGAAGGAGAAACAGCGGGAGACGAGGCCCCCGCAGAGGAGGAGGAGGAGGAGGCGGCGGAAGAAACAGACGAGGTCACAGAAGACACCGTAATTTTCCCTTAACCACAATCCTCCGTCTCCTAGTTTCGCCTCTCCCTCCATCCCTTGAATGTTTTGAGTTGAATGTCCTTTCCTCCATCTTCCCGTCATTCCTGGAATGCTCCGTTTTTCCTCCCCTCAGCCTCTCCACTTTCCCTTTAGTGCCGTCCTTTTCTTCCACATTAAGGGTTTGCTGTCCCCGCACTGCATCTCCTCGTCAAGTCTCTCCCTGGATTCAGTCTTTTATTAACCAAAAATGTGCAACATTGCCTGTTTATTCAGCACCACTTGGACATCTTAACTGTTGTATTTCTGCAACTTTTTCTGGGTTTTTGTATGTTTTCAGTTCCTCCATGTGTCTGTATTTTGCTGATGACATTGTTACCACTTGTCTTGATGACCCACCCTGCATTTCACTGCATACCAAATCACTATTAACCGTCCTGATTGAGGCGTGTCAGTAGGGTCCCACAAACACCCTGGTTCAGTAAGCCTGATGTGTGGATGCTGCTGTGTTTCAGTGTGAATGTACATTGTGTATTACGTGTGCGTCCAACATCCCTAATGCTATCCCGTCTCCTCTGTTAGCAGGCCCGTGCAGAGGAGGAGGAAGATCAGGTAGGTTTCTCAAATGTTTGTGAACACACTGAACTGCAGTTAACACTTGAAGGAACTGCGTTTTATTGATTTCTCTTCTCTCTTCTCTCTTCTCAAACAGGAAGGAGCCGATGATGACAGGGTAAGAAGAGGCACTGGGCGTTCTTGATGCTAAATCTGAAGGGAGTTATTAATAAAAGTGCAGCAACAATAGCAGTTCATACCAGCTGTGCATTTTGCCAACTGCACGAGTAGTAAGATAAACCTCAACGGACCTCATACATGTTTACTTCTCATTAATTCCAGCTAGTATACGACACATTATGCATGTGAAATACATCAAGTGGGTTTTCATTAACACTTTCCTTTCTTGTCAGTCATTTCTGGTGTAGAATCAGTGCTCTGTCCAATCATCTCCAGAGCCCTGCCACATCTGCGTGCCAGCGATCGGTCTAAAATGATTACTAACATGAGCTGAGCTTGGAGGGTTTCTATTATTCTGTCAGATTAGATTTATGGTGTGTTTCAGTTCTCACCTGAAAGCCTCAAAGACAAAAATCACATTTCTTCCCCTTTAAAAATGAATATTAGAATTTCACATTTCTCAATACCCATGTTAAATTTGTTAAATAGTCCTCTTTAATGATGTAGCCAGTGAGTTGCAGTAGAGTCAATGCTAATAGCCTCTAATGTCCACTTTGTTAGACAGATTCCATATTCAGAGGTACAAACCCACATTGACTGTAGTGTAGCTGCAATGTATAACATGCAATTTTTGGTGTAACCTCTCGTATTCTCTGTTCAAGGATTGTGGGTGTTTTTATTTTTTCATTCCTTTTACTGTGCGCAAGCACTTCAATGCTTGAAATCTCTTTTTTTTTTTCTCTCTCTCTATTTTGTAACCTCTAAAACTACTCAGCTCCTGTTTGTGGTGGGAATGCATGTTGTGACCATCGAACTAATTTAACACCTTCACACCACTGAGAACAAACATATGAGGAATGTTGATTTAACTCAACATTTCCCTACTGTTTATGCACCTCATATGATAAGAGTATTTAAAAATGCTACTTTTAACTAAAGAGCTTTTACTGTTACACATTTACATGCCTTTGCAATGTGGTTCATTTTTAAAGTTCTTACAGCAATTTTAATGGAGACACACAGTTATTGACTGATATGTTACACACCGTAGTTAAAGATTCTGCACTTAAGAATTGACACGTTCCCTCAGTCGTGTTTCAGTCCACTTGAACCACAGACTCAGTCCACTTAGGGGCATCAGTTTCAGAGGTCCTTCTGCTGGTGTTCACACCAGTCTTGTTCCTCATGCACGCACCGTATGACGCCTTCTTTGCCCTTCTTTTGTCCATCTCTTGGTTTGCTCCCTCCAGGAGGAAGAGGATTTGCAGTCAGAGGTAACTGTGCGTCGGTGATCGCCTCTTTCTGCGGTTCCTCCATATAGTCCTCAGCAGTGTGGGTTTGATGGTGCAGAGATCAGGGAAGGCTGCTGTGGTTGGGTTGGGGGGTGGTGCGGTCTTGGTCTGCAGTTCCTTCTCTCACCCTACTCCTTTCTTTCTTTCTTTCTTTTTTTTTTTTTTTACCATTTTGATTTATTCCTCTCTTTCTGCTAACATCCTGTTCCTCATTTCTTCCCAGTTCTGTAGCTGCTTCCTGACAACCTCAACTATCCCCATAGTTTCCATTTTAGATGAGAAGACTTTTCTATCACGCATGCCGCTGGTGCTCTTTGCTCCCCATACAGCCTGCTGACCTGCTATCTGTTATTCCCTCTAGGAGGAAGAAGAGCTACGACAGCTTGAGGTAGATCCTTGTCATATTTTTTTACCTGCCTCTGGCCTTTGTCAGTTCGCCTTGTGTTTTTTTTTTTTTTTTTGGTCAATGTCATATCTCTTTCAGTCATTTTCTTGCCTCCTTTGTCACCTCCTGGTGTGTTCAGCATTCCTTCAGTTTTTTCTTGAGAGTGAGACTAACACTGTTGGCCATACCAAGAGGTTTTGCTTGTAACCTCAAGTATGTATCGCTTCCATCCACTCACATGTGCAGTGGTGATTAAAGTATGACCTCCAGTGTTTGTCAGAAGGGTCCTACTAATATAAGAATCATGTTAGAGGAGTAATAATGTAAAGCCCATTTACTTAGAGAAGTCACATTGGTTTGATTCTATTATGTTTGCATATGTCTGCATCCCTGTTTGCATTCACTCAAAGTCAAATGTAATGTCCACTGGGGACAGGGGGAACCATGTCCATCCTTCAGCCTCTCGCTTTTACAGCTTGAGTTTGAGTTAATCCCTAAAATATCTGTAAACAGTGAGAGATTCTTCAGATGATAGAATCTAGATTTTAGGGGGCACATACAGGAAGACCCTTGATGTCAGCGTGCCTTGCCCACGTCAGAAACCAAAACCTGCACAAAAATGCACTTGCTCACACACTGTTTCTCACACTGCACATGAAGCCAGGAGGACAGGGTTGCAAGTTTCTTGGTTAAGGATCAATCCATGATGACTTCCCTGGAGAGTTCAGACTTAAACAGATCCCAAATCAGGATTTGCCTGCTTAAGAGTGCAACAGCCTGAAGTTAGTCCAATTTAGATTTAAAAAAAAAAAAAATGTCCCTGTGCTAAGTGCTGTGTGAAAAGCTTCTCTGAGACATTCCAGCCTCTGCCTGATCTTCTGCCATGTACCCATCACTGCTTTGCTTTGCCTTCTTTCCTCTCTACCTTTACATCTATTTTGTCGCTGTCCCACCTCTATTGCAGGAGCAAGACGAACACGGCAGTGAGGTAGTTTCTGTGGTTTGTGGGGTCTTGTATTTTTCAGGCTTTATAGACTTTAGAGGTTTTGACTGTCCCTCTTCCCTCTCTCTCTCTCTCTCTCTCTCTCTCTCTCTCTCTCTCTGCATGCACTTCCTCTCCATGGACATGCCTGATGTTGTGCAGCATGATAAATATGATAATATTTTACTTAAGCCTTAGGTGGATTTTGTCAAGTCAATTTTATTTATAATGCGACAAATCATAACTGAAGTTATCTCAGGGCACTTTTCATATAGAACAGGTCTAGACTATAATATCATTTACAGAGACCCAACAGTTCCCACCATGAAACATTTAATGTGGTAACAGTAATGCAATTCCATATGTGTACCGCTTATACCGAATAACATCGGTCTTCATTCCGTCTTTATGACATTCACAAACTTAACACCACATGATTTCATCCTCCATAGGAAGAAGAAGAGGCTGAAGTACAAGAGGTATATTTGGATTATTTGGACTGGAGAGTCTTTGTCTATGTTTTGCACGGTGTGGATCATATTTTTCTGCATGATCAAGTTGCATACAAAGACTGTGCAGTGTGGCGCCAAAGACGGCACCATATTTGTTGTTAGTTCAGTGTTGCAGTGACCAGTAACATTCATTCCAGCATTTCCTCTGAGTCTGACAGTCAGACTTTACTTTTGTTGTTTTGATGCCTTGAGAACAGGTGGAAAGTTTGGTTGTGTTGTTCAGCTGTGTGCACATGAGCATAACTTTGATGTGTTTTCAGTTTGGTTTTGTTTTTGCACGGAGATGGGACACTGACTTGACGGGGGGGACATGCCTTTCTCTTTTTTTTAAGAAGTCAGTGCTTTTATTTATTTTTGCCAAGAGCACTTTGAAACAAAGTGGATTTGACAAGTTCCAAAGAGGACGGATGAGTTGGAGCACTTCTTGTTATTGTGCAACACTCAGAGGGAAAAAAACATAAAAATCTACGTGTTACATCAGATTTGTTTGTTAGTGTTTGGTACTCACTATCTGATGATGTCTGCCAGGATGCGGCATGATTGTGATTGTGACATCTAATTATAGATAATGTTGGAAGCTCCCTTTGTCCCTCTCTGAGTGTGTAGTTTACTTCAGGAGGACAGTCATCAAACTGTACCAGCAAGAAGCAGTAGTAACAGGAACAGAGTGATTACACTCAAACAAAACTTGTGCTCTGAATTTCAAACATGCTATATGGTGCACCGTCTTAAGCACCACTCTTGTCTCACTTAGGTCAACTCAGGATATACAGAAATCTATAGGTCGTTAGTTTCCTTCGTTCCTCTCGCCTCTGCTGCCATTGCTATCGACCGCACTTCTCTCGGGTTACTTCCTCCCCATTTTTAACCGGCTTTCACTACAGCCACTAATGTGTGAAGTCCTCACACCTTTCTGCCGTTTGGACTGTGGCCTCACACAACCCCACTCTTTCTCTCTTTTTTTGAACGCATGGAAGGAAGAAGAAGAGGACGTGGAAGAAACACAGGTAGTATTACAGCAACGAGTGAAATCTGTTTTGTCACGTCTGAACTGCTGCCTGTTCTTGACATGCCTGCAGAAAGTCTTGTCTTACTCTTATTGAGAAGATGGATCTGTGTGGGGACACAAATACACACTAATAAAACTGATTTTATCAGAGTTAGGGGTCTTGGTGGAGAGTGATAAGACAAGGCAGTTGTTTTTCAAAAGAGAAAAGCTCTTGTTTTTTTTGTACATCTGTCAGAGGAATCATCCTCATTTTTATTTATGCAACAAACTAAGCAGACCCAACTCTAATCTTTCATTTCTTAAATCCACTAAGCTTTATTCCCCCTGGCCCAATGGATCTGACCGGGGTCTCTGTCAGGAAGGGGCTGAAACAACAAGCAACTTAGACTGCAGCAATTTTCACTGACTTTTCCTGCAAACAAAAACTTATGCCATCACAGACATTTGAAAACGCGCACATAACAATTTTACAGAGAACAACTCAGAAAACAATCGAGTTCTTTTTCCACCTCTGTCATCTTTTGTTATTAATTCATGATGCTTTCTTTCAACAGGAGGAAGAGGCTGAGTAGTTGAAGCCAGGCGACGTCAGGGACACTGACGTGCTCATGTTCAGGTAAAACACTTTCCGCGCTGCTTTGTTTGTGCTTTGTCTTCTCCACTGGAGGGCAGTAACACATAATGTGAACTGGTAGCAAACTACCACAACATGAATGGGTCCCCTTGGTGTTGCCTTAATATTTGGTATTTATGTAACCTAAACCTGTTTTCACATCAGTGTTTTGCTTCTGTCTAACTCTTTGACCCTGCTATCAAATCAAAAGCCTCTCTGCTTCATCCTCACGGAGTACCGCACCTATGAGGCAGCGTTCTAGTTTTCACTCCAGTGCAATGTTCTTGACTTTGCATATGAGATGCACGAGTCTCACATCCTTGCTTCACCTTGCTGTTTGCGCCGAGCTGTACTTTGCTTTCCGTTGACATGCACTTTAAGGTGTTCAGTCATAGGAAACAAAATAATGCGGCAGCCTATTTACAAGGGACTGCCACTGCTGTCTCCATCTGCAAACAGCTTCAGTGAGCACACTGAGTGCCTGGGGATCATCTGGAGCCATAACAAAAACATCCCACAGTTCCCTTCTTTTTTGCGTGCGTGTTCCTCCAAGGCAGTGGCAGTGATGATGATGGTGATGATAATATTAATCCTAATCTTCAAAGCCCATGCTTTAGTCCTTCTCTGCATGTCAGGCATCTATGACCCACTGCAGGAAGAGCCACAGAGCAGGCTTTGAAGGAATGGCAGTGCTTGTCTCCCTCCTCTCTTAGCTGTCTCCCAACCCCTGCGAGCCCCTGTCACGCCTTGTTAGAGGAAGCTGCTAAGTGAGCTTCAGATGTGCCTCCGGAGGAGCGGGCGCGCTGGGTGGCACAGGCACAGCGGTGGTGGTGGCTGCCTCAACCACTGCAGACAACTAGGGAATGTGTGACCTCATTTTTTTTTTTTTTTTCATCTGTTTGCCTTGTGTTTCAGCCTGAAGGAGCCTCCTGTTCTGTCTCTCCCTGACCCCTGACGCTTGACCCCATCAGACCCCCCCACCCCAAGGACCCACCGGATCCCACTGGAAGCTGTTGTTCATTGGCCCCCACCCATTTCCCTTTTGACTGCAATGTTGACTTAATTTTTATATTTTGCGAGTAGAGACATGCTGTAATGAAAATGTGCAGAGGAGCGTAGTGGTGTCAGTTTGTTCTGAGTAGCTTTTGTAAAACGCAGAATAGTTATTTTGTTAAAGTCGAGCATATTTCTCATGTTTTACTTTTAGAAATTCTAGTTTCCTAACACAAATAGGCAGTGACCTTTTCAAAAAGTATTACTTTGGCATACCTTTGCTTGTGGCCTCTACATCAGATTCAAAGGTTCATAACTCAGTGAATGTCCTGTCCTTTTATCATAGTAGTTTTACTAATGTTGTGCCTTGATGACTCCTTCTATCAAATGAATGTATAAATG
The DNA here is from genome assembly GCF_039877785.1 of Chaetodon trifascialis. Classification (NCBI taxonomy): domain Eukaryota; kingdom Metazoa; phylum Chordata; class Actinopteri; order Chaetodontiformes; family Chaetodontidae; genus Chaetodon; species Chaetodon trifascialis. The sequence continues at coordinate 12,153,902 of NC_092064.1, forward strand.
CAAACTAAGACTTCTAACAGCCACATGAGGAAGAAAATACGCACATGCTGCAAGACCGCAAACTACTCCACCATCACTACAGTTACTTCTGCCGATACTGCTGTTTTATCAGTGCACTTTGTTGAATGAAGAATGAAACATGTGACTAAGACCTGGATGCAATTGAAAATGCAATAAAGTAGACTGGAAAAAAGCCTCAGTGGTTCTATGTTGTTTGATTTTAAACTCTTTTGTTGGCATATTTATAGATCAGCGAACCATTGTGCAGCCTGAGCAGCACAAGGACAAGCAGGAAAATAAAGCAAATGCCTTATCCCAGGAGATCCTGGGATAAGGTGGAGGAGGACATACACTGTAGTCTAATTATTCAATACAGCATTCACTGTAAGTACTTAACCATACCATGCAAGTGTTGTTAAGTTATGCTAAATACATTATGAGCTGTCACATACACAAGACCACTGCTGTGCATTTACATAGAATAAGACCCTTTAGATAAAATTGAGTGTGCAGCTGTGCTAGTAACTATGAGGCAGTATTTTGTAAGTGTGGCGTTACTTTGAGCTAAGTGCTAACGTCAGCCATGGGTAACATAAATGTTTAAATTTCATGATAATCAAACAGAGGAAAAGTCAGGGGGTTGCCATATATATATAGCATGGCTAAAGATCATCAAAGCATGTCATCCTTTGGCCATGTATGCATCATATATACATCATGCCATGCCATGTTTATCATACAGTTGCTTCACCATTGTCTCCAAATGCATTAATCTGAGGAGGACCTCTGGGAAAAGGGGAACTACAAGGGGCACTGTTTGCAGTCTGAGTCACTCTGAATATTTACATCTGTGTGTGGCGCGGGGCAAAGTTCACTCTGAGTTTGGTAATATTTAACGGGACAGTTTTGGGTGACATGAGCACCAAGCATGTGGAAGAAGAAGCATCACTGACATGTATCCACTGCGTGTGAAACTTGCTGCTGATCCACAGAGACACCAGACTGAGGTGAGTCAGACCAACACAGTTGCAGGATTTATGGTTATTTATTGTGCACTTAACTTGGACTTCAGCCTTATTCAGGAGATGATCTGTTTGGCTGTGTGTGGAAAAAAAAAGGTTCAGAGATAGGTGCAGTGCTGCAAGTTTCTTAAACAAGATCTTAGTGATTTTACTGGGTAACTTAGTGTGTGTATGAGTAATCAGTGGTCATAGAAACAAGAAATATACAGCAAACATGATCATGTTGCAGACACATAAATTCTTGCCTCGTGTCCTCAACTTTATTGCATTTATTGCCTTAATTTTAGCATCAATAAATGAATTTCATGTTATTTGAAGTTACAGGAACGCACAAGGTGGAGTTAAGGTCAGATTCACAGCAATGCACCCAGTCATTTTGAGACATTCCATTTAAAAATCACAAAACTACTGTTGGTGCATGAGGGAAAGTCAGGGGATCACCGTAGTTAGTAGCAGGCATCCTGTGGACAACATGGACATGTGTATGAAATTTCATGACTACCAGGCTGACATTGATCCACTTTGCTAACATGGTTAAAATTGATATTATGATGAACCGTGGGGAATAATTAAGGTCTTCTCGTTCCAGGTCCATTCAGCTTTGAACAATGGATTGATTCTATTGACTGATTCAACATGGGCTTCTACTCTCTGTTAGTGCTCCTACTTTCATGCAGGATTCAAGGTGAGATTTCAGGTCAAAACAAACAGCGGTTTGTTTGACTGGAGATGTGTCACACAGTCCAATAATGTGCTGGTATTAACAGCCGCATCCAGTGCCGTGGGGTGCTTAATACTGTAGCAGCACCCTTCAGATTAAACCCACAGACAATCTAATTAGAGGGCCTAATGATCTAGCTGCACATTATAATTAATTTTCTTCAAAATGGCTGCGTATCTAGTTAACAGTAAGATGTAGCCAGTGGTCAGGGGACTTCAGAGTCACTGGTTCATGGTCCCAATAGGAGCATGCACAAATTATGCTCATTAGTCTGCCATTCTCTGACTGCAATGAAAAGAAATAGCTGTATGGGCTGGCCTAGATATTTCTCAGGCCTAATTTCCTCAACGGATGCATAATTTGTGATTCCGCATGCTGGATGTAGAAGGTAACGCAGTTAGCTCAACATAAACAAGTTATACATCACCCTGAGTACTGTGGTGTAAACCTGTTATTTCAAATTTCACGGTATGCCATCAATATTAATTCCTTTTCTCCTCCATTTGTCAGCCATTGAAAGCCACAAAGATAGGCTGGAATTCAGCTGGGACGTGGGCATTGATGTGCCTCTCTATGTGTCTGGGGGATAATTATAGAGTAACTGTGGAGTGGGGCCTAACAGTTACTGCACAGTAGTTTATGTGTTTTCTCTATTCTGCTATTTTAGCTCTCATGTAATCCTTGTATTTTACACTGTTAAAATGTTTACCCCGCAGAATGATGCTGCGGCCTGTTGCTGATAGCAACAGATTAAGTTACACTCTCCTTTTTCTGTCAGTATTTCTTCCCTAAATCCTATTTGCCCTCATTCATACACCCAGCCAAATCACCAATCTCCATCTGGACAGCCACAGTAAGAAACAGATTGAGGGGGCTGTACTGTCATTCTCTCTCTTTGTCTCTTTATCCCTCTAAGGCTGACTTTCTTTCTTTCTTTCTTTCTTTCTTTCTTTCTTTCTTTCTTTCTTTCTTTCTTTCTTTCTTTCTTTCTTTCTTTCTTTCTTTCTTCACTCGCTTTACTTTCCCTTCATCTCTTACTCACTCTCCATGTCATGAATGTTCAGGCAAATTAGTTTGAAAGTGACACACAGTGGGTCCTCTGCCATGGCAAGATTTAGATTTGTACATCACGGCTCATGTTTGACTGAAACAATGCTGCTAAATTGTTTAGTTTTTCTCTTCTTTGAACGAAGTGAGTGCATGCATCTGTATTTACTGGTCACTCATTCTCCACCATTTTGTGGTTTTCCTTCACATTTCCTACACTAACCTGAAATCATCGATCGACTATGGAATGCAAAGTCTTCTCTCAAATAATAATAGATCTGTGACATCTCCTCAAATACTGTCAATCTGACCCTGCTTGGATGGTTTCATTCTGATTATTGCTGCAAATGTGATCTGGCTGTATATGCACATGACAGCGTTTTCTTTCGTGTGAACTCATATTTGAAGGAATCAGTTTGCATTTCAAAAAAAGTTAAATTGAAGCATATCCTGCTAGATTTATACATGCGCTAATCCCACTCAAAGGAACTGTAGCATATGACTGTTAAACTATACATTCTGCTTGTGTGTTTTCCTTACTTAAACAACTGGAGGGATAGTGAAACTTTGCAACATAATGTGGTTTAGATGTTGTATGCTGTCAAATTCTTAATTGTGATTGGCTTAACATTACCCAGTAAAATTACTGGTGTTATTGGGGGTTGTTAAAGGAATAGTTTGTCTTTTTGGGAAATACAGAGTCTCTGTTGTTTTGCCAAAATGTCAAACTTTTACCTTTGGTGGCAGTCGTGTGCTCTGGTGATTTGATTTGTTCTCATTTATTTCAAAAACAGTTTCAGACAAGTTTCAGTTCAAGATTGAAGGACCTGTTTGTGTGTTTTACGTCCGTTTCTCTTTTGACCTTAAGCATTTGGAGCTCAGTTGAAGCTGTCACCTCAAGCACTGACCGTCCTGCAAGGGGAGGAGGCCCGGTTCACCTGCAGCACCTCCAACACCCCGTGGACCGTTATGGTGTGGCTGCTGAACGATAAAGCAGTTCTAACCATCTCCAAGGAGAACGGCGTCCTGCCTGCTGTCACCCCTAATGTGACGGCCGAGATGAGCCCTGACTCACAGCGAGACAGCTGGGTGTTTGTCCTGAAGAACACAGAGAGGAACGACCAGGGACAAGTAACCTGTGACCTCCAGGGCATTGAGAGGAAAACAGCAAGATTGTTTGTACAAGGTCTGTGTGTTCATATGCAATTGTATGTTTGTGTGTGAGGGTGACTTAGAGGAGGTGCTTTGTGTGTGTGTGTGTGTGTGTGTGTGTGTGTGTGTGTGTGTGTGTGTTAGCTTCATTCATTGTAGCAGGGAGGAAACTGTATATTTCTGAGAATTTCAAAGGCTTTTTGTGCAGCTGGCTCCTCTCAGGGACGCAGAAGACTCGATTGCAAAAGTGTGAGAGAGTGCAGAAACACAATGAATCTAACCTTGACGAGGAAAAAAGTAGCTTATAAAAAAAGAGGCAAATGAAGGAACGAAGCAAAAGTTGTGTAGCTGCTTTCCCACCCACACACTGCTGTCTCCAGGTCCAGGTTTTAATTTGACACGGTGGTTCGATCCCTGGCCTCGGCAGTCCACATGCCGAAGTATCCTTGGGGAAGATACTGAGCCCCCCCAAAACAACTGCCCCTGATGCTGCACCATCGGTGTGTGAATTCATGTGTGTCGCTTAAGATAAAAGCATCAGCGCAAATGACTTATTGTAATCGGAATTGTAATTTGTTTGAAGTGGGAATTCAAGAATGAAAGTTTCCTTTAAAAGCAGCTCAACTACTACTAATCAGTCAGGGTGTATATCAAGAGTGGGAAATCATTTGGGTCTGTGTGGTGGAGTACAGTTGCCCAGGCATGTTTGATGGTCTCTGTGACATAGTTGATGACAGTGTGGGTGGTGTCCGGGATAGGAATTGATTGGCCCTCAGATATAAATAGCAGGTGGAAAGCCATGGACTCCACGCCGGTCAGACCAAGCAGCAGAGCAGGATTTACAGCCAATCTCCTCTCCTCTCCTCATTTAGTATATATTTTTATGCCGATGCTGTGCTAAGGGAGTATGCTGTGTGAAGAGTCGGGATTTGATAAGAATCAGTAGTTCTCAGCAGTTCTGATGGTGTTATCATCTCAGCACTGCAGTGTGAACCAGCATTTTAACCCGTGGGACTTCCCTGATATCAATAACCAGGGAAGGGAAGGGAGGAAAAAGTCTAAACAAGCAAGTTTCTGCACTTAAATTGGTCATATTATTCACAAACAGTTTCATTTGCACACAAATTAGGGAGTGTACAAAGAATAATTAGGGGCAAAATGGAGGTCAGAAAAGGGTTGTGCAATTTTTTAATTTTTACTAAAGGGAGAGCAATCTGATTTTTGGGAGAGCAGAGACGCTTTTTTTTTTTTTTTACTTAAATAAAAAAGGGACCCCACCCCCAGAGCCAAAGTTTTTCTACAGCCCTTTATTTCGAAGATTGCCTCATAAAAATGCTAGAAATTAGCAGATAATTAATAAATGACATATTGTATTTCTGGGAAGATGATGACCAATCGACACTTTTGCCACAGCACAGTTTTAGCTCACATGGACGTTGCATGCCTCAAACTGGATGAGAGCTTATTACATGAATGCCTCAAGATTTGCTTGGACTTATGCTTTTCTTGACCTTATCCTTCAACTTATTTGCAACTACAGTCTGTACAAACTGAAGTGAGAGCTCAGCTAAAAAAAAAAAAAAAAATCTGCGTGGAAACATCTCCTCTGCAAAAAGCGAGAGGAAACAAAACCAATGACCCATCGCCTCCAATATATTATGGAGAGAGCCTCCATTGCTGCCAGGGCCACAAATTCCCACCGACATATGCAGCCATTAACAGTAGTGTATGGTGAATCAGACCCTCCAGTCTCGATGCAGAGGATCACTATGGCCTGACACAGCCTTTTAATTAATTGTGCATGCTGGCACACCCAGTTAACAGTCAGCAACTCTGCCTGTGATTTGTGTACTGCAGCTCCAAATATATGGTTGGAATGGGGCCACAAATCTACAGTGGGCTGGTTGACTCTGTGTGCTATCATCCACACTCCCTGCTTTAATTGTCCAATATGAAGATGATGTAAATGTGACCACACGCTGCTGCTTTTTCTCGCTGCTCCTTCTCTGCTCATTTCTCTGACTCACTCACACGCAAACACGGCACATACGCACAAACTGTACACTTGAGCAAATCAATATGGCTGCATGAGCTGTTGAGTACGAACATGATCTGCAGTGAAGGTTTGAGCGGCAGAAAAGCTCTTTAATATAAATCAGAGAGGAGTGAACATCCCTGCGATGATTGGCCCATCGAGGTATAGGGCCCTGCTCATTGGAATAAATTCACACCCACGCATACAATGAATGTGTTACATACTGTTCATGTAACACCAATCCCGCGCACAGACATGTACGAGTCTTTTATTGCTGCCCACAAAGCAGCAATTTCCTTTAAGAGGACCCCAGCTAAAAATCACTGAAATTAGAGACTGAGGGCTCTGTGCCTCACAGAGCCTGCCACAGCAGCCCAAAGTCTTCAGAGTTTCCCTACAGTGATTAACAAACCTTATCAAACCTTATTTCAGGGATCACTTTGATTGGAGCGTTGGGAGGAAGTGCTGATGTCGTTCCTTTCTCTGTTCAGATGTATCAATCAGCCATGATCGCCCAGAGCCCCTCATCAGTCAGTGAAGGGTTGGAAAATGAGGCTGCTGGTTCCTTGCCAACCTTTATTCACTGGTGCTGAGACTCTCAAAAAGCAGCTGGAGTCCACTATCAGAACCGGTCGCGTTTAGTATTGGGTGGTACGATGTTTATGACACAGAATCAGGCATCGAATAAAAGCCCCTGGAGAAAAGGGATAGCCAATAATGCATACAAAACATCTGAGGATTTGAACATAAATCAACACAGACATGTCATTCGCTCAGACAAAGCACCGAAGCTTCTGTAATTATCTTTCTGTCTATACCAATTGTCTGTTGCATCCACCGCCTTTTATTCTGCCAGACAATAGACTTCACATATGAGATACTGTATCTCCCAGGGCCTTAAGTGGCTTATTTGGTTGGCAGGGAAGGAGATGAAGGGGAAAAGAGGAGAAGCATTCATCAGGCATTTAAAACTTTGAGACACGGCATCAATCACCTGGGATGAATGAAATCCATCTTTTTTAAGCAGGCCATCTGCGGAGGTGATGCTCATCTTTAGATACAGACATGTGCATGCAAGTACATTTTGAAGGAGACTGCTGTTGAAACTCATTGACATTAGAAAAAAAAGAACAACATTTTCTTCAATATGCTTTTGACTGATTGCAGAAAAGGGTAGTGTGAAAGTCTTTGGGGATGACAAGATGGCTTTTCAGGGTCAGTGGGTCCAGTTTGAATGCCAAGCAGCAGGATGGTACCCTCAACCCACCCTGCAATGGCAGGTGTATGGCAGAAAGGTAAATATATACATCGTCATCACTCTTATCTTTATATTAAAAGAGGTCACTCAAGATGAAGACTGTTAATCCCATCACCTCAGATCCTGAGCATCCCACTTAGTCAGCAGAATATGAATAATACTAATTCTCTCTCTCTCTGGGCATTGGTGTCGAGGTAAACCAGGGTGAATACAGCATCACTAGTGAAGAGTCAGAGAAGAGCCTCTTCATTGGGACCAGCAGCCTCAACGTGACGGCAACGAAGAGCTCTGATGTAGATTGTCTGGCCTCTGTGTCCGCCCTCCCCACACCACTGAAGAGCAGTGTCCGACTGACAGTGGGTGAGAGAGCACAGCCATCGTGTTTTACATGAAACATATGCATGCATGCATGTACACAAATATAGAGAGAAACTTCTGTTAATCCTCTCTTTGTTCTGTCCTACTTTAGTCCTTTGTCTCTTCATTTCTGTGAGCTAATCTCTTTTTTAGTCTGCTTCTCTTTTTGTGTTTCATTTGGTTCTTTCCACTTTTTTTGTCCTGTTCTCTTTTGGGAAGCCTGTGAATCATCACTGAGCACTGTTATTGTAGAGGAGAGAAAGGAGCTGCCATATCAAGACAGCACGAGTTTGCATCACAGTCGCTTAAGTGGAGCTGAGGTTGCAAACCTCTCTAAGGCTCACGGCTTCAAAATACAAATACTGCTTTATGATCTGAGTAATGTTGTAACATTTTCTCAAAGTCCACTCAGAGCAGCTTTCCTCAGCAAACACCCTCATGCCTGAATTACATCAGGAAATTAAACAAAGCTTTCTTTACACTATGTCTGCAAATCTGAAATTGAATTGCACAGTGACAAGACTGTTTCAGCATTTCTTTACCAAAACACTGCTGTGACCTTCTCTCCTCAGTTGCAGAGGTGGTGCAGGAAAGAGATGACTGCACAGTCCCGCTGGCGGTTACTGCTTCCCTCTCTGCTGTTTTGCTGCTCATCTTGCTCTGCATCTGCACTGTCCTCTGGTACAGACAAAGGAGACAACCAAGTAGGCACTTTTCTCTTACAGAATTGCTCTAAGTGAAAAAAATGTCACCTCCCCCCACACTTTTCCAGTACACAAAGTGTGATTAAAGTATAACGAAGAAGATAGGTGGTTACAAGCTGTGACTCGGCACTGCCCCACGCTGGCCTTCATCAAGGGCATGCGATATTTTTTCTGACAAAAGTGGAACATTAGTTGTCAGCAGAAAGCTTTTCTTCTGAGGAAACAGCAGCAGCACAAAGGTTAGAAAAGTGTGTGTTTGACTGCAGGGTTGGAGATTTAAATCTCAGAACAACCGCAACAGTTCGAAAGGAGGGAGCGATGACTGTTGATCCTCTTCCCCATCAACTACTGCAGGGGTGCCCTTGAGCAATACATTTCACCAGCTAAACGCACCTTTGTCCCTGAAATTACTGTAACTTTACTGAATAGTCCAAATGAAATTAGGTAACGTGTTTTTCCTGCTACAACATACATATTTAAAGCGGCCTTCAGGGTCAAAACACAGCTGCATTCAGAAAACACAACATTTAACAAAACAGCATTTCAGATTACACAAAGGGTGGGATTACACTTCTTGTTTGTGATTGGGCAAAACCTAAGTCAGTTTAGAGTTTATTTAATGGATGTGTTAAGGTGGGTTGGTGCTGCAGTAGATTGGATCAGCTGGAGGGACGTGCTAAACTCTGTGCTGCTGTGGTTGATTGTTTTGCTGTCAAACAGCTGATAACACTCCAGGCATGTGTTACCATGCCGTTTTATCATTTATCCTGCTCTGCAAGAACACTGCTGACAGTAGTACACAATAGAAACAGGTAATGACATTGAACAGTCACCAGGGACTTGAATTCTGTCAATCATAAACAAGAAGTGTTTTCCTACATTTTCTATAATCTGAAATGTTGTTGTGCTTCATCAAATGTCTTTGTGTTTTCTGAAATGTTGCTGTGCAAAAGTGCTAACAATACACTATCTCTCCCCAGCTTGTAACTCCCCTACTGGGGCTCAGCCTGCCGGCTCTGCTATCAATCAACCAGGCATACTGACACACCCACTCAGAGGCTGAGAGAAAGAGGAGAAACATTTATGATATCTGACTTCATGATCTGTAATTTAACTTTTTCACATAATTAATTGTTTACTGAAGTAGGATCCCATACCACTGTTGTATTCACGTCCATTACTCAGTCCAATGCTGTTAGCTTTCCATGGGTTTCACAAACACGACATTTATAGACCCATTCACAGTGAACATTAAGCCAATGAAGAACAGAATGTTACGTTATGTGTCACTTTATTTTGTAATGTTTTGTTTGTTGTTGTTGTTAAAATCATCTATTTTGAACTTTGTGCTTATTTCCTTTCCAATAATATTTTCTATTAAATAGCAGTGAAGAAATAGTAATTCCACTTTCATATGAGTCGTGGTCTTTCCACTGCTGGTGCATGATTTAATAAAGGTGTTACATGGTGCTGCAAAAAACATAGATTTAAAAGATTTCCAAAGGGACCATGTCCTGGCCCTGGGTTTATATCCAAAGCCTATCAGTCTGATAAAGGCCACTGAAATGTACAGATGAGTTCACAGCGCTCGGTGGGAATGTGGCGACCTTGACTATCAACCTGTTTGCTGAAAGGATTACAGCTGTTGATACACTGGAAAAAATTGTACCTTCGGGGAGCATGAGGCCCTGACTCACACTTGGTTCCTGCCAGATGAGTCAGTATATTTGACTGAACATACCCCACTGTAACAGAGTGTCACATTAAGCTTTTGGACACAGCTCATCCACCGGTATTAAAGGAATAGTTAGACACTGTGGACAACACACTTATTTGCTTTCAAGGTTTCAAGTTATGCGCTTGTGGCTGCACAACAATCGTTTGGACCAATCAGCATTCTACGAGGAACTACTGGAAGCTGCTGGTTTAGATGTGGCAACAGCAGCACTGTTCCTTTAAAAACAGCATTGGTGGCTCCTAAAGTGGCTAGCATAGATGCTCAGATCAGTAATATTAGAACTGGAGAGCATTTCTTCATTGAAAGAGGAGCAAAGAACAGCACTTCACTCTTCTCCTAACTCCGTCATATGGTTGGTTGATCGGATTGCAGAAATCAGTCACCTGCCGAGTACTTTTTTGAAAGGGCTGCCCTTTTCCAAACAGTTTCCATGGATGACTTCCCAGATAGTTCTGTGTAACAAACCATCTGGCATGTCAGGTTGGACAGTTGCCGTTCTCTTGTGGGTTAGGGTTAACCTAGGGTTAACCCTAACCCTAACCCTTCATATATAACTGACAGACAGAGAGTGGTATCAAGCTTCTCATCAAACTCAAAAAAGCCATTGAGCATAATTCCCAAAATGTTGACTATTCCTGTAAGAAGGACAAGTCTAAAGGTGACTAAGGCCATAGCAACTTGTCTGGCTCAGGAATTTCTACAAAGCCCATTAATAACAGTTTGAAACCAACACACAGTGAGACAGTTTTACTGCATCTCTTTTAGAGCTCATAACCCAGCCCCGAATATTTGTGATTTGGCAGGGCATCTTGTCACCTGTCCAAATAGAGAGTTCGATACCTTGGCAAGTTGTGGAAGTAAAGTCGTGTGAAGAAGGGATGTTGTCGAGATGTTTCTGGAGTGCCATCTCCGAGGGGACCGTTGTCCTATAGCACAAGGAGGCGGAGGAGGCCTGTTTGTGTGCGATAACAAAAAGTAGCCCTGAGTCACACATTTGGAAGTCTCTCTAATCCCTGTGACTGATTCTGGACCATTGCAAATCACGGCTATGGTTTAGAGCTAAGGGATTATCATAAAGCAGGTGTGACCTTTCTCCTCCGGCAGCTGATTCTGTACCTGAAACGTCTGATACCTCCTCCACCATTGTCCTTGCTTCAGTCTGATGGCTTTAATGTAACATCCCTGAGCAAGTTAAATTAACTTCATGAGGATGTTTCACATGTTAGAGGATGTGGCATGCTTCCAAGTCACTAAGCTCTTTTTTGAGTAATCCACCTCAATGGGGAGTAATATATGCTTTGTAATTATTGGGGAAAAAGAAGGGATCCAATATAGTCTCTCTCAAATACTTTGGCCAGTATGACAGCAGGGATTTAAAATATAATGACAAAGACAATTTCTCCCCCTGTAAAAGGAACAGTTTATGTGTCTCTAGAGGCGAGTGCCATCTGCACCATTGTTATATTGTTGTGTTTTCGCTGTGGCCAGGAGGACCTTTGGCAAAGACTAACCATGAAGCTGTGTTACAAAACTCATTAACACTCAGCTCCAGCTTTCACTGTTGAATTGCATACAGACTGGAGGCTATGATATTAGTGCAGAACCCAAAACTAATAAACGGCGGGACATTTACAGCTTTCATATTGCTGTGGATGCAGTGAGCGATCACAGTGGTTCTGTGGTCAATGCAGTGAGAATAATAAAGTTAGCGGCTGATAGCTCATAATAGTTCTGTAAACTTAATGCCTAATTTTTTACCTTTCAGAACCGAGCCCACAGGAGACAATAAGGTAAGACTTAAGAACTCTTTTTCAAGGCACCCTTTGATTTTTGGGGCTATTTTTAGACAATTAAAAGCTCGGATTTTCTTCACTTTTTAAACTAGCAAAAAGAATTTAAGATCAACTGTGAAGTCTTGAGTCAAAGTTACTGTCTTGAGGAGAAAGTAGCTGGCAATAATCTGTTAAAGAAGCACAGACGTACAGTCCTGGCTTATTGAGCTCCAGTTATACTTTACATAAGCTACTCTGAGGAGCACGAATCTCGGTTCATTCATACAACTTTTCTCTGAGAATGAATGAACAGACTTTTTGACAACCTGAATTTTAAAATTGCAGACATCAAATAGTCATTTCATTTCGCAACAACCTCATTATGATTCACATTGTCGTTCACTCACTTAAGAAGCAGATATATTGCATGTTGTGTTAGTCAGCATTTTCCATGCAGCTGAAATACATTTTAGAGCTTGTTCATTGAGCACATTGTAGTGGGACTGGAACACTTTGGTTGGGTCTAATAAAACACAGTGAAAAATGATGATGATGTTCATTTTTTATCTGTCAGATCACTTTATAATGAAAACAAAGCAGAGGATATACTGCCGCTTTGTGAGAGAAGAAAATTGGCACAGCCTCTGACAAAGCTCTGCCTTATCTCAGCTAAAGGTTATCTTTTCCATTGGACAACTCATTTGAATATTTGCAGGTTTGACCAATCAGTGAGTGGGAGAGACTTGGTTGCTGGGGCGACGGGGGGGATGATTAACCTGGGATACTCTAGCGAGGGCCCCACAGGTGAGAGTGACATATAGAGCAACGTGATAATTGTAAACCTCTAAACTGAAACTGCGACAGTAGAATGAGTGCACAGATAAACAACAGTTTAATCTGAAAAGCTATAGATTTAAATAAGTAAGATTCCTGCTGTAATGCACAGGTAAGTCACATTTTTACAAACCCACAATGCTAAATCACTTGTCTCAGTTTATTAAATTTACTTTCTCAGTGTGAAACCTGGGAAACACAAAGCTGATATTCTTGCAGGAATTGAAGAAAGACACACAGGAAGATTTCACCTGATTGGTGCTCTAAGGCTTAGAGCACCAATCACCAGGTAGAAATTGGATAATCTTCCATGGCACACTTGATGATTTCTAACGGCACACTTAAGTGCTGCGGCACAGTGGTTGGGAAACACTGTAATAGATTACTTGATATAGTATATAATGAACTTTTATTGCAGATTGATTTTCCACAACAATAATGTTACTTTGACAAAAAACAAACAGACAAACAAAACAACTTAAGCAAGACTGAAGAGTCTGCTAATCGATATTCATTCTGCAGAGAGATGAAGTCAATGGATGGCCAGAATAGCAGAAAAAACCCACTGAAGAATGCAGAGTGGTTACCTGGAGTGTAAAGTATACACGATTTGTAGTAAATGGGCTGAAAAAACAGCATGTAAAAAAAACTGGTAAGGTCCTTTTACTTATGGCTTATTACAGTAATTAGTAACATAATACTTCAAGGAACACAGAGCAACAAAAATCTTTAGCTGAGTTTGGTGCAAATGACCATCATCACCAGGTGAGCAGTCATGAATGACATGATATATGGGTTTCAAAATCAAGTAAAACATCCTCAATTGTAGCAGTAGTCGGAGGAGGAGAGCAAAATTTTGTTTATACTGTTTTTAGACAGAAACAAAACCTTTTAATTTGTACACATTTCAGACCTCTGAGCCACTAAATTGCCTAATTCTTCCTATTTTGCTGAGGTCTGTGTTAAGCCCAAAGTGGGCTGTAGCTGGTCAGAGGGGCTGCAAGGTTAGATCAGGCTAAATTGCTGTTTTTCACTCTGCAGATGCAGTTTACAATGAGCTAATCATGGAAACTGGTAGCCAGATGGACTTTGTCAGCTTCTACAAGGTAAGATAGAGAAAGAGAAGGGGGGTGGGTGGCGGGGTGGGGTGCTGGGAAACAGGCAGAGACAGACAGCGAGCTAGAGAGGGGGAGAGAGCTCAACTGGAGCTGAATAATGCAGCCATTCATTCTACAGCTGGAGTGTCTGCCACCTCCATCCATGTTGATGAGAACAAGAGGGCACTGCACAGCTATACTGTTGCACCTCTGCAGGCCTCCCATCAGACAGCTTGATGTCAGACAGCTCAACACATCCATTATGGCATAAAGCAGGGACCTCTAACGCACTAACTACAGCTCACAGAGCCCCTCTGAGCTGCTCCACCAACATCGCTGTGGTGGATCATCTCCAGGAGTACACGAAGATGTGGACTGACTGACTGAGACACAAATTGAGAAGAATACAGCTTTTCTGTCTGTACCCTGTAAATATTGACACTACCCTTAAATGATTCTATTCTGTCAATGTCAGATGAGGTAATTGTGCCTCAAGGGGTTTTCTAGTCTTGGCCTGTAATCGACTAATTGATTGTTACATTGATTGTGGATAACACACTGTATTGATGTCTTGTGTAATATCCTGGTGTCTACTAATGAATGGATAACTGCACTCTTCGGGACCAGTCTGTGCTGCCTCTTTTCCCAATTACGTCTAATGTTGAGCAGCTGTGACTTGAGGTGCTTTGAGCTAATGAGGTCATAGCAGTACCTCTTCTGGAGGTACTGAAGGTGGAGGACAGTCGCTTTGAAGCAGATCAGACACTAGTTGTCTGCAGATGATCGTACATTGTGCATGTTGTTTCCAAGAAAGCTTTCAGGACAGGACTTTGTAGCCTTTTCCTGTGATTGTTGTGCGTTTACTGTGCTGCAGAAAATGATTGTCACTAAAACCTAAATTTGATGGTGTGCCCCAGGTCCCTGATGTTGTGTCCTCCAGCAGTCTGTCTCTGCACAGTGAGAGCCAAGCACAGGTGTGCCTGTCAGAGGAAAGCTCCAAGAATGTCAGGAGAATAACCACAGTTTGAATACATTTATATGATGTCATTTACAAATGCTATGTTAATGGTGTACACTGCTGTACAGCGCAGTACTTACAGGGGGGCCACTCACCAGCGTCTGTATGGTGTAATGTTCCACATGTTTGGAAAGCTAGAAGCTAATGTTACATTGTCTTGAGCTGAAACAGTATTGTGATATTAAAATATGTCAACTATTTTTTCTTTCACAACACATGTGTTTTTTCTGTTTTTGGCTCATATTGAAATGGTTTGTGCAGACCACAGTAATTTAGACACTAAAAAAGCATATTATAGACAGATGTGAGTATTTAAAAATAAACTCCAGTTGATTACAACTTGGGTCATATTTAGGCAGCTTTGGCCATCATTAGGTTGGATTAGGATAACATATTGCCCGCTAAGTTAGATGCTGAGGTCTGTGATTGCTGCATGATCACTAATAAGTCACATGGGGCAAAAAACACAACAGGATAACAGGTGCGTAAGTACAGTAAGGACAATAGGTCAAAGTTGAACTACATGGCCTGTAAATTGTGATGCCTGTTTACAACTGACAATTTGGATATTTTTTTTAACTTTTCTTAACTTAACTTTTAAGTTTGGCTAACCTTGAGTTTTATTCAAAACCCGAATAATCATCTGTGCGTGCATATTTCACCCGTAGCCCTTTTTAGAGATGTCATCGTGCTCTCAGATTTCAATAATTAACTTGATGAATTTACTACAAAAATAAGATCAAAGTGGTAATACACCAGAATTCTCCTGTAGTGTATTATTCAGACAGCATGTATGGTGTTCGCCATTTTAACCCTTCAGTTATTGACTACAGCCTTGGCTTGTCTTTTTGTGTTTCCCCTCCAACAACACGTCATCATATAACCTTGATTGCAGAAAAGTTGTGTAAAATATAAGTAAAACAGAATGTGATCTTAATCATTTTTGACATATACTCTATTGAAAACAGTACAAAGATAACTTATTTAATGTGTGACCTCATCAACTTCATTGATTTTTGTTAATATCAGCTTATTCTGAATTGGATGGCAGCAACTAAAGACTGGGAAAGATGTGGAATGCTCCAAAAACACCTGTTTGGAACATTCCACAGGTAAACAGGTTCATTGGTAACAGGTGATAGTATCATGATTGGGTATGAAAGGGGCATCCTGCAAATCATTGCATTCTGTTTTTATTTACATTTTACAGGGTCCCAACTTTTGTGGAATTGGGGTTGTACAGTATATCATTGTTCCATTGCTGACCCAGAGTGGCCTGTTCTAATCCTATTTTCAGGGAAACCATAATCCAACATATTCCTCTTTTTCTATAACATATGTGGTAGCGTCTCAAATTCAATTAATTTCCCAGTCATGGAAAAGAAATGGTTATAAAATTCAGTATCAGTGGTAAAGGCTGGAGTGTAAATTAACACTATGTGACTGGTGCCGCAATGAGAGCGATGTGGTGGTGACGCTCTCTGAAGTAATGCATAGGATAACAGATTTATCTCTGCATGAAGTGGGTGACATAACATTTGCATTTTATAATAGTAAAGGATGGAGGGGAGTGGAGCGGTGGAGGTGGAGGTACATGAATCCTCCAGACACTCTATAGCTTCACCAGCACTGCTGTTATTAAATGAGTTGGTGTGCATTAAAACATGACATGCCTATTGCTGGTGTCTGGGAAAAATATATGTTCTGAAAAAACAAAAAACAAAAACTCATACTGCTGCAGTTTCCTATTGAAACACATACATTTCACATTTCAGAAACCATTTTGACAGTGAGAGTACATTAAGTCATTCAGCCATTATTATTGATTAATAATGTCATTATATTGAACAAAAAATCTGTACCAACAAGTTTTTTCTGGATAATGCTTGACTCTTTCAGTATTTATGCATCATTTGTCAGCTCCCACATCTGCATAGGCCTTGAAAGAAATGGCACAGCATGCAATCCGCAGCCTGTGTTCTGCTGAATAGGGAACAACTCTTTCATTTCACTGAAGGCTAATACACATTCTGATTGGAGCTTTTAGCTTTAGATTTGATTTATCTCTTCTGGCAACCTTGTTTAGCAGAATATGACTCCAAGCCCATAAGAGAATGGCATGGTGGCTAAATCTCTTCAAATGCAAGTGCCACTGAAAACAAATGCAGCCATTTGCAGTGGACTCAGTTGCAAGGTCGTATATTTTCATATAGCAAAGAATCGAGTGTGAAGGAGAGATTCTCTTAGCCCCAGGATCAACTGGGACAGAGAGCTGGGTGGTGGACAGGGCACCGTCCTTCATTCATCCAAAATTTGCTGAGATATTTCAGCCTAAACCGAAGTGTTGGACTGAATGATGGCATGGAACCACGCCACAAACGAGGCTGAAACCTGATGTACCAAAAGACACTTTTGTACCCCACAAACCTTCACACTGGTGCCACTGTTCAAACGGATTTAACACTGAATACTTACCACACCATCCTTCAAATGTGAAGCTCTGTTAAGTTCTGACGTTGCGATGTGTTGAGCTCTAGCTTTGCTTGCCAGCATTTTTCAGACAGAGAAGAAGAACGGAGAAATAGATTAATAGCGACTGAATAGAAGGCATGTAGGATATACACAAAAAGCTGACATTTCACAGAAATCTCCTCTTGAATGGTCCATGATGTAGTGGCAGCATGCATGCTTGCATGATTGAAAAAAGCATGCTGACATAGTTTCCTGCTATTCTCTGTCACCAGATGGCTGACACAGATCTTCGCTTTGGAAATCACATCTCGCCAGTGAATGTGAAGAAAGTGTTTGTCCTCTCTCTCGCTCTCTCTCCCGCTACGCTTTCGTCATCGCTGCCTTCTGTTTTCTTGCACCAAACGCCTGGCATTGAAGTGGCAGGCTATTAAATAAATTAGGTTTCCTCCACTGGGCCTGACAAATGAGAGGCCTATTACATGACCTGTTTTAGTGTTTTGTTTTCTAGCTTAACCTTACCCTTCCCTGGAGCTTACTTAGGGCACTCCATGGGTGTCAGTTACACTCCACAAAGTGGTGTGCTCATATCGTCTAGAGGCATCTAAAGCTCAAAGAGCCAGCCAGGGCCGGTTAGTGTATGTCTGTCCAACAGTGAGGCCGTAACAAGGTCCCTCACTTTCGCCCTTAATAGCTGAAGCCGCCGTCTGGAGTCCCTGTCACTCAGCTGCTGTCTGCTCTCCCCTCGCCTCCTCACGTCATTGCGTGACACTACAGTTACACTGCACATGCTCACTGCTCACAGTGCGACTCTTACGTCAACGTGCAAACTTCTCCAGTCTGCAAGGGACCAGCTGTCAGTACAGCAGGTATCCCCTTCCTCCCTGCATGCATCACAGAAAATTACCAAGTGGAACACAACCAACAGGGACGGTGAGAGAGGAGTTGCTGCTACAGGGTGCAGCTCCCCAGCAACCTCAACAGTTTTCTGTTGGCAATTAGCAAGAAGCCACTGCACTCTTTTTTTAGTGTATGGATAAATAAATGGAAACTTTGGCTAATGGCTCTCTGGAGTATGGCATGATGTCTCCAGTGGCTTGTTATATTCTGCTTTCCACTTCCTGTTCATCAGGGTCCATTAGCGGTGCAGTCAGTGAACTGCTGTAGGAAGAGAGGATGCTGAGCAGAGCGAGGACTTTAAAACACACGGTCACAAATATCTTTGTGCTTCATTCTTTGTCAGATGCTGGCATAAGGCTGGCAATATTCTATATTTTTGTTATTGTCAACAAAGGCCTTTTTTCTGTCTCCTAACAGTCACACTTCCCTACCTTGTCCATTGCTAATAGCTCTGCCACACTGGTTCCTATTGAAGATGTACATATATAAAAACAGCTCACGAATGTGGGGTTTCATTTGCAAAAAAAAAGTTCACTGGCCCAAAACAGCTGGACACTGCAGTTTTTGGCAAAGGTTAAATAGTGCATTTTTTCAGGACTGTTTTCAGCAGCTGATTGACACACATTTGCTGCTCCAGTGAATATTTACAGCAGCAGGACAGTGTATGACTTAAATACCTGAAAATAAACTTCAGTGCCAGTGTTCATTGTAATGAAGGAACATGACACCCAGGACAGCAATGTGGCCCAGAGGCCATCAGGCTAGCTGGCTTTGGCTACACAGAAAAATGCTTGTTAGTAAAATGAATTTGTTATTAGTTTTGGTTTTTCGTGGGATTCAGTAAAAAAAAAACCAAAACAAAACATAGAGTAACAGCAGGTTTTTTTAAAAGAAGAAATAAGATCAAATTTATGAAAGGGCGAAGACATCCCCACCTCATCTGAGTCAAAACAAAGGTAACAACACAATCATGTCTTATCACTGACTTTTGAATACATGGGGCCATAAAGACGCCACTGCTCCTCCTCCAACATGAATATGATAATGGCACATAAACCCTCTAACACTTCACCATCAGGTTTATAAATACGCATTCAGGGTGCAGCAGACACATAATAGCGCTGCTGCTTCAGGATGCCACTGCGTTGATGGACTTGAATTAAATGGACCCTCTTGGTGCTGATCAGGGCAAATTAAGTGGTTCATGCTTTGTTTAGACTCTCGAAGGCCAGCTCTGGTAGAGCACCACTGATGAATAACTTAACACGTCCTCTCATTATTGAAAGGTAATGCTTTTAAGAGCATCGTAGCACAGGCCTCCCACTAAATTAAAGGCCTTCAAACGTAACTCTGTGCCACTGTATTATGTGTCAAGGGCTATTACCAGCAACTGAGGCTAAAATCCTTGACATGACCTTGTTAACAAAGGGTATGCTTTATAAGCTGTTTAATGCAACTCAGTAAGTGATTTCACAGGCTAATTACCGCAGTGCACAGTTAAGAGCTATTCAATGGTCAAAGAGAGAAACACCGATAAGAGTGGAGTTACTTGTCTTCGGTGTGGGGTCCCTGTGGCTGATTAACTGGCCTTAGTGGTCAGTGCAGCGGGTGTCAGCAATGGTCACAGTCTGGCTGAGCAGAGCACTTCCTCTGCCTCAGAGGTATATTTCCAATCCCACCCAGTCCCTCTACCTCAACTCTGTGAATATGACTCACCGTGTTATGTCAGATTTCATTCAGTCTTTCTTGTCTGCCACAAAAAATCTTTAAGGCTGAGATTCAATAGAATGCCATGTCTTTAATGAGAGTGATTCAGATTGCTTATTTAACAAAACATTGGGATTACGCCTTTACATTGAATTTATTCTGAACTTCTGAACTGAAACATATACCTAGAAATATTCACCTTTGTGTGTCTATATAGACAAAAACAGGATTTTAAAAAAATTATTGGCCTACTTGAACACCACAGTCTTTAAAATCTTTCTTAACTTGCAGTAATAGATTTGCACAATAATTTCTACAATAATGAGCAAATATACAAATAATTGGCCTTGATGTGTTGCCACAGTGTGCCTTTTCAGGTACACTGCATTCATTAAAATGTGAAACAACTTTTTAATTTTTAATAATTAATTTGGTGAAACCTGAACAGGTTGAACTGGCATGTCTTGGCCGTTTCATAGCTTTGGCAGAGATATTTACTCGACTGTGTGCCAATAGTTACTGTGCAAAGGATTTCCTTACTCTGTTGGTGGTTATCACTGGGTGAAAATGTTTGCCCCCAGTTATTGTAATTGTAAATTGTAAATAAAAGCTGAGACCGACTGTGGCCTGTTGTTGACTGCCTTGACTTGCTAACAAGTCTGTTATTTCTTTATCATTATTGCACTTATATTATGGCTACTTACCACAGGTAGGGTAAAAGGAGAAGCTGTGTTCAAATTGTCATTCATTTTTAAACATTTGTTCATAGCCATTCGAAACCTTGGTTAAGTCCATTAGACCAATAGCAGTTAGCTTATCTCTTAAAGCATTGTTAGTATGAGAACCTGCAGTTTAATGTACCTTGTGTGCTGATGGTTAAACTCTCGACTGACGCTGAATAAATTATGATTCTATTCGTTTTTACCTTCACCCTACTGAAGGTGAACAGACACCTGTCCAGATCAAGCCCTTATTCCTAATGGACACAGTGTCCTCAAGTGTCTCCCAAAGGGACAGGGACTGCTGCAACTCTGTGCAAAACTCTGAGCTCTTCTGGACGTTTTTTTTTTCATGTGTCCCGACCCGCCCATCTGTCATGGCCGGGCTCAGGTGGCAACAACATTGGCAGTGAGGGCACAGCAGTTCGGCACGTCAGCGCTTCTGCCGACCACGTCCCCTGATAGTGCTGTCCTGATAAATGATATCCAGCTGTCATTGAATGGGCACCCAAAAAGACTTACGTGCCAGCTCCCTTGTAATAGAAAGCACTTCTCGTAAAATCCAGTACTGGCTCGTTGCTCAACCTGACAGCAGTAGGCTGGTAAAGCAATTCTCACAGAAACATAGGGGCTTCTTTTCTGCCACGTGTGGGCATCCCTGCTACAATCAGCTGACTGATGCACTAAAACTAAAGGACACACTTTTGTCCAAATAATCAAGAAAAATAGAAACCTGTCCATTTAATCCCAACATAAATTCTGCCTAAAGCTTTACCTTAATTGTTCTTTCCCAGTGTGTCAGTGAAGAGTTGATTCATCTCTGTGGTCAGGCTTTGGTTTGGTCTTGCATTGGAACTTATGTAAGTATGGTGGGCAAAATATTAGAAACGCCTTCAATATAATCCAGCTGAATAAAATAAACAAAATACAGCCTCAAAATAGATTGTTGAACTGACTAAACATACAACTACAGCAGTATTGTCACATTAAATTCAAAGGTCAGGTTCGTTTTAAGCTTGTATCAACTTTAAATTGTTGGAACAGTTAAATTCTGGCTCTTGCCTGCAGCACATCTTGGAGCTCGACTAAACCGAAGAGCTTCTTGAACACTGAAAGAAGTTCTTCCAAAGGGCCATCAGATACCTCTTCCTTCTCGTATCAAGCCATCCTACATGTTTTTCACTCAACATCTGTTTTATCTTTATCTTAAAGGCAGTTTCGATCATTTGGTGGGATCTTATGGAAGGTGGGGGAAGATGAAGGGTATTTTCCGTCTCCATATGGAGAATTCACCTCAGGCTCAGAGGGGAAAGCTGCCGACGCTTCATAGTTGTATGGTGAAAAAATCAATGTCTTTAAACAAGGAAGATTAAAGGCAAAAATGCTGTAGAGAGCAACATGATGATGGATATCACTGATCGGTGGCCATCTGATACTTTTGGACCAAGGAATAATGACACAGATGCAAAAATGGACAAATTTCAGTAATGATGACACCTGACAAGATGGGTGTGTGTTGAGGTGGGTACAGCAAAGAGCTTCAATGGTCAGTTTGTGTTTATATGCTGTAAATTTCAGTGTGAATGAACAGTCAGGTCCATCGCTGCGTAACTTCCTGTAAACATTTTAGCAAATGCTGTACAAATCTATGGCATATTTGGCTCCTGAACTGCTGTGTCAGGTGAAAAAGTGCAAGTGGAGAATGTAGTTGGTCCTGTAAGAGGCTTTCTCTTCATCACATCATGCTAGTGCAGCTTAGTCCACTGCAGCAATTTTTTTTATCAAATGGCACAGCTGTCATTTTTGGATGATCCCCTCACATGCCCTCTGCCTGGACATTGTGTCCTAAAATATAATGTAACAACCCACAGATAAGTTCAAACCATTTCAAAACATACACAGACTTACAGTGCTCGAGTGCTGTGCTTTGCATGAATTGTTTTTCCAACCTACACTATAAAACTGAATTCAAGATATGTTCATTTAAAAAGCATTTTAACAAATGTTTCATTTCACTTAACAGTTTTACCCATTTTATTTCTTACCTCTGGCATTTTCTTTTTGCAGACAAGTTTTATTTTTATACCAAAAGTGTGAAAAAAAAAAAAAAAAAAAAAAAAATCACCTTTGGATTTTCAAGCGCTCCCATCAGTCATTATCTAATTTAATAAATGTCTCATATTTTTTCTTTTTGTACAAATAAAGGAGACATTTTCACCCCCTGTTCTCTCCTTGAATGTGGTATTCTTGTTTTCTCTTAAATGGTCAAATCAAATGTCCTTTGGGCTATTAAGAGGCAATTGAGCAGTTCCCTCTATTTAACTGAAACACCAATCAATGGCAGCAACATGACAAATGCATTGACTGCATAACTGATGGATGTTTGGAATATTGCAGTGGCAGCCTTATTTGTTTAAAGTCAGCTCATTTTTCACTCTTACAGCCTTTGACACGCAACTTGCACTTGTTTGAAAAAAAACTTGCTGAAATCTGAAAAGCATTTGCTTGAGGGCCGAGCTCTGCTTTTTTCAGAAATAAACTGTCCTCATAGGCTGTTGTATTTTAGGTTTATGCACTCAACCAGATCCAATCTCATGTGCAGATAGCTTAAAGGTGGAGCATCAGTTTTATTAATTTCCCTCTTTATTTCAGAGCATGTTTTATTTCTTTAATCAGAGTAACATGAAGAGTCTTACCAACTAATTGATTATTAGTGAAGAGATACCACTTCAGACTACCATTGTCGATTTATTTGCAGATTATTTTAATTGATCAATTGTTTGGCCTATAAAATATCAGAATATTTACTAAAATTAAAGCAAATTACCGTCTTGGAACCATCAAATTTCCATTAAAACAATCAATTGTCAAAATAGCTGTCCAATGAATTTTTGTTTGATTGATTGATCACAGAAGGTGAACCTGGGGGAGAGATGAACCAAGGCTATCCAGCACCCTTACCACCTCACCTGAATTCTGTTCAGACCTATGTAGCCATCATTATTACATCACAGTCCTCAGCCTCAACCAGGAACTAACAACAGCATAACACAGATGACTAACACAAAAATGATATGTGTTGATATCTGACACAGAATTTGGCATAAACCCAGCCACTGGTTTATATTTAAAAAGACTAGGCTGTGGATCAGGTGAGCTTATATGCAGTAAATGAGGTAATGGGCTTTAATGTAGGCTGCAAGCCCCAGTGCTCATAAAAAATGAACATTGTGATACTTTTGTGTCCAAAATCAACCCCTAATTATTAACTTGTTTATGTTATTTGCATATCTGCCTTTATGTAATGAAAAACCAAAAAAAACAAAAAACATTCTGCTAACACTCCCACAATGCAATGCACCACATTTTATAGATGCAAAAATGAACGATGGTGTGACTCTCTGTCCCCAGTGCTGACTCAAAATGACGATGACATAATGATGATAATAAATGTCTGAAATCTCCACACTGCTCACTATAGAGTGCGTATCAGAAAAGGTGCAGTCAGACCATGAACTTAGAGGTTACGACTGGTTTAAGAGTTGCCACAGAAAAAACAAAATGATTGATTAAAAAGTTTGGGATCACCTGCAGAGAAAGAGGAAATGGAGCTGACAGGGTAAAGGGTGGGGAAACGCACTGACTGTAGAGGGAACAATAACTCTGGAATGTGGAGTAATGTGATTGGATGAAAGGCTGAGGAGAAATAGCTGTGTGGGAGCTGGGGTGAGATGGTTGAACTTGCCTGGTAGCTTCATAAAGAGGGAGAGTGACTGCATGGGAAAGAGAAAGACACACACACACACACACACACACACACACACACACACACACGCTCAGAATGAAAGCGTTTATGTAAAACAGTGACACAATGTGTAGCACCTCAAGGCGAGTGCTTCTCACTTCATCATTGACCTCAGTTATTAATTCGTACATAGTGTGCCTGCATTAGTGCCCAGTATAATGTGAGATTTTCTTTCTCTCTGTGGCTCACACTCATCTTTTCACCTCGTGCTCTGATGACACTGAACCATCAAACCTGCAGCTATATCAGGACAAGTATCTCCTGAAAGAACTGGGTGGAAAAGTGAACCATAGAAGGCTCCTGATTATCTTGCCAGATCAGTTTGCCAACCTTAGCAGCTGGAAGTTTAGCTGTAAAATTGTGCACTCCTGGCATTTTAGCTCAAACATCTAAAACAAACAAAACTATTTTAAGAAACTCAGAAAATCTGTTCTGATAAATAGCCATGCCATCTTGTCTTAGCATATTTGTACTTACATATTACATGATTTTGCAGACTACTTGTTCTGAAATACACTCCCATCTGCTCTATACAGGCCTATCTAGACATCATTAACACCACATTGCCACAGAGGCACTAATATCAATTTTGATCTCTCTCTGCTAATTGTATCTTTGCTGCAGAAGAAGACAATAAAATCCTCATTGTTTATATTTGGTTTACCGGTTAACATCCATTTACAACTGAACCATTTGTCACATGTAGGTCCAGTAGCTCTTGAGAGCATTAAAAACGTCTCCACATGCTCTCAGATCCCAAATGGATTTCTCTTGATGTCTCTGCCTGTCTCTGTCTTCGTCTTTCCTCCGGGACAGCTGGGTGAATGAGGAATGATTAATAGGTTTTCAAGCTAATGGCTATTGATACACCATCAGTAATGCACCCTCATGTTCTGCCAGAGCCTTTTGTGCTCCCGTTCAGGAGGCCTCATTCAGCAATTTCATGTCTCATAAAATACAGCTTGAAGTAATCTTCAGACCGGGTTTCCAATAATGTCATTGGGAAGTTGGAGGAAACCAAGGTCTCCTGGCTGTGTAGTAATTAAGCACTGAGTCATCATGGCTGCTCTGTCGTTTGCTGCTGACTTGACTGGTTCTCTTTCAGGGCTCAAATACATCGTTATTCGGTTAATGGGAGAATGTACAGCCTCTCAGTCGTTCCCAGCTGAGCCGGGGACGGTGTGAAACAACATAATTGCACACCACCTCCAGAGTTGAATTTTTTGTGCATGCTCCTGAACATCTTGATTTCACACCCTTTTTGTTGAGGAAATGAAAGTCAACAGAGAATCACCTCCTATCCAAGAAACGCCGAGCGAGCAGTCTGTTTGTCTCTGTCCTCTCAAGCTGCATAAAAGCTGCTCTAAACCAAACACAGTGTTTGTTTACCTCCAAATGAAACTCTCATATGTATCACGGTGCTGTCTGATTTCACCTGACACTTTCAGACTCATAGTGTGAGTTTTTATTATGTAACTATTCCTGATTCTACGACTGTCAGCTCTCTGTGATGCCTGCGTTTGGTTGTGCTGTTTTGGTTTTTACAGAGTTGCTGTTTTGTATGCAGCATCACGAGGCAATAAATACACTTCATCATAATGGAACAGCTGCTTTTAATGGCTCCATAAACATGGTCCTGGACATGTAAAAGGCATCTAAATGTTTCTGGCATGAATAATGCTTCACAAATGTGTTGTCACATTCACACACTGCAGATCCAGTCAGACACAGGTGAATCGACATTCTGGTCAAGATGAATGGAACGACAGTCAAGTCAATTTAGTTATTAAAGTGCAATTAAAAACACCAAATGTTGGGAAAGGTGCTCGACAGAGAAATTTTACATGTAAACATTTAAAGTCAAATTAAAGTTTAAGTGCTGTTACAAAGTGCTGTAAAAAGCCCTCAGGTAATTAAAGGAATAGTCTGACATTTTTAGAAATATGCTCATTCACTTTCCTGCTGCAATACCACCATAATATCTGTCTATTATTATGATGCCAGTTAGCTTAGCTTAGTTTATTTTAGCTTAGCAAAAGGACTGGAAACAAGGCGAAACAGCTAGCCTGGAATCTGAAGAAGTTAGTTGATTGTTGAGTCTCATGTTCAGGTCATTAGATACAGATGCTTTGATGGCCAAAACGATCAATCAAATGATTGGTGGTTTGATTGTTTTCAATCAATCAAATGACTGGTTGTTTTCATCGAGGCATTGTGGATTCTTGCATATTCTGAGCACTATGAGCCAGAGGAACCTGGTTTTTCAGAGATTATCGGTCTCATGTACTGCTGTCAGGATATACTGACAGTTTCACCAAGAATGGCAAACTTTACTTATTTATTTTCATAAATGCTTCCTGCTCAGACCTCTCAGCAAGAAAGCAACTGGGTGTGTTTCCTAACATGCCAAACTATTTCTAAGGAGCTGAGCTCTTGTTTGTTTTGAGCTTCAGTGCTTAGTTTATTCTATTTTCATATTTCTTCACATGTGGCTTCTCTGGACTTTATATCATCCTATACAGTCGTCATGATACACAAAGCTCCCTGCAATCCGCAAATCGACTTTGCGACCAAATGACAATGCAGTCATCCTTAATGCGGTTATCCTTAATTTGCTATTGATGTACAAGATGAGAAGGATTGGTTTAAGATGGATTCAATTACCAGCAAGGTGTTTCTCCCTGATATGAATAAACAGCAGTAATGGCAATTTTTTCAGACCAATCCATCCATATGCAGGTGCTGACAGTGCACACTGGTTTGGCTCGGCTCCACTTGTAATACGGTTGGTATTGATCAGCAGTACAGACAAGGCAAGACAAATTGAATCCAGACCTCACCAGCAGGCAAAGAGCGCTAAATTTACTCTCAGGACATCAAGTTGGGGGGTTCCAGTTCATTCATCGCCGTCTCTCTCTGTCAGGCAGACATTCAACTGGCGCCTGACATGTAGAAAACCTATCATCACTTTCCTTTGGCTGGCAACATTCCTAGTAATTAGCACTAATAACTGCAGTGTGCAGAGCTGAGACATGAAATGAACTGTCTCTACTCTGCTGGAGATCCCCACTGGGTATGGCAGCTGGAGAGCTGCCATACCCAGGTGTGTGTGTGTGCATGTGTGCGCGTGTGTGTGTTTTCACATGCCTTTGGCTGAGTGTCCACATAGCAGGGTCGGATGTGAATAGACTTTTTCCGTTTTTCCATCAGGCATGTCGGACAACGTTTACAGGAAATGTTTAGTATTTTAGGAAATATACTGCTTTTTTATGCCCACCAGGAGGCGGTTAGCTTAGCATAAAGACTGAAGCAGCTGGCCTAGCTGCTTGCTTAATCTGCACAAAAACTGGAGTGTGAAGACATAAAGTTGAGAAGTGATTATTTCAATAAACTCCCTGCGAGCCATCCAGAGATCTGGCAACCTTACAGTGACGACAAGACTCCAGGAGTTGCTCTTCCCAGCCAAGAAAAAGTCACACTCAAAACCCTCCATAAAACCACAACTTCTTATCTTTACACTTTGGGTTTTGTATTGATTAAGCAAACAAGGCCAGGTTAACTGCTTCCCCCTGTTTTGAGACTTTATGCTAAGCTAAGCTAACCGGTTGCTGTTTGTTGCTTCTTATTTACTGTAAGACACAAGAGAGGTGTCTTTTCATTTAACTCTTGGCAAGAAAGAAAATATGCAGAATTTCGCAAATGTGGAACTATTCAGTGAAAGCATTTATGGTAAAATATGATAATAATTGTCTTTTTTTCTGATCATGAAAATATATAAAACAATGTTGTGATCTACTTTATCAGAACCCTCTTTGGTCCCTAACTTCTTGCAGTACTGGTCTAGTGCAGCCATGTTTTTCCTCTCCTCTCACAAACACATAGTATGCATCTCATTAGCTGTACTTTGTCTTTAGCGAGCTGTGCACTAATAGAAGCTGATTGGCTCCATGGCTGTCAGTGCCCAGCCGCTAGCACTTATTATAAAAATGGCTCTGCACAGTCTGATGAGGAGGAGTGTTTCACCACAGAGGGGTCGTGGCCACAGCAGACGACGCTTCGCAGAGACGGGGTGCATCACAGGGATGGACAGTGACAAGGCGTCGGGAGCCCCTCTGACAAGGGGATGTTGAAGAAAGGATATAAAGAGGAAGAGCAAAGGAGAGAGGGAGGACGGAAGGAGAGGCAATAGGTGTAGATCATGAAGAGGAGTATTCCAGGCAGGCAGAGCTGTCAGGTTTTCCCTGTGTGAGATTTCATTACACATCTGTCTCTGGGCTCGCCAGTGGTGGCCGTGCTCACAAGATTAGATTAAGTTGCCAGCCACAGTCATAAAAACAAGGAGAAAGTCCCCAGGCTCTTTTGACACAATGTTTGTTTAGAGAGTGTGAGGAGGTACATGTACTTACATATCACATATCAGTGATGGTTGGCCATATTTAAGAGTTACAGTAAAGCTCAAATGTACAGAGGAGGCAGTAATGGTGTAAGGTCAAAAGTTTAACTCTTATAAAACAGTCCTCTTACTGGCCTGTGTCACAAAGTTACACTGCAACATAGAGCAATGGCTCCATCCTGAAAGGGACAGGTGTGTAAGATTTAGGGGGATCTGTTGGCAGAATGTGACAGAAATCAGAATCAGGATCAGAAAAAGCTTTATTGCCAAGTGCGATTTTACACATACGAGGAATTTGTTTTGGCGAAGTTGGTGCATGATGACACATCTACTAAAAATAGGCTATTAAAGAAGTAAAAAATATAACAATATAAATATATGAGATTTTTTTTTTTTTGTCAAGAATTCCTTTATTCGTCACATTACACACAACATGCATAGTTGAGGGGGGAAACTGCACACGCCATGCAATTGTGAAATTCTTTCCCGCTTTTTGACCCATCCATGGTCAGTCCCTCCTCCACGGCAGACCAGGAGCGGTGGGCCGCCAGCCGACCGGTGCACGGAGACCCAACTCTCATTTGTCACCATTGGTGAAATTTCCCTCCGGGGGACTAATAAAGGCTTTCTGATTCTCTTTCTGGTCAGGTGGTGATCTTCTTGCATGTTTTTAGTGGGGGTACTTTTATGGAGGATACCCCAGGTGAACATGGGGAGAACATGCAAACTCCACACAAAGGCCCTTATTTTTCCTCGAGCAGCAGGCACCAAAGGCATGGTGGAGGACACGCCCACTGCGCCCACAGCGGGATTCGAACCGGGACCTTCTAGCTGTGAGGCGACAGTTACACAAGTCTGTTTTTTTTTTTTCAGAAGCACAGTCTGTTTTTTGTTTTTTCCGGAAACACAGTCTGTTGTTTCAGTGGAGTATGGAATATGATATTCATAGATATGTTTTCATTAGTGTATAATCGCCTGAAAATATGAATCATTGTTTTTGTTTCATTAGAATGAGCTCTCTATATGTACAGACTGAGCGGGTCCTCTTCCACAGAGTCTGCCATGTTTCTACAGCCCAGAACAGACAAACCAAGCACTGGCTTTAAAGAGCAATTTTGGCATGTTTTGCAAGTTTTGTGGCAACTGTTTGTTCTCCTGCAGTGCTGGATGCCACTGAATCCTGCACACTGCAAACATTGCAGATTTATCCAAATGAAATGTTGTCTAGGGCTGTTGATCTTTTATTTAAGTTAATAGAGCATGGAGAAGCAATGTTTGACACGCTCCTTAATGACAGAGAAGACATAGCAAGGAATTACGCCACGGCTGCTCGTATATTGAATTAAAGCGTATAAGCTTTGAGCTGCATAAATCAGTCTGTGCCGTTCCAGCAGAAGCAGCACAATCTTAACATTACATTGCACTCACACACTCCAGCATCCCTGACCAGAATTACAAGAGCTGCACTTTGAATGCGCTGTGTGGTGAGCGCCGTGTTGTTGTACTTTAATCAAATGTGTGGAGACAAGAGATGTAGTGCGGAGCGATTCAGTGGCTCGAGGCTTACAAACACAACAACCTGATACAAGAGAAATGAGGCCGCCTTTCTTCTCTACCTTCGAGCTCTGTGCTGGGACTTGGCCCCTGGCCCACAGACAAACTAACAGACTGAACATTTGGAAGGATTACATTCCTGTCTTATCAGTCCACTCCAAAATACACCAGTTCTGAAGGCCAGTGCTGATGGGATCCTGCATGTACAGGACAAAATTTGACAAAATGCGTCCATCTTACAATTTCACGGTACTCTAAGTTTAATAAGCTGTATATTGTATACACATCTTTAGCTTGGAATCTGGACAGACATAAACTCTAAAAGCTAATGGACCAGACTGGACTGATGCCAATGTTTTTGACATTCTTGCTCAGTGTAGTTAAGCTTAACAAATAATGGTCAATAATAGTCAATATATGGTGAGGATTAGGCAATTAAACCGCTGTGGAAAGACTTTGGTCACAGTTAATTAAAATACACAATCTCCACGCCTTTATTGTCAGCCTGGATACATACAGGACACACAACCTCCGGCACATCACTGCATATCAACGAAGAGACATAATTTCTACAAATACTGGGCTGGTACTGGTGGGAAAGATGATCTACTGTTGTCCAGCCTGAGCCACACGATAAGCAGCCTCATACACCCACCATCACTGCCGCTCTTTGCCTTTCAACAGAACGAGCTCCAGAGGTTCTTGCTCCTGAGAAAAGAAAGACGATGTATTTTTATCTCACTCTCAAACGCATGTCCTCAAGCAATTTGAAGTTTAAGCATTATTCCAAAGCAAAATGACACCGTATGTGCAGCTGAACGTTCTGAATGATTAAGAGTGAGATCTCCTGCTCTGACTAATTCTGCTCTTCATCTTCAGTTTGCTCTTCTCCTTCCACACCTTCTTGCTCTGAATCAGCTCACTCCTCTGTCTGATTCCCATTTTTCCAAGCCTGGCCACCTTTGATCCTCTCACTCATCTTCTACCCGGCAGCTCTGATCTGGGTGCTCTCCTCCCGAGCGCAGAGGCTTTCCTGTCGGGAGGCGATTTGCTTTCCTTTCTTTTCGTCTCATTTAATAGTATCTCACTACATTCGGTGTCATCTTGTTCATTATATGTTCTCGTCTTTTTGCTTTCCTCCCTCTTAATGTTTTTGTAAATTGGCACTTTCTCCACCAGAGAGCTCATTCTCATTTTACAGCACTGAGCTGGAAGCCTGCTCATCCTGAACGCCTTTTGCAGATTTATTGATTTAATCTATTTATTATTCAATTAGCTGAACAAATTAAACTCTTGTTAAAAGCTGAAATATGGACTATTATCTCCTTCACTCTCGTCTCATATCTGGTTAATTCCAATCCTAACATTAATATTTACAGCACTGTAAAAAGAAAATGTGCTGTCCAGTTTAAATGAACTGACTGAGTGAATATAGAATATAGAGCTCATGTGCAAGGATATTGTTTATTGTGTCCAGTCAAAGCAAACAGTATTATCTTCGTGTAATTGAAATCCAGGGGTATGTTCTTTTTCTCGGTGCTAGTGATACATACCAGGTCAGGTTAACTACAGGCAGCAGTCTGAAATTGCAGCTCAGCTTCCTTCTGTAGAGTCTGAAATAACCTATTGATAAAGATAAATCACTTCCCTCTGCAGATACAATCACACTGTATAGCAGACTGCGTGAGGACCCATGGTGCTATATACTGCCGCAGGGTGAATGTACGTGTGGACTGATTTGTACTTGGTGCTTGGCTGTGCATTATATATCTGTTGATGTCCCCTGCAGAACACAGTGACTGTGAATTATACTTTACACTTAGCTCTCGTTGTTCAAAGTGCGTGTGCTGTGAAACTCTGTAAGCTGTCACTGAGTCTGCACCAGTGTCACCAAGACAAATCTGTGTGTGTCTGTTGTACTCAGTGATTCAAGGGACTGTGAGTCCTACTGCATGTGAATAATGCAAGTCCTGAAACTTTTCTGGTCAAACTGTTTCATTTTTAAATTCCGAAGAATTGGGTTTAATGAAAAGTTTTTATCAGTTTAGTTACACGTTACTTTTCCGATTTTTCATTCCCTTGTTGTCCAGTGAAAAATAAACATGTCACAATGTTTGTGATTTTGAATTTTTCTGACAAACTGAAGGATGAAGTGTTCCCTGATTGAGAAAATTAACTACTTCTTAAGATAAACAAACACACATAAAAATGCTTTTGGATTATCTGGAAAATGCATCATCAATAAGCTGAAAACAGGCTGTTTTTCCAAGCTGAAAAGTTTTTAGAGATCGGTGGTTCTCACAGGCCGGCAATGCTGCAAACATGGTGATCTTATAGAATATGTTGCACTGATGTAAATGAAACAACCCAACAATATATAAAGTTGTTAAAATTAGCTCAACTTTAAACATCAGCAGCAGTGAAAGGCAGCATTAATGCAGAAGTAATATTAATCCATCATAAATGATAGCAAACACTGACAGGGATTTACTTTTCTTTTTCGTGTAGTCGAGTACTTATGTAGAAGTACTATGGTATAGTACTTTTACATAAGTAAAGTGTGTTGAAAATAATCAGCAGGTCTCAGCATTTGCACAGCAGCTACATGCTCAGTATTGTCAGTATGTTTGCAGTACAGCTTTAGTATAGTCTTTAAAAACACGTCACAAATGTATGCTTTCAAATATCCTACACAGCAGTACACTGTAGTTTTTCACAAATGTTACTCAAACAGGAGTAAATTGTTTATTAGTTGTTGGTGCACAAATAAAACTTGATGGTACAATCAGTTCACCACTGATTTATGTCTTGGGATGTTCGTGGGATTCAAGAAAAACAGAGAAGTCTGCAGCCTTATTCTCTAACCTTCGTTTGTTTGACTTAACTATTTGCACCAGCCACCATAGACAAAAGTGAAAATATGTTCATTATTAAATGTGAGGAGTTTACTACATCAGGATGAATAAAATAGGCAGATGTTGTGTGTCAAACACATTTTTCACATTATAAAATTCATTATAGAATAACATTTCACATTTTCAAACACCAACTCAATTCTGGACTTTTATGTTTTCATACTTTGACAGTTTCAGCTTGGTCTGTGAAGGCGTTTATTTTTGTCCACATTGCTCTGCAGCAGGAAGGGCACTGAGGTCACTCTCTTTGTTTCTGTGTACCGACCTGCTGGGCTGAGGTTGGCTTCTTCAGACGGACGGGGATGAAAGGAAAAACTGTCTGTGGTCGAAATGCTCTCTGTGTCTCCTTTAATAAAGGTTAGATTGATTCTGTGTGTGTGTGTGTGTGTGTGTGTGTGTGTGTGTGTGTGTGTGTGTTTGTGAGCTGTTTTATGGAGGAGATATGGCACAGTACCATCGTTGGACACATCAGGTTTGTTGACTTTCATGTTTTGCTGCAAGAGAAATCTTAGGGAACACAAAACAAAGCCAGACACTGTGTACACATATTTTCCAGCATTTCAAATGTCATCTACTGTTGTTGCAGCACTTTTTCGGATAATTATTATAGTTATTACCAGGATCTTAATGACCAACAGCTCCACTTTTGTTCTTGTTTCATTTTACTTTCTTTCGCATGATCTGGGACCCTCTTGAAAATGAGCTGATACATCTCAAAGGGTTTATCCTGATATAATAAATTGAAATAAATAAATACGGATGAAAAGAAGCAGTTTTGTTGCGTGGAAAAGAGCAGAAGAAACAACAGACAATATTACACCACATAATGATATGTGCATGGCAAACTATGAATATTTTTGTAGTGGAATTTTAAATGACAGATGGCATGGGCTTACTGTGTGTGTATGGTGCTTCCAAACAAAACAGCAAAATCAGTTTGATCTTGGAGAAATCTATGCAAATGTCTACAAAAGGCCTAGTTAACATACATTTACATATATGTGTGCCTCACATCCTCAGCACACACACACACAACGCAGAGTATAAAAGAGTATAAAAATAGATTCTGTGCAACTCTCTGAGGGAGGAGTATTCTCAGCACAACAAGGCAGAATAAAGGTGTTGCTTCAAAATAATTCATGAGTCAAATCCTGGTGGAAATCTAACAGAAAAAATCAGGAACTTGCACAGTGGATGTAGATAGAAGATACAGACTAAAGAGACCTGATGGAAAGTTGAAAGGAACAGGGAAGAGCGTGATATAATCAGTGGAGATGATACAACTTCAGCTTTCAGTCACTATGCAATTACACAGTGTGGAGTGCTGTTTGGGTGTAACTTTACAGGAGCAAGAAATGCAGTGTGTGCATACATGGTGAAGACTGTTGAAGTAGCTAGTAGAGAGAGGTTTTTTATTTTGACATGTTATTTACTTGAGGTGAAGGGCATACAACAAAAGAATCCACATGAAGTCCTCTGTGCTGAGGTGTCCTTCATCACAATGCTGAACTGCCACCACCCCCTGCATTCTGTGGATGACCTTTGACATCTGAATCCTGTGGAGACCACTGAGGAAAATGAACAGTTTGCTTTGGGGATGAGTGCAATGTCACATACACATGAACTGTGCTCTGAAGAAAAAAATCCAGTGCGTTCAACAACAGTCATATTTCTGTACATACACACGTTCAGTGTACCACTACAGAGATCGCGACGTAACAATCCACTGTGCAATATGGGCTTTGCAAACCTGACATGAGTGACTGCAGAGTTGTGGTTATCAATCCAGGGTCCAGAGCCTGGAGGGTTCACAATACGGTCATCAAATCAGAGACTGTTTTCTTCAGGCAGCTATTTTAATCAGGTAGTTACTAGGTAGAAAAGAAAATGACACACACATGCACACAGAGTTGTGCTTCCATCAGTGTTGTGGACGTTAGACTTCCATTCATTTCTCGGAGATTTACCTGAACCATGACCGTAACAGCTACTGCCCTAACTCTAACCTTCACTCAAGACTTCACCCTGAAATTTAGTGATTTAAATTATAGGGACTTGAGTTTGTCTCCATAAGGAAGGCGAGTCCCAACAATGTAACTGTGCAAACAGATTTATGTTCCCACTACATGGGTAATACACACACACATACACACACACACACACACACACACTCACTCACACACACACATTGTGTTTTATCACTTGTGGGGACATTACATAGACTTACATTCATTTCATGGAGCCTTACCCTAACCATAACCATCCATCCATCCATTGTCTATACCCGACTATCCCTTTCAGGGTTGCGGGGGGCTGGAGCCTATCCCAGCTGTCATTGGGCGAAGGAGCGGGTCTGAACCAGTCGCCAGTCGATTGCAGGGCAACATATAGAGACATACAACCCTTCACACTCACACTCACACCTAAAGAAAATTTAGAGTCACCAATTAACCTAATGAGCATGTTTTTGGTCTGTGGGAGGAAGCCGTAGTACCCGGAGAGAACCCACGCATGCATGGGAAGAACATGCAAACTTCACACAGAAAGGCCCCGCCCAACCCAGGGATTGACCTTTTTGTTGTGAGCACGCGCACTACCTGCTGCGCCATCGTGTTGCCCTTAACCATAACCACTATTTGCCTATTCCTAACCCTGTACCTAAATACCTGGTCACTCACACACACACACACACACACACACACACACACACACACACACACACACACACACACACACACACACAC
Source organism: Chaetodon trifascialis (assembly GCF_039877785.1). Taxonomy (NCBI): domain Eukaryota; kingdom Metazoa; phylum Chordata; class Actinopteri; order Chaetodontiformes; family Chaetodontidae; genus Chaetodon; species Chaetodon trifascialis. Next base: position 12,189,863 of record NC_092064.1, read on the forward strand.
ACACACACACACACACACACACTGCCAGTATGCATTTCCCTTTATGTGCCCCCTCTATCCATTGTGCACAATATGCAGGCCTTTGTTTGTCTGACTTAAACATCACTTCTTGTCTTCAGGTGGTGTTCAGTGTCTCCTATGGGACTACCAGCTGTCTCCCAAAATGTCCATCTGACGTCTCTCCAACACTAGCTGGCCTACAAGATGCCCGCTCGTAAATGTTGCACTTCTGTCTACCCTGCGGACAAAAAGCAGTTGTGTTCTTTTTCTTCCTGATGTCTTTGTTTCCACGACTCTGATCATTTGCCTTTTAATTGCTGCTCTTCAATACTTTAACATTTGGTTGTGTTACAGACATGATTTACAACCTGAAGCTACACCTTCATGAAGGTGAGCAAGGACACTCACCAGTGACTTTTCCCTGAGGATGCACTCATCATACCGAATTTGTTCTCTCAGCCAGTGCACCTGTTTCACAATATTGTTCCACCAAATGTCCAAAGACATTTTCTAATTCATGGAAGTTTCCCTCCATTGTCCATATGTCCGAACACTTGGAACTATGCCTCTGCAAAGATAAACATCATTATACTCAGAATATGTACAAGTGTCAGGGGAAATCGCCATGTGAATAACTCGCATGTTTGTTTATGCTCAACCGGAAGACATAAGTTCCAGCGTTCACTGTCCCCGCTGAATTGCTTTTTGTGGATACAATTTTCCCTTGACTCATACAAAATCAGTTAAATGTGGGTGATGGAGTGAGAGTTGCAGTGCTGCAGCATCTCAACTCCTGTTTTCTGCACGAAGTCCCACTATTGAGCCACTGAAGATCTGTGAGCCAGCTCCCCACACATGATCTGACCAGCGTCAGCTCGGCTTAACGCTACATTGCAGGCATCACAGGTTGTGCTGTGTCCCTTAAAATGCCATAAGCTTCCAGGAAAAGCATCTACTTGGAAAAAGAAAGCAACCTCCTTTCCCTCTAACTATCTTAAGTGGACGGATCTGAACCATTTTCAAGGCCATTTTCAGAGCAATTCTGCTCCAACCTGTCAGGCGCATTGACAGTCGCCCAGAGACACACAGGTCAGCGCAGCAGAGATGTTAGACTTCGTTTGTACTCGGTTTCCTCTTCTCCCATCCATCAAGATTCCACTGGGACTTCACAGGCGCTCCAGTGAAAGACCATACGGAAGCTGACCAGCCTTCACATTGCGCCCACATCAGAGCTTTGTGAACCTTGGTCTTGTTTCTCTCCATCTGAAACAATTTCTATGTAGATGTGGAGGTGCCAGATGGAGGCTGGATTTTGCATTGAAGCTGCTGCTTGCTATGTGGATGCTCAATTTGATGAAGAGCGCCTGTATTGATTTTTACAAATGGATGTATGGATTTAGGACAAACGATAATTAGCTACCTCAATTTGTGAAATTGATGTTGAAGGGAATGAACAGGAGGGAATGGATAGGGCTGCATGCAGTTAGATTATACAAAAGGATTATACAACCCCGCTAGAAAGAGGCACCACTCCTTCTGAAAAATCACCAGCACTCTTTCTTTCAACTGAGGAATTTAATAAAGTTAAAACCCAGAGCTCAGTCTCTCTGATGCAATAAATTTAACATGCTGTTGTTTGGGAATTCAGCAGAGAAAATCTAATTAGCTTATTATACCACAGTAGACCTTTACTAGATATAATTAATCCTACAATAAATGTGAGGGGAATGCCAGGCAAACACATTTCATAAAACACAATAACTATAAATGTAGAGACATTATGTTATATAAACACTGTAGTGGAGCACAGTCTGTTGCACCGCGGGCGAACTGCACATGTTTGAAAGGGATGATAAAAAAGGCACAACATAATTTCACTTTAGAGCTTCTGCCATGGAGCTCACACCCACGCATTACTGCCACACACTCAGATGGGAGTGACAATGGTACAAGTAGTGAAACGAAAATTTCTATTGATGACATGATGACTGGTGCATGAAATGCGTCCCATCGCTCACATTTGTGAGCGCTGGTGTTCATCAAGAGAAGAGAGATGCTCCGTTTGGCTGATCATGATGAAAAGGGCTTACACAGCCTATGAATATTTGAAGGAGTTGGGTGGTGACTTGGGAGACACATTTGCCCACGGCATTCCTATTGGTTTATTGGTGACGTGATGACACGGAGGAGTTGGGCTTAACACTTTATAAAGCTTCTCTGTCCGCGGCGAGCCACTCTTTCAAAGACTACTGTTGCTGAAACTTCTCGTTCCGCAACTCGCGTACTGGAAGCAGCCGAGAAACCTCGACATCACCGTCCATCATGAGCGAGGTAGGACCATTTTATGTTTAAATACAAAGACACGCCGGGATTAACCCATTTACGCACGATCCGTGCGCTAATGCGCAGCGGGAAACAACGTACATCAGAGATTTAACAGCCAAAGCTGCTGTTGTCGGCAAATTTGTCTTAAATGGTGAGATTTCTCATCCGACATTTAGTGTTGCAGGGCGGACATGATCCATTAGAGTGTCAGATAATGTACAGCTGCTCTGGCAAAGTGCGCCCAGCAGCATCAGCGCAGGGAACACCAGGGCGCGTCGGCTGCTCCCCCCTGAAGCGACAGTATGGTGGATTCACAATAGATAACAGTTTTGATTTTTCACTACAATGCTTCAGAGCAGCTTGACGTTCACTTACGATCTGAACTAAACTGGTTTGACAACAACCATAAGTAACGCAATGTGGCGAAAATTGAGCGCTCATCGTGACAGAAGTGAACAGTTTTTACTGTGAGAGGAGAACTTGCTCATTTCAGATTTCTGATATTGTGGGGGTAAAGTGAGCCTGTTTAAATGTTTTGTAGGGGATTGCCTTGACAGCGTGTGGTTTATTGTGGCAGTGCAGGTGGATGTACGTTCAGGTTGTGACAACTATCTTGTATATTACTGCTTTCTTATTATCTGTCTCAGTAGAAAGAAGTCAGCAGTCCCGGGCATCAGAGATCTAAGACCACAGGGGGGTTACAGCTTGCAATGGAAAACTGCTGTTAGGTTTTCCCACAGCAGTCAGATATGTTCCACTTGCATTCATTTGAATGTGGAGGGAGGAGGATATTAATAGCTCTTTTATTCTGCACAAACTAAAGTTCATTACCTAATGCCCTGGAGTGTTCTGTTAATGTCAATACCAGTGTTTTAACTCTGGGTAGTTGTGGCACTAATTTGACAAATATCTTGCACGATATAAAATGTCAGCAGATGGAGAATTTTATTAAAATATAGCCACACAGCCTTGACATGAGTACCCCAAAGCTGATCCTGTCTTGAAAGGAGCTGGTGATCTGATCTTTATTTTTTTCTCCACAAACTGAGCCATTTTAAATTTTCATTTTTGACGCGGTCATAAGACCTGCAACCAAGGCATTAGAAATATTTGCACCCATCAGCAGATTGTGGGACACGGAAGATGATTGGCGAGCACCTCTCAGCAGTATGCAGCAGGGCTGAGGACAACTCGCTTCCATTTCAGTCAGCCAGTGCAATTTGTAAAGTGCAATTCAGCTCACATCAAATCAAGAATTAATATTGCAGAATGAATGTAAATAAAACCATATAATTTCTACTTAAGGAAATATTTGATCTGCTTTGGAGAAAATCTGCTAAATTTTGCCGCTCACTGCTTGTGGTGACACTTGAAAGGACTGAATGACTTTGCCTTCCATTCTGCTCTGAAATACAGCTTTGACATTGTTAACAGTGTATCCATATGCGCCTAATGTCTGTACACACACACACACACACACACACACACACACACACACACACACACACACACACACACACACACACACACACACTAATAGACAAACACAAATTTTAATGTGAGCACATATACTTTTATATAATATATATAAAAGTATATGTATATAAGCATGGAAGGTCCTAGCTGTAGTTAACACTCTCCTCTCCTTCCCACATACGCAACATTTATGCTTATATATTTTCTTTTTAAAAGTATATATGCTCACTTTCAAATTTGTGTTTGTCTATTGGTGCGTGTGTGTGTGTGTGTGTGTGTGTGTACTGACGTTGGGAAAACAGGGGCGCATATGTCTGCACAAAGTTGGAAGTCTGAGATGTTAAAAGTTATTTGGCTCGGCAGAGTGTGTAACAGCAGCGGTAAATCTCCTCTGACCTGGCACTTCAATCTCAGAGCTACCCAGAAACAAAAAATGTCCAAACACACCAACAGCAGGTTAAGAAGGCAGCGTTATCTGAGTTCAGTCCTGCAGTCTAGTGGGTGTGCAGTCATTCCCTCAAATGGGCCGGGGGCAGACGCTGACCGTACCGTACCCTGCAAGCTGTTTGTAACAAATCATTCGCCCTCAGTAAAAGATGAATTCATGGTGCACACACAACAGGAGCTAAAACAGCTTTTGAATAATTAAATCCCTCACCTGAGCCTTTTATTTGGTAATAATGTGCAAAGTAAAGAGAAGCTGCCATCTCCTGTTGATTAAAAGAGGTGTAATTTTAGGGAGAAAATGACTCCATTGCGACTGCGAGGAGGAGGCGGAGGCAGCGGAGGGGACGTGGAATCATTTTCCTGCTGAGCTGATGTGTTTTGTCAAGTACCGTGAGGAGTGGAGAAGTTCTCAATCAAAGTCATGAACGTATTCGGTCTCCAAACTTGACTTGAAGCCAGTAACCCAAGCAGAGCAGCTCAGCATGTTCTGGATGGATGAGTCTCGCAGTGGTCAGCACTGCAGCGCTGCCTCCCTCACCCTCACCACACTCTCTGCCCTGTTCTCCCCACCTCCCTCTGTCTCCCACTTATCCACACACACCTGCACAGAACAAGTGCAATACTCTAAGGTAATACTGTTCCACAGTTTTAACCACAGAGCTCAGATCTTTACCCTTTGCTTCCTCTCTCTCTCTCTCCCTCTCTCTCTCTCTCTCTCTCTCTCTCCCTCTCTCGCTCTCTCTCTCTCTCTCTCTCTCTCTCTCTCTCTCTCTCAAAACAACTTAAACAATAACTTTAAAAAAATGAAGCTTTAAGAATCCAGCAGAACAATCGAAATCCCCAAAGCTTCTGACTTCTGTCAGTGTGTTCATGTCGAGGAATGAACAAGCTGACAAGAGAGACTGGAAAACTATCAGGAGCTCCAGATGGTGGAAAATGGCTGACTCAGACACTTTACTGCTTTTTTTTTGTTGCACTCAGAGTAGAGTTTAAGCTACTGACAAGGTTACTAAACATCATGACAGTCTTCAACTCTCCGAGGTCTTCAGCAGCCTGCTGTTTGCGCTTGTGATGCAGACTCAGAGAAATGAAGTAAAACTCCACAAACCCTCTCAGAATAGGCCTTTTCACAGCAGCCTAACAGGATAAGCACAGGTGTTACTGATAAACAGAGCTGGAAGAACAAGAAAACCTCATGTTATTTTGACCTTGGAGTGTTGGGAACACTCCCTGGAGACACAGTTTTCCAAGATGGTTGCTCCCACTGCCAGCCTCGGTGGTGTTGGTCTTTTACATCATTATATACTGTAGGTCCTTGTAATTTAGCTGAATCAGTCGCGTTAGATTGGATTTTATTTCCATGTAACTTGCAGCCATTTTGCCAACTGTAAGCTGACACTTCCAGTAATTATCTTCACCAAGTTGCTGTTAGAAATGCTCGATATCTCTGACTCAGAATTCTAGCTCAGAGGCTGCCTTTGGCATTTTTTTTCCCACTCGGTTGCTCACAATTACAGTAATTAACGATGTGACTGAACACAGCATAAGCCTGACCGTTGAGCCTGAGAGTGGCACTGATGGCACTGATTACACCTGAGCTTCTCCTGCTGTGACATTGTGCTCTTAAAAGAAGCAGTTCAGATCAAACCCAGAAGAAATCATACAGATACATCAACCTTTTGCAACAAGGCAATATCCTGTCATTTGTTCAAAAAACACTGAAGATGATTGCAAGATCAGCGGCTGAGCTTCAATTTCCAGCTAAATGGAGACACATGGCTGGAAGTTCTCACAGTTGTCTGCAGGTGGTCAGTGTGTTTCTGTGGGTTGGGTAACTTTGTTCTGAAAAAGCCACTGTGAGGAGTTTCTGCACATTTCCACCAAAAACATTTTGCAAGGATGCTTGAACTCATGTTGACTCACAGGTATTTTCGGACTACAAAATTGCCCTCTGTTGTTTCCTGCTGTTACTGACTCATAACTAAGCTGTCGTCAAGCCAAAAAAGCTCATTCGACAGCAGCCAATCTCTGGTTTCTGCAGCTACCTCTCATTTTTTCTGTTGCTGTCACATCATCTTGGTTCAAACTTTGAAGATGTGTTAAAATAAGTCAAATATAGTCTTAGATCTTATTGATCTTACTTTGACACCTCCCAGCCATATTCTAGTCTGTGCTAATTAACACCAAAGGAGTGTTGTTACATAGTGCTGTAACTTAATGCACCAAGACAGATGTGTTGGGTGTGTTTATAAGCAAGTATAACTAAAATTGCATGTATGTGTATGTGCATTGGAGTCCCCCCCCCCCCCCCCCACCACCACCAACATTAATTTTCATGACCTGCAACATTTTTTGAACAAGTTTGCCCATCTGGGAATGGACAGACATGCTAATTAGCTTGATTAGTTATTAGCATAAACTTAGCCTTGATTGGCTGCCAGATCATTACAAGCACCAGCTTCTTTGGAGATTTAGGGTTTTCAATGATTAAAAAGAAAGCCTTTGGTTATGTGCTGAGAAATCAGTGGCAGTATTCAGGCTTCTCTGAATCAGCCCTGCCTTACTTTGAACTTGGCTGAATTCAACAGCCCATGGACAGGAAACATAAATTTGACAGAAAAAGCTGTTTAATCCACTTTAAGCAGAGATTGGAATTTCTCTAAGTACTTGGACTGAAATAACCCCGACCGGGGATGTAATGATGAGGTCAACACATTAATATTCGGCAGAAATCAGGCAACTCTGAACAGCTTCACAGGTTTTAGGAGACTTCAGACCTTTGCTTACTTAGCAAAGGGAGCCTGTTGAACTGCACTGCACTCTGTGGGTGATGGAGAGGCTTGTTGGGTACGTTACAGTGAGAATCTCTGAATTTCACTCAGTTTCTGAACTAATTTAAATGCCTTTCAGACGAAAACTGCATTTTCAGCTGCACTTTCATGCATCATGTTTATTAAAGCAGTGGGAGTAATGGCATCTATTTTCACTCGTTGTCATTGTCTGGCTTGTTATTTGGGATTTTTTTTTTCCCTCTCTCTTTTGTTGCTCCCAACACTTTTGCTCTCTGTCCTTTCTGAGGGTGGAAATCAGCGTTAGTGCTTTGGGTTGATAAACCTACAGCAGGAGCTGGTCTGTCCCTACATTCAAATATTAAGCAGCTTTAAAACGTGTACTGCTGGATTAGGGGACTTTTGTGGATTGAGTAGATGTGCTGTGTCACAGCCTCCACTGTTGTCAGCCAGATCCTTGTTTGCTGTCCAGCGGGTAGATGGACCACACTTGAGGGGACTGTTTTTCCTCCAAATGGTACACAAAGTTAAATTGACTTATTAATGGACTAACATGTAAACTTTCAGAAACAAACAGGCAACCAGTTGTGATTTATCGCTGTCATGTACTGTCTGTATTAGTAATTAAAGTAATTTGATCACATTTTGCATCTACAGTTTTGTTTTGTTTTGTTTATTTTGTTCTTTGGACTGTTTGGTGAATTTTAGCCACATTCGGATCATGGCTTCATTTCGATTTGCTTGATCCACTTTGGTCCAGACTAGAATATCTCAACTACTACTGGATGATCAGCACAGTTTTGTACACGGATACGTACATGTCCCCATGATTATAATAACTGTGCTGACTTTTAGTTAGCGTCATCATCATGTGCCATGATCAGTTGTAAATAATTAATTGGGTTGGTTTATGATCAAATACCTGCAAAATTAATGACAATTTGTGTTTAGCAAATGCCAACATGCTATATTAAGATGGTGAACTTGCTGATGTTAGTATTTAGCTAAAGGAACCCTGTGACTCTAGACTATTGGCCTTGTTTTGAACAAAATTAAGTTAAACCATCACGAGAATGAAAAGAGAAGGTACCTAGAAAGTACACGTCATACTGTCTTCTTTTTCTTTTCTTTCAAGCATGTACTGCAGAGCTGTGAACATATAAAAGTGCTGTTACATCACCCCTTTAACTATTTTAAGGCCACTAGCATAGCATTCGCTATGCAACAGAAATAAAAAATAAAAAAACACAAATAAAAAGCTCTAAACGAATCTTTACATGGCTAAAACGATGTCCTATTTCAATTGTAAAACAATCACGTCGGTAATCTCATTTTATCGACATATTAATTCTCTGCATGTTGATTCATATCAGGTTTAGTTTCCCCCACGAGTCTAATCAACAAACACTCCATCAACCAACACAATCTTTATCAACAGCTAAGAAGATATGAATGGCAATTTACTCAACTGCAGCATCATAAATCACTTGGACTGGTGCCGAACACACAGTGAAACTAATACACACTGGGCGGTTAAGTGACTGGGATGAAAACATTTTTTGTAATGCAAGTGTGGCTGCTGTCTGATTATTATGCAGCCATAAATTCACCAGCTGTGTACACAGGGCTGATGAGCCCCTGTTCCTCAGCTTCACAGATTGCGATGTAAAGTGAATCAATAAAATGAATTGACATCTTTATTACAGACGCTGCTTTGGTGAAGTGCTTTGGAAGGTGTTTACTGAGCTCTTTTCATCCCGCGGCTGATGGATGAGCTGCTGTTAGATTAAACTGTAGGAATGGGAAAAAAAGCTTTGTCAAGTTTAGATTTTTCATGTGGATGAGAAATGTTTAAAATACTGAGAAAATGAGCAAAAACTGTAAGTTATTGTTGAACATTAGCATTCTCCATCAGTCTTCAGATTGTAGCACAACAGATTGGGATGTGAAAGGACAGTTTGACAACCAGAAAAATGTGTTAATTTTTGATAATAGGCGTCATAGTCAGCTTTGCTCTGTGTGTTCGCCATAATCAAACATATCATATCAAACATTTCAGCATTTCAGCAATGCCAGCATTAGTGCACCATTCGTGCGTGCCGGTGTGTATGTTTCAAGCATTCACCTTACGAGTCGAGTGGGAGGGGAAGGGCTGAATTAGCAGAGTGACATTAATGCTGCACGCTGCAAATTTACCTCCCACAAAATCATTACAGCATCTCACTCCGCAGATTTGAAGCTGAAAATAACACTTCAGGGACTGCCGGCCAATCTAGTAAGTCAGGAGGTTACAGAAACAGGTTTGTGACTGCTGGGGTCCCGTTTAGATATCTGGACAAATAGAAAAATCTTGGCAGAGGCACACGAATATGTAACCTGTTTTATTCCCTCTGTCGTCACTATCAGTGTGCTCTTGGGAAAGTCAGTCAAAGCTCAATTGCTGGATTTGGTTTTGCAAATGTTATAGATGGTATTAGGTGTTACCAGAGTAGTGAGTACCGGCTCCTGAGTTCCACGCTGTGATCTTACATGATGAGATGTAATTCCTTGCTTTCTTAATTGCTTTGGCCGGTTTAGACTGCGCTCACTGGGTCCAAGATAGTAGAGGAAGCAAGAACCAGAAATCTAATCAGGGTGAAACTACTTGTCTCAGTGCTAGATGTTCGGTGTTCATATTAGTTTCCCATGCTTGAGATGTGAAAACCGTACTATTGTGGCTCTACACATGCACACTTTTATAATTTGCAGTATCAAAGAACTACTTGATTAAAGTTGTTGAACATTAAGCTCATATCAACCAGCTTATTGCAAATACTTGGATTGCTGAAGAACAGAATTGGTTTTAAATTTGTTTGCCTCAGTATGCAGTGAACTGTGTCTCTTGATACGACCACTTGAAGGTCAGGACAGTTGCACCAGCTTTCTGCGGCACTGTGCTGGACCGGTTAGGTTTAAACGCTGTGCTTTTATTGATGCTATTCTGTGCTCTTCCCATTATGGACTAAATGGAGCCTAACTGCTGTGCTCATTTCCAAAGGAGCTGAAGTGGAAAAGAAAAGCTGCTGCTCAAAGTTAACATTGTGTCTCTTTGGATAATAGAGGAAGAGACAAAGATGAGACAAACTGGCAATGTGGACGGAGATTTTTCAGCCGTTGGCACTGAGATGGAGCATGGATTTATTTGACAGGCGGAGATAAATCACGAGCTGACAGTGAATGTCTGTCATTGCATCTCATCCCTTAACTTGATTTGGGACTGACTTGCCTGCTGAATGCACAGTAGATCCATATGCTACTGTTTATGCTTCTGGATGTTGATGATAAAAATATAAATGCAATTCTGGGTCTATTACCAATAAACAATAAGACACAATCAGTGAACTAAACAACACAATAAGTTCATTGCTAGTGCTTAATGAACATGAACTCAGTGAAACTCCTTCTTTCTTTATGAATTCTGCAGCAACCTCATGGCCCGTAGGTCTTTTTATATCACCATCTTTCCTCAAAGCCGCTCTGTCACAAACTCCTCTCGTCTGAGCAGACACGAGCCGGAAGACAACACATGCCCTCTGCAGATGTCACTAGAAATTCACTGCAGCTTTTGAGGAATTGCTTTTATAAGACAGTGCCCCAGAACCACATTTTAAAATGAGCCATTTAAGGGCAAATTGTTTTTGATAGTCTGATCAGTTTGCTTAATTCATCCAAAAAGGAGGAAAATTGAAGCTGCTGCTCCGACGGTCTCCTGCAGCTTTTAGTTGTTTCTGTGGTTTCCTCTTCTGTTGAAGTGAACCCTTGATGTTGATTTCCACAGCGTCTCCTTTCACTGGAAGACCACCTCATTTGTCTCGCTCCTTCACTTGGAGAAAAGAAAGAAGAGGAGGCAGTTTGGCCTTATGTTCTTTCTGCTTGAATTGTCTGTGGCCTACTTCTGCTTTTTTAAATTCTTAATGGGCATCGAGTGTGGCAGGGAACTCTTGGACTCTGCAAGCTGCCAAGTCTTAAAATAACCTCAGAAACAAATGAACGAATTAAATTATTTTCACAATTCCTCACCCTACATTTTCATCCACCACTCTGCTTGCACTAAGCTTTACCCTTCAAATGTTGTGGTGTTTAGGAATCCACTGGGTTTGGAGAAAGGATCTATTAGTTGAATAGTATCCAAGCTGTGCGTTCATCCTGGTTCCTCACATTATCACATCAAATACCTGGCTATCTCTTCCCTGGGACGTTGTTTCTATCCGACAGTCTCTGCTGGGACAGCGCAAGCGGAGGACAGATTCATCATTCCTCATAATTAGGGTCTTAATTTGAACACCTTGCTCTTTTAAGTTCATTTGCAAAGCTACTCTCCTGCTGCTTGGCCCACAAAAGCAGACTGGAGTCTTATCTGGGTCGCCTGGTTACGTAGCGAACCCTCTCTGTGTCACGTGGACCCCCCTTGTTGCTGATGGGCGCTTGCCACAGAGTCGCCCGCCAATGAGCTGGCCTGCCTCGAAACAGCTTTTCTGGGTCTTCACTCGAGTCAAAAGTGGTCAGTGTTGCTGAGCCAGATGAAGTGTCTGAAGGCAAAACATCAATCATTGCATTTTTCTGGCAGTGCTTATTGCAGTTATTGCAGATTAACAAACTAAGAAGCTTTTGGGAGCCGCAATATTGATTTGTCTCTTTCTCATCTGCTACAAATAGAGATGCTGCAACGTCCCACTCATTTGGACTCAACCAACATATGGCATCGTTCAGCCTTGATTTAGTGTAGTAGTAGTAGTGATAGTCTTGAACTGACGGTTCAGAAACAGTTGCTTGAGAACTTGAAAACTGGGGGACCAATACATTTTTACACCTCGAATGTGGTGTTTTCAAACAGATTAAACAAGCAAGATGTAATTAGTGAGCTTTAGAGGTGCTGGTAGGCGGATTTAGCTTGAGCAGAGCTGTTTTTGTTAAGCCAAGCCGACAACTGCTGTCTGGCTGCTTCTCATCCGACTCTTAGCAAGAAAGTGAATGCGGGTTTTTCCAAAAATGTCGAACTATTCCTTTAAATCGGGGGAAGACTTGCCGTCTGTGAAGTTCACCTCATCTCTACGTTCTTGAACCAAAGGAACCTGCTGTGTTGCTATCTCACCTCTGGCACTTTCATTGTGATTGAACAGCTTCTCACCCTCACCACATGATTAAAGCTGATGCGGAGAGAAGTACTTTAACCTGCTTCACAGCTTTTGTAAATCAGATGGCTGATTGAACCAAACCCCTGGCTGATCACAGGGAACTCCCTCATCTATTTACTGGCTCGCTGCTTAGTTTGTGGCTCCTTTCATCACTGCAGCGTGGCAGCACGCCGTACAATCCCAAAGTGAGGAAACCAATCCCCAGAGATTGGCGACACCCACACTAATGAAAGAAATGCTGAAAAATGTAATCTCACCAATTTCAAGGCTCATTAAGTTGTGTAACAGATGGGAGTTTGAAAGAATAATTTGAAGAGGAGCTGTAATGTGTTTCTTCCCGCATCCCTCCTCTTTCTTTCCTTCTCTCGTGGCTTTTCTCAGTGGAAATTCCTGTGAATCAGTTTTTTTTTAACCACAGCACCAGCTGTATTAAGATGAAAACAAATTACTTTTTATTCTAGAGGTCGTTTGTAGTTTTGTGATTTCAGGCTTTTCTGGGGCATGAAGGCATTAGTACTTCTCGGCTTGTGTTGACGGCATTATGTGAGCTGAGTGTTTTACTGCTGCACTGCAGAAATCCCCTCCGAAAAATGTTTTTATTTTTTCTTTAAAGAAAAAAAGTTAGTGAGTCAGTGTGAGCAGTTTGATCACAGCTTTTCTGGGGACGGCTCCTTGGTTGCATGACAGCTGGCCTGCTTTTTGCTGAGACTCATGATTTTACTGAAAGCCCCCCCTCAGCCTGAACCTGAGAGAAACACAAAGGAAGCAAAAAAAGCAACCGAATGCATGTCTCACTCTGACAGGCGTGCGCATCGCGTGGAGGTGGCTTGACAATGGCTGCGGTCGAGTAGCTGCAACTGCTCGACAAAAATGCAGTTAATATGGAAACAGACATGTTTGTGTGAGAGAGAGATCCACTTCAACGTCGGGGCTCGACAACTGTTCACTTCAGCAGAGCGTCACCTCAGGAGTCCTGGCTGCCACAGAGGAAATGGAAATGGAAAATGGGAAGGCGACTTTCTCTGCCCTGCGGTTTGCCAGACAGACTGTGCTAAGGTCCCGGCATCGCCAGTCACAGTCAAACAGCTGATGTTCATGACAAGCAAGTCAGCGTCCCTTCCTCTCCCCCCGCCAACTCGCTCTACCTGCCCCAGAGGGTCCGCTGAGGAGACGAACCATCACCACACTTGACTTGTAGATAGAAAAAGATACCAGCCCATCTTCATCTCAGTGTCATTCCCATACCTCTGTTCAGCAGCAGGATTAACAGCAGCCCCTGTGCCGTTTTCTCAGTGCCAGAGGCTGTAGAGGAGGTGGTGTCAGGTGCATCAATGGACGGGCAGTTTAGATACATTTCAACCTTGATTCACGCTTCTGTGTGCCTTTCAAACAGCCTTCTTTGTGTTCAAATTACCGCGGTCAAACTACTGTCTGTCTTTTCCGAGAAAAAGGGTCCCAGGGAAAATCGGTAATTATATTTCATGGTAATTACTGACCTCTGTGCTGCACTGCAACAGAAAGAACCCACCCACTTCCTCCACACTTTCAACCAGATGTGCACTGGCTGCCCAACAAAGGAAAGAAAATCCAAAAAATCTGCAGTTTGTAGTTATTGACCTAGCACTGATTTGGCAGTGTTTCAGTATGCCCTGTAGCCTGCATGACAGTATGGTTTATGTAACTGCCAATGGAGCTTATACAGATGAGTGGTCTGTAGCACACACACGCACGCACACACACACACACACACACACACACACACACACACGCACACACACACACACACACACACACACACACACACACACACACACACACACACACACACACACACACACACACACGCACACACGAAAACACTTGTAGTAAAGAGCACACATGGACACTTGTGCCCCACTCCCACTGCCTGCAGAGTGAGGGTGAGCAGGCTGACTCTGAAGAGCTGAAGAGGCAGGAGGAGAGTGAGGTTAGAGGATCAAAAGGGAAACAGTGTTTTACTGTGCAGGCTTTCAGCAGAGCAGCATCCTCCATACGCTGAACGTCGCCTCAGAGGCAGCGACAGCAGCAGAGTTAGATGAATGATAGGAAGATGTCACTGTTGCCACTAGAAGCAAGGCATCTTTGCCACCACATGTACACAAAGTATTGATACGTTGCTATGCACCAGCGCAACAGGGACTTTTAATCAACATGGCGACTTTGGTTGTAATTTTAAAGCAAATGGCTCACAGATCAATGTATCACATGGGACTGTTTGGTCTTTCTTATGGTACACCAGCAACTAGTTAGTACTGTGTTCCACGAAAAATAGTCCAGCACATAGTCCCACATAGCACAGCTGTGAATGTCAGAGTAAAAATCAAGATATGTACATAATTGTTTATAGCAAGTGATCTTATGAGGTGTTGTTTGGTGGAATTTTTAGCTTCATATTTACTGTACAGACATGGGAGTGATGTCAGTTACCTTATCAAAGGGAATAAGCTTATTTCCCAAAATGTTTGCAAAAATATGAACTCTTCATATTGATTGTTAATTGCTGGATTACACCAGTATATATTGTTGAATAAACAGAGCATAAGCCTCCAAGTGTGCTAGGACATGCTTTATTAAGGCAAACCACCACATGACTGAATGTGAGCATGCAGGCTTGATTTCTGGGTTTCAGTGCATTATTAATCGTGACATCCATTGAAACAGGAATGGTCCAAACACTGGGAGGTTAGTGAACGTCATTTTCATTTATATTTACCGCACATGAACTCAAAACGAGCTGAAAAAAATCACAAACATGGGGCGCAAAGAGGCAGCTTGCCTCCTGCATCCTATCCTGCAGGGCAGATAACCAAGTTTGGCTTGGAGTGAGGGAAATAAAGGCTCGCTCTGAGCAGAGTGAAAGGAGGTGGATGTTTTAAAGGATTCTCTCTGAAAACCTCCTCACTCTCTCTCCTCTCCATCCCCCATGCATGCCCAATCAGATAAAAACATATTTCCATTTCTCTGATTTGCAAATGTGTGTACAGTATACACACTGAATCTTCAGTTCTTCTGCTTGACTCACCATGTTTGTGAGAGTGTGCCTGTATTCTTGCCTATATGTATGTGTGTATGTGTTTATGTTTTCCCCTTGAAGTATCCTAATTGAAAGCCTGGAGGCACAAATTCTGATGAAGCCACTGTGGAGTTTGCAGGCAGTATGCCACAGTAGCTCTGCTGTTTGTGTGTATTTCACCTAAAGGCACACAAAAACACACACATCAAAACACTGTTTGTTGACCTTGCGTCCCTCTGAGACTGTTAATGATTAATGAGAGGCACAATATGTATCTCTCTGCTCTCCGTCTCCCTTGTCAGCGTCATGTAATTACTGTTTTTTTTTCGTCTGCTTGATTAGTTTCTCATCTTGTTTCTCCTTCTTGCAGCGTGTGTCTGCCTTGCGTTGTGTCCACAGGTGTGCTGATTCGTTCACCAGCGTTGGTGTGTGTTCCATGTTTATCTGCCGAGTGAGGATCGCCCTTTTCCCCCTCAGTAATCTCACTCGTCGAGCTGCTGTTATTGCAATTTACACTTGGCTCGGCACCAGAGCTGCTCAGCCGTAATGGTTCCTCCTCCCTCCACTGCCCTCAGGAGTGTTATAGTTTCTCATCACCCCCGCACTGAGCCGATCACGCTCGCCATAAACAAAATGACTTCAAGTCACGTCTTGTATTTAAGCCAAGTTGTAACCTGTTAAACCCTGCGGAGCCCGTTTTGAGTGTAACGGTGTAGCTATCATGGCAGAGCAGCGCTTCCACCTACTGTGTTGTTATCCTCAAGGAGAGATTCAAAGGTTGCTAATGGTGCTATATAGCACTGCTGTCATTTTAAAACCTCATAACTCTAATTTTGTTGGTCAGAGTGTTTTTCTCTGTGATGGCAGCAGCCGTGGCTGGAGGCATTTTGTTTTCTGGTTATCAGTCCATCCGTCTGTCCCATTCTCATGAACGTGATATCTCAGGAATGCCAGCAGGGAATTTCATTACATCTGGCACCAATGTTCACTTGGACTTAAGGTGAACTGATTAGATTTTAGTGTTCAGAGGTCAAAGGTCACTGTGACCTCACAAAACACATTTATGACACAATTATGACAACATTTCCCACGAATGTCTCATAGGATAAAATGAAGTGATGACATTTTATATCCGAAAGGTCAAAGGTCAGCTTTCCTGTGAAATCATAATGTTCTACAGAAAGGCTTTCTGGCCATTATTGAACACCATAACTCAGGAACAGAAGGAGGGACTGAGACCATATTTCACATTTGGTTGGTACTGAATTGGTGACACTAATCCAGGTGTCCATGTTGAACCTGTGGTTATTGTGTCGATCTTTCAGATGTGTGTGAGGCATCCACGTTTTACAATTTTTTGTCTCTTTGCAGCACTCCTAGTTTGCTATGGGCAGATACAAGTTTACCATTGTTGGTTTTATGAAAACATTTCAAGCATGCTCCAGAGGTGTTCAGTACATGAACAAATGATCCTGTAACAGAATTCTCGGGCTGAGCAGAGCATACTGAATCATTCATGTTCAACCTCACTGTTGACTGAGACATTTGTCACAATATCCAATATGTTGTTTCCTGGTTTAAAGATGGGAGTTATTAAGCTATTAAGCTTATGAATAGTGCTTTTGTAGGCCTATTTTTATGGGTAAGTTCAAAGTAGCATTGGACTGACTGTTTTTAGAGCTGAAATTATTTATACTCAGTAAATCAGCAGAAGCTTTTATTAGCAACTACTTTGACAATCGATTAATCATTTATGTAATTTTTCAATCAAAAATGCCTTGTTTGTGCTTTAAATGATGAGAAACTGCTGCTTTTCTTTGCTAAGATTTGAGGAAATGGCTGAGCTGAAAGGGCAGAACCCAGACAATGGAGGTTTGAATTATGAAAGGATTTATTGCTACAAAACATGAAGAATGGTCAGTGGCAAATGTTTCTCCAGAAAAACAGCGAGCAGGGCGGTGGAGTGAGTCAGCAGGTTGTGTGGGTGGCGGACTGGGGCTGGACAGAGTTCGCAGGTTAGAGACATGAGGAATTGAACCTGAGACACAACAAAAACAGACAGGACAAAACTCAAAAGTTTATAGCAAAGTACAAAGGTGAGCAAAGCAGCCAAGATGTGTTAACAGGCCAGTGAGTACAACAAAGACTGGTGAGGAGATACAGGTTTTTATCCTGTGGCTGATGAGTGTGGATTGGCTGCAGCTGTGATGGCTGATTGGCACAGGGAGCAGGTGTAGGTGAGCCGTAACTGCAGGGAATGCCCAGTCCAGACACACACACACACACACACACACACACACACACACACACACACACACACACACACACACACACACACACACACACACACACACACACACACACACACACGCACGGACACACAAGGACAGACTCAAGGAGAGACTAACATGATGCAACAGGATAGGGAAACACAAGGAGAGGGAGGAGGAAGGAGGCTTCCAAACAACTGAATGTGATATTAAACTGCATGTCTTTAGTTGGACAAAACAGGTGATTTGATGACATGATTTTTTCCACTATTTTCTGATATTTTATAGACTAAACAATTAAAAGATTAATTGAGAAAATAGTCAGCAGATTAACTGTTAATGAAAGTAATTATTAGTTACAAACCTGATTGTTAGCAGATTAGCAGTAGCAGTATTTAACAACCTATCTGAAAATGAGAGGAAAGCGACTCAGGTATGAAGCATTAATCTATAAAATATGGATCAAGCTGGGTTTTCATGCCTTTGAATCTTCTTATAGGTCAGTGGGAATGTTTAAATGATGCAAAAGTAACAGCGATAACTATATAACCTTCGCAGTTGGTCTCTGCATGTGATACAATATTAATCACTTTGCAACAGTGCTGCAATGTTACACCAAGATTGTATCTCCAGAAGCAAACATGAGTAAGTCAACCAGATGAAGTTCAGGGCAATTTTGTTTGCAAAGGGCGCTGGTGCAATGCAGTATGGACCGAATGGCCTCACTCAGTTGGTGCTGGTTTTTGGGAGTCACATCAGTGTGTTGTGAAGGAGCAGCTACTGTAGCTGCAATACAGGCTCCAGTTCATTTCATGGCCATTACAAGAGGCTGATGGAGAGACTCAGCTCTTCTCTTTGAAGTGGGATTAGTAACAGGGAAGAACAAAACTGTGCTGTTATCTGGCTCTGATATTTGTTTTGAGTTGCAGGGGGGCCGGAAGAGAACTCAGCAATGTGACTGTAATGTTAAACACCAAAAAGCAATTTGATAAGTCGTTTCGCGTTGGGTTTCTCCCTGACAGACAAATGAAAAGCGAGAACAGGTATAGTCCTGATGAGCCTGACAGCGAAACATAAACTGCAGTGTTGTACGCTCATATCTCACACACTTCAAGTTTTTTTTTTTATTATTCAGAATTGCATCAAATACCAGTCTCAAATTAGACATTTCTTCCCAAGAGGCGCTGATGTGTTGTGCTCTGAGCTTGCAAGAATGCTTCACCCCCCCCACCACCCGTCCCTCAAACAGCATCAAAGCACAGCACACGCTGTTTGAAATTCATTGAAAGCGTCGGATTAATAATGCAGAAAGAGGAGCTCAGAAAAGAGGACACATAGCACGATGCCTTCTTGACTCCTCAGTTATTAAAGCATAGGAACCTTTCTGACGTGACCAAATGGGAAACCTTTGAATGAGTGGGGGAATAGCTGTGAAAAGGTTGCGGTGAATGTAGCTGGAGCTAAATCCCCCAGGAGGCAGCCAGATACACGCTACCTAAATGAAACCATTTCCACGATCTGTTTGTTACTATGCCAATTCCCCCAGTGCTTTCCCCTGAATTTGTTCAAGATGGAATAAAAAATTCAATCCATTTAAAATGCATGATTGAAATACAATACAATGACAATACATTTTATTTTATTTATATAGCACTTTGCCTTCACCGGTTTTAGAGGATGCTTTGCAGGAATACACCCAGGTCTCATCAAGCCCTGATGATATGAACAATAAGGTAAAAACAGTATAGGAAGTGTTACATGTGGTCCCATTCACTGGTGGCAAATACAAAATAAAGCCCATTTTATCATTTTATCTCCTCATAATCAAGTGTACCCAAGTTTTTCCATGTACCAAACATCAAAATATTAAATGAATATTCATTTCATGCTGAGTGTTGGATGAGAAGGTTGAGACCACCCTCATGTCTGTCATGTTTGTCTATTAAATAAGAAACTAGAAGCTGGTGATGGTTAGCTTATCTTAGCGTAAAGACTGGAAACAGCTAGCAAGACTCTGTCCGATGCTAAAAAGTCCACCTTCCAGCACCTCTAAGGGTGAATTCAGCTTATACCTAACATCTGTACAGTGTAACTGACTGAGGTAAATCAACATGGACTGCACAAATGGCACAGCAATCATTTTCATGTGAATGACACTGTAGGCCATAAATTCCCTTCACTGTTGTTTGTTTTATTATGGTTGTTTAAGACGCACAAAACAGAAGTTTAAAAAACTGCTTTTACCCTTCAGTTTTTGTATGGATTAAACAACCAATAGTGTGTTTTTGTAACCTTCCAGGTGAAAACCAGGCAAGCCCAGCATTTTAAGGTGTGATCATTTGTTTTTTGGTCACTACCAGCCTGGAGAAACTTACTTGACTGCAAAGACTGGAAGCCTTACTGCAGTCCCAACTCCCTCTGTCTCCCACTGTTTTCCTTTTCTTCTCCAGAGAAGGGGCGGCAGAAAGAGAGTGGATTCTGGTCATTTATCTTCGCAATGCCAATGTTTGTATAAGTACATCTTAACTGCAGAGGCAGGTATTGATCCTGCTCTCTTCTCCTCTTCCTCCCCCTCTTCACTACAGAAATTAAAAAAAAAAAAATCCCATCATTGCAGCTCCCACCCATGCTGTGCATGTGAAAACACAAGCTGACAACCTGTCTGCCAGCTGGCAGTAAATTGTGCGAGTTGATGATAGGGAGAGTGACACTGTAATTCCTGTAATAATTTCATATGAGGGATTTTTTTTTTTTTTTTTGCACAAACACGGTCAGGTTCAAACTGACACACACTGATTGAACGGGGACCCTCAAATGTTCAGCCTCCTCTGCCATCATGTGTGGTTTCAGAAGAAATTATAAACATGACAAAAAATGTCATGAACGACATCAGTTTGAGCTCACTCCATAGGGGAACATTTCCTGCCCACTTTTAAATTCATGTATATAGGCCCACTTATCATTTTCGGGAGGTTTGTGGCAGTGACAGAGTGTTACACACTGAATCCCACCGACTCTTTGGTTGTGGCTATGAAGACAAATTGGCCACCAAGGCGGTCCCAAACACAGGCCTAGGGACATCAATTATAACAGGGATAGCTAATACTGAATTAATTAACATGGACTGATATGGGTGAGCAGCAAACAAGAGGATCATTTGATGCTATCAGGTTTTAGCATACATTAATACTGAACACTGTGGTCAATGGTCTGCAGCAAGTCTCCACTGAAGTCTTTAATGTCGATAAATGACCCCTAACATCTTGAAAAAAAGTGCAGTGAGACCTTTTAAATGAAACGTCCAAAAGAAATCAAGTTGTCTCCAGAATTTTGCAGATATTTGTGTCTTAAACAAAGAAAGGAGAATCAAGAAAAACCTATTACCATAGATTTTAAACAATAGCTAATGTTACACCAATTCCACTATTATCTGCCTCAGCTGCTCCCGTCCGCAGACGATTAACGAAATATTTTTTGCGGCATTTTTTGGTTAATTTCTTGCATATTTCACCCTTATGAACACAACTTTTGGTGCTTGATTAAAGCTCTTTGTGGTTTCTCGGTTTGACTTGAGCAACCGTAAATGATGCAAAACGTCAGTATTTTGAGTGTGTATTATAGGAAATCACTTCCTGCCCTCCATCTGCAGTTTGCACCACAACAAAAGAGTGACGTGACATCACATGCAAACAACCTATTAGTGATGTTTGGAACTGCTGGTAGTCAAAGTTTGTCCTCTGCAAATAGAGCTTGACTACCTGTTTCTTCCTAATTCTAGTCTTTATGCTAAAATAAGTTACTTTCACAATAATGTTACTTTGAACAAAATGCTTTTTAATCTGTGTTGTTGGTTGATGTTTTGAGACACTCACTGTTCATTTCTCACCTCCTATAGAGCTTGTAAAGTTTGTGTAGTCTGTGTTGGCATTATCACTACTACTAGATGCCATCTTTCACTTGAATATGTGTGATGTTGGATAACCAGAAAAGTTTTGGAAACACCAGGATGAGTGTAATATACATATTTACCTCAAAACAGTGCTTTCACTTATTTCTAAAAGATCTAAGTCCTGAAAATGTCTTTATAAGCTGTCATGATGTCTTCACACAGACATGAAATAAAACCTTTTTATAGCCATGCTGTGTTAGAAGTTCACACACTTTGTTTTTTTTTGTTTTTTTTTTACTAAATATGATACCGAGCACGTTGTGCAAGCTGAACCATTAACTAATAAAGTGTAGCATTGAAACACATCTTTTCAGCAGAGCATCTCCCCAGTAAACCTTAATACTGTGTGATTAATAAGATGCTTATGATGTAACCTCTCACCTCAGCCCTTCCCTCCTGCTTCCTTTCCTCAATCCACCCTTGCTCCTTTTCTTTGCCATACATACTTCCTCTGGCTCCTTTATCATTCCCTGTGATATCCCCTCTCTCTCTCGCTCTGCTGCATATTAAAAGCAGGACTATAATATGGTTCTAAGAATAGCTTTTCCTAATCTGCTCATTGTGATGGGGGTGTCACTCCTGTACTTCCCTCTAACCCGATATCTGCTATACCCTTTTCATGCCTCTAATGCTGTCGACACCTGCCTGAACTCTGCAAACCTCAGCTTAAAGATAGAAGAGGGATTTTATTTTAACCTGCTATATCACGTTTCATGTCAACTTTTAAATTTATCTCCAAACCTTTAAAAATGTATTGATGACAATTATTACTCTTTGAACTCCCTTGTTTTTACTAATCTTTTAAATGCACATTGGCAAACTCAAGAAATGGGGGAGACATGCATTAAACAGCCACTCTGTGTCTTATTTCTCTAAAGATCGCTGCCTATTTGCTGTTTAATAAGGGGAAGGCGAGTGTGTTTGGAGTACAGAGGTAATATGGCGTGCAAAATAAATGGCTGCTGGATAATGAAAGCTGACATTTAGATAAATGTTGCTGCATTAGTATGTAAGAATGTAATGATTATGTTATATCAGCTAAGTGTGGCTATGTATGTGAGTATACAGTACATGGTGAGACTCTGGGCCTGTTTTTTACACCTCTGTATGTCGTGATGAGAGCGTGTGTGTTCACCAGTATGAATTCTCACAGTTGGTTAGTTTGATGAATGAAACCTATGCAGAATATACAAAATATTATTTATTGAAATATACTATAATTGTATTGATACCACTGGGTGTTTCATAAATGTTTTCATAACTGCCTTTGAATTTATTCAGTGATTAAAGAAGCATTGTTTATTGTTCCTGGACTTTTATTGTGAAAATCATATTCGAAAGTAGCGTAAGCCCTTATTCAGAGCTGAAGTTCCAGTGTTTATGCAGCAGTATGGATGCTTTAAGGAGGCTTATACTCTTATATTCTCGGTTTAACAGGTTTTATGAAAACACATGATGATTCATTTGAGTTTACGTAACTCTCTGGTTTTGGATCTTTGGCTGATGGCACACTTTGGTGATTCAGCAAAGCAGTTTAGTTTAGTAAGCACAAAATAGAAAAATACAGTGGGAACTAGGTCATTTTCTTTGTTTCATGTTCATGTTTCTCTGACCTCTCTTGTACCACAGTGCCAAGCTGTAGTAAACGGCATCACCAAGGGCATTGTTTCACTTCTGATCATACTGTATGCTGCCTTTAGGACCTTTTTACTGTCACTGGGCCCTCAGCTTGCAGGGTCTCCTTTGCCCAGCTCATGTGATCAGACAAAGGGGACCCTACTGGCTAAAATACTCCAGAGTGGAGGCCTTTGGAGCGTGTTAGCAGATTAGGTGGCAGCTTAGCCCCCAGTGAGATGTCAGAACAATCATGAGGACAAGGCTTAATTAGTAAAGGGCACAGAGCAGTGGCATATATTCCACTCGTTTGCATATGATGACAGGGTTGTGGGTTGTTTTCTGAAGTCTGGTGGATTAACATTTGAAGAAAATGTTCTGTGAAAAGAGATGTCCATCTTATTCATGTTTTCTGTTTTGTTGTCTTTGCATTTCAGAGACAAGGATCTGGAGCAGCTGCTGGCAACAACAAGACATCTGGAGGACAAGGTAAACAAAAACATGTGGTACAGGAAGTAGAAATGTTTTTACTTTGTACATTACGACATTTATTTGCTTCAGCAGTATCGTGTTCAAGGCTAGTTTGAACAGCCCCTAAATGGAGCATTTAAAATTTTGGCACCAGTGTTCAAGAGAAAACCAGCAGGAGACAGAAAGAGGGACGGACAATGATTGAAGTGAAGAAAGGATGAGAGGAGGGAGGGAGGGAGGGAGGGTAAGTGGACCACAGTTTAGAGGACATGTGGTCCCATGTACCTGAGATGAGCTTTAAAAGGAACATCTCACATGATTGACAGTAACAATGTCTGAAGGACGCCTACACACACACACACACACACACACACACACACACACACACACACACACACACACACACACACACACACACAACCTGGCCTCTGGGCTTTCCGTCCATCGTCTCTCATCATGATCCAACAAGAATTCAAGGTGTCATGTCATCGTTTACTTTTCTCACACATTTGAATTAGTTCATTTGCCCTTTTTTTCTCAGTTTCCTCTTCCTCTGCCATGCGTGATAGCCTCGAGTCAAGGCTGTGCGAGCTCTAGAAATGTGCCATTTATTCTGAGCTTGTACATTATTGGACATGAGTAATCACTCAGTTCTGCGTAATGCAAAGTAGAAATTTTAGCATGCGTCCTGCCTGATAGCAAATCCACTCTGCTAATAGTTCGGTGTCACAGAGATTATGTACTGTTCTGCTTTTCTTATAAACCTCTTGACAAAGCCGACAATTGCTCTCAGCATTAATGTCCTGACTCAGCTGGGCGAAATAATACAGACCCCAAGACACAAAACTGAGATGACCATCAACTCCTGAACCTCCAGTTCCCTAATGATTGCCTCCTTGAACAGAGATAGACTGCCTGTATCAGGTCTGTCCTGGGGGAAATATAGTTCAGCTCCATGCACCAAGGGCATTGCAAATCATGTTTATTGTTGAGCTTTCCGTCATTAAACCTATCACAGCAAAGCAAATAAAGGCTTCAACGAGAAAACTAATATCTTCCCGGCTTTCACCTCCACTAAATCATGGCAGTGATTTGGTGTGTCGCCCTGACTCAGCACCAGATCACAGTTTGAGATGGAAGCAGGAAGAATGAGCTGTTTGACTTGATGAAATGGTGAGCTCTTTAATTTATTCAGTAAATGTACATACAATGGCTTTGGAGAAAGAGGAGCCAGTCAGTAGAGTAAATTCTACAAACTTACAGGTTTTAGCATGTAAATCCAATGGATTATCTTAGATACATGTAAAAAGTTCTCATTTTGAAGTGATTGAAAGCATTTATGGTCTAGACCTGCTTGATTTGTTGCTATATAAATAAAATTGAGTTAATTGAATTTTAAAATATCAAATGTATTACACATTTTTAATTTTTGAAACTTGAAACTTGCTCGGCCATCAGGTACTGAGACATTATTGGGCCAACTTTCTGTTTTTTGTTTTTTTTAGCTTAGATTTGGTAATTATCAGTTTAGCAGTGTTGTGTTAAGGTAAGGCTCAGATTCAAAGGGCTTAGTTTAGGACCTCCCAGGTTCAGACTAGCACCTATTTAACTGGATCTGACACCTCTTATGTCTCTATCAAAATCTGCGGATAGATGTTTTTTAATATTTAATGTTATACCCCCACAGCTATGCAAGTAGGTGTTTGTCCTGTGAAATGAGTATCCTCAATTTGGGGGTGCGAGTGCAGGTGCAGCACTGTCCATAGTCCTGAAATGCAGCAGAGGAAATCAATAGACTGACGGACAGAGCACATTGCTTAGTTCAGCGTTTCGGCCTGCTTGCTTTCTGTCTTTGTAATTACAACTTTCCGCCATTCCATTCCATTTTCCACCCATTGTAGCATGTCACTGCTGTGTGCAAGTGATGAATGTAGCACAGAAGGGAAAAACAGTCTCAAATGATCTTGTTTGATGATTTTACTCCTTAAACAGTCTGTCTCAAAGAGGAACAAACAATCTTCTATGTTCATGCAGCCACAGCCAGTAAAATGCCACATTATTTGTGATTGAAGGAAGCTTTAAAGCAGGCACATGCAGTCACTGACCCTATTTGAAAAAAAATAAATTGCCCCATTAAACAGAGTCACCGTTCAGCAACATTATTCACCAGCAGCAATTAATGGGATCCAGATTACCTCAAGCAGTTGGCTGAGTTGAAACGCCATGATGCAGGAGGCTAATTTTTCACTGCCTGCAGGATTCAAGTCCACCTTTTTATTCACTTAATAAGAAAAGAAAGTGAAGGAAAGTACTCAGCCTGCAGTACACACACACACACACACACACACACACACACACACACACACACACACACACACACACACACACGCACGCACGCACACAAAGCCTTCTTTGTTGTCTGACCTTGACAATTAATTTGATGCCTGAAAAAACTGCTTTCCCAGCGTGTCTGAAGCGTGCCTCTCAATGTAGAGAGAGAGCTCTTAGAGTGGGTGAGGAGGGAGTAACGCTGCTATTGACTCTCGCCCACTCTGCATACCCCCAGCACACAGTGGTCTTTAGAGACAACCTCTCACAGGCTCAAGGACAGCCACAGAGAGATGCATTCGTATTCACTGGAACTTGTTTTGAACTGGGTAGGTACGAGTACATGCAACTGTGACGCACCTCAGTGATGCAGCGAAGGCTGTTTTACCTGATAACAGCAGGAACAGTGAAGCTGGAGGTGGAAGTGTTTATTGTAAAGATAACCGCACAAGATTGAATGTTTATCACATGGACACATTTGAATTGCTTCGCTGTCATGCTGTCTACACAAAATACAAGGAGACACTGGAGATACTGGACACTGGACATACCGGAGACTGGAGTCAGGGGTGGTTGTTGTTGTTGTTGCTTATGTTTATTCTTTATGGAAAAAGTGTGTCAGAGTAGCTATACCACAGTGTACCAAAAAAAGTAAAGTAAAAGTTAATTCAAAAGATTACATAATGAAAGGTCCATAAGAATTAATTCTAGAATATACCTAAATTGTTCATGAAATTGACTGGTTGCTTTTTTAGTCTACTTTGGCCACTCAAAACACTTAACAACACATTCCACATTCAGCCATTCATACACACACTCACTCACCAATAACACGGCATTGGGAGCAATTTGGGATTCAGCATCTTGCCCAAGGACACTTCGACATGCAGACTTGAGGAGCTCGGTGGACGACCCGCTCTCTCCCCTGAGCCGCAGCTGCCTGGTGTTAAGTTATTGGTTTGTTCTTACTGATGCACTAAAGAGGCATTTCAGTGTTGCAGCTGGTTGAGGTGGACTTTATTTTTAGTTTAGTTAGACTTTAATTTTGTTACTTTAGTGTTTATTCTGAGTTATTTAGTGCAGAAACAGGCTTATGAAAAAGATGACTGATTGCCTGATTTCATATTTTAATAAAAAGCCTCCCTGTTTCATGATCTGCTCTTGTTTTAATTTGCTGTTAATGTCACCTCAAAACATTTTCTGTGTGTATCTGTTGCCTTGATAAATTCAATTTAATGTACATTTCCACAACACTGATTCCATTCTGCAGCAGAATGGTGAGTGTGACAGCGAAAGTCCTTTCATACTCACTATGCTGCTATGAGTTTCTCTTTTCTAACAGCAGTCCTGTTTTCAATCACCAATTGTTTCCTGGAGCATTTATTTTGGAGTTTATTTATTTCAGTTAAGCTGCCATCAGAGAAACTCAACACGTCCCGCACAGGAAGGAATATAATGTTTCACATTAAAAGTTTTCAAAGAGTATAATCCCTCCCATTATGTGGAGGCTTTAGATTTGAGAAATCTGCAGGAAGTGTTGCGTTTTGAATAAATCAGTGGGTGAAAACAGCATTTGTGTTAAAAATAGACACTCATAGCAGCAGATTGGTGAGTATGGACTGTCTTGAGGAAAAAGACTTGTTGGAGTTGGAAATGTAGAAATGTGAAAAATGTACATTCTGCCCTTTATTAATAACTGGCCTTTATTTGTGCTTGAGCCAAATACTGATTTTGAATAGTTTTAACAATGCTTCGTACAACAATGCAGTCTGTGACCACAGTCTGCAAACTAACCAGTAACGATAGCTACCAAATGAAATTAGCTGAAAATGAAAATACTAAAGAAACATTAACACTGCACTTGCTGTACTTGAGCTCATGTACTTTCAAACACCCTCACAGGCTTCTGTGTCTAAAAAAGCCTCTTAGTCGTCATCTGTGACATTGGTCGACATGGTTGGAGTCCAGATGTTGTGTATTTGGGCCATATGCTCCATATGTTCACTGACCTTATGAGTCCAAGCACAACACAGACGGTCTCTGTCACTGCAACAGTATGGCCTTACTACAGCTTTACATCATACTGTACAAACAGACCACACTGACAGAAACATTCAAGGGTGAAACTGCTCCACTTCTTTATGTAAGTGTTGCACTCATGGAGTATTGTTAAAGAACAAAACTGCTGGAAACTGCTACACCAACAGCACCTCCCCCCTCATTTCAAAGAGGCACAGGCGTAATTTCAAATTGGCTCACCTTAGAGATCAAAGTCATCCTTTTATAATTAGCTTGCGACGGGCTCTCAAAGCGAAGACGACCCATTTTCTTTACACTTTTTAATTAGCTTTACTGTACTCAATTATAGCCATAATGAATTTGTCTTATTCTGTCAGGTATTGTTAGTAAATTCACACGTTATAGCTGTTTCAGAAGCATTCAGTGCCAGAAAGAGCTGCTCAAACCGCACATTTCCTCTGCAGGTCTTTGAACATCCCATGTTTTCTGTTTATTCTGAAATGTGCAACCATGTCCAAGTAGCTTACACAGATGCCTCCTCCCCAAAGCAAAATAAAAGTTAACACACACTGAAAAACCAAGCGCACAGTAACAATCAATACAGACCCAGTCCTTCATGTGTATTTGTGTATTGATCACGGTGGTCTCTCTCACGCTTTGTTGCCCCTCTGGTGTTTTGAGCCCTTAACGGTAGCTGCTATTTTCTTGACTACACACTGACTCTCAGCCATGGATACACAAGCTCTGGCAGGCACAATGTGAACATACACACATTCCTACGCACATAAATACGCACACGTTTACACACACGCAAACACTCATATCTTTTGAAAACATGCAGAGATGCCTCTGAGTCCAGATCCTTCATCTTTGACTGGTGGATGTCTTATTCTTAGATGTTTTGGCCGGTGGAGTAGCGGCACTGCCTCACCACTGGCAAATTTGTGTCCGTAATGTAGCTCAAGTATAAATGTACAAAACAGCTCCAGAACAAAGACTCTATTCTTTCATTTAATTTAAATCGAATCCTCCTCCTTCCTTTGTATTTATCTCAGAAAAGATGAAATGGCCCTTTTCCATGTGCACATCTAAGGTATGACACTCAGAGGTCAGTCCAGGATCTATCAGATCCATGTTTTCACGTGGAGATTGATTTGCAGAGAGTAGAGGACGGCTCCTCCTGTGTAACACAGGTCATGTCTTCCCAGCTGGGATCCACTTACTGAATTGTTTACTTTAATTTTCAGTCACATTCACTTGCACTGATGGTTATGAATTATTTCTGAAGTGCTTCTATTTTCTTATGGTTAAAGTGGGAACATTCATCATAGGTCAACTACAAGCCTCTTAAGACAGATGAGAAACAAACTGTTTGGTGACCTGCGAGTCCAAACAACAGACAGCAGCTTCATTTGCAGTGCTGGATTTCTGAGTGTGAAGAAAAAAAAGATCAGGGTAAACTGCTCGAGGCACTCAAAACCTCCCTGTGATGATACAATTTAAAACACAAATGCAGTATACTGCAGTATAAAGACTGGGAAAGTTGTACAAAACACAACAATGACTGCACTGTTTTTATTTCTGTTTTTCACTGCATCCCGACTTAGAATCAGGCTTTTAGTATAAAAAACAATTAGAACTAATTTCATTATCATAACCATATAATTAAAACACTTTTCTTTCATAATCAAAGCATTTGTTCAGTTTAAGTGATAAATGTTTTGTAAATTAACATTGAACATAACAAAGAGCCATCACCAGGGTCACACACACACACACACACACACACACACACACACACACACACACACACACACACACACACACACACACACACACACACACACACACTTCCAGCACTCCAGACAGTATTTCAGTGTTTTAGAGCAATTCCTTTTTTGCAGGAATACAATAAATGTCAGGGAGCTGTCAGGTGTTTCATTGTATCCCCACATTCAGACCTTATTTCTGCCAGCTGTAATTACACTGCAAACTGCTAAATAATCGCTTTCTGGAGCAGAGCATGGAAAAAAAAATATTACCTTGATTTACTTTTTTCTTGCAAACCCCCCCCCCCCCCAAAAAAAACGTGGCGCTGACTTTGAGTGTCTAAGAGGAACATCCTGTATGTGTGTTGTGAAGTTGCACCTTAAAATGTAAATGTGAAGCACACACTGCTCCGCATTAAGCTCACACAGAGGTCCACATACTGTGAAAAACACTTTAATCCTCAGTTTCACTTTACTTCCCACGATGTGTCTCTCTTGTCTGAAGGTCTGAAAGTCCTTCTTTAATGCGTCTCGTCCTCCACTTCTACAAATCCCTCTCATGGCTCAACTGGTTTTAAGCAGTGAAATCAATAAGACGTCCCAGCTTTCACTGGGCTTCACAGCAGCTTGTAAAAGACAGCCAGCGAGCGATGGTCTTATCATGTCACCACTTATGAGCCCATTCCATCTAAACTACTGCAAACATAAAGTTGGCAACATACAGGAGGGGGTAAATCTGTTGAGCCTCAGACCGAGTAGCATGTAGGCGTCGAGTCCGGCTCTCTGAAAGCGCAGTCAGAGTGATCCAGAATGCCCCTCTGACGGCAGATATTACATTTCCATTAGGTGCAGACAGGGACACTGAAAGTGCTGCCAGAGGTAATAGTTTTGACAATCCATTGTGTGTCGAGGAGGAGATGAATCCTGAAACTGAGGAGAATGATCCGTCATTGTCACATTCAGCCGTTGACTCTTGCCTTATAAAAACTGGTGAAAGTCTGCCCTCAGGACTCACAGCCTTCATCAAGATGATGATGTGGTTCTTTTGGATGAACGCATCTGTTTGGTCAGAAATATCAAACGGAACTGGTCACAAAAGCAGGTTCAGCACATCCATAATTGAGAAGTGGAATTGCTGACATTGCACTCATACACAACATAGAGAAAATGCTTCTTTAATGTGATCACTTAAATGAATGAATGAATGGATGCCAAAGTAATACGTATTTTCACTGACTGCTGCATTTTGCAGGTTGAAAGAAGAAAGAATATTTTGAAAGTAAGACGTGTAAAGTTATGAGAAGAAACATGTTTTCTTTAGTGCTGATGAAACCTCGTATTTCCCTCCAGACACATGCATGAAGCATAAGACTGATCAGGCTGCGTTAGAAGAAAGGTTGTGCAAAGGTTTCAGACTGATAATCTGACAAGTTCTTTGGTTGAAGCATGCTGACTCTTCAGCTGTATCACCATTTGCTTTAAATGGTCAATTCCTTGCCATAAATGTCCAACTAAAACAATGTTCAGCCTTTAAAATCACAGTATTCCTTCCAGCGCTTATTGGCAGCATCAGATCACATCCTGCCTGTGCCTCCGCCCTCCACGCTGACAACTTAGGCATCTTTTTTTGAGAGAAATGTCACCAGCTTGGAGTACAAAGATTATGAGCGTGTCTGACGTTGACACGGCGGAGGGCACAGCTCAGTAACTATATGCTGCTGGGAAGACAATAGCAGGCATTACAGTGCTGGAAAATTCAATATCAATTAATGCAGCATTCAAAGCTCAGCTAGACACAACAGTTAGTGTTTCCTGCTTGAACGGCAAGACAGAGGTACTCAAGCTCAGCCTCAAGGGAACCTGAGGATTAGCTGCACAGTCGATACATGAGTCGCCTCTCTGCTTTTCTGCCTTCAGTATGCCCCCCACCCCACCCCCCCTCTCCCTCGTTGTCTGTCATCCGTGTTTCTCTGGTGTTACCTCTGCTGATTAAACTCAAACAGATCAATCCTTTGCAGGAGTGTTGCAAGACAGAGAAATGGAATAACCCCCATGCTGAGCCTTGCAGAGAAACAATCAGTTACTCTGAACAATAAAAAGGTTAAAACAGCTAATGATGATTAGGTTTTATTTTAGTCACTGTAGACTGGTAAATGGCTAAACACTGATAATGAAAGGACAGTATGTAAACAACCAAATCAGGCTCTGCTGCTCTCCTTTCAGCAGCACGTTCCTGTGCTACTGTGAAGAATTAATGGCACATTTTAAATCAATAAAAGACCTGTTTCATGCATGTATATATGCTGACATACGTGTTATACATATTTAAAATACCAGTAGTTATATACTGTATATTGTGTATTTCTTGTTTAAAACCAGGTCAAGTCACAGTATAATCACAGTATGTCCATGTAGAGAGATAAAACTGAACTTCCCTTTGGCCAGTTCATATTTAAATGCTCTGATCTATTAGATTCATTCTTCTTCTTCTATGTTTTTTAAGATTTCATTGACCAGGGGATAAAAACATTAATTCTACCTAATGCTTGCTGAAACCCTCTTGTTTTCTCTGGGATTACAGTCATGTCCGTGTTGGCTGAGCTCCAGAGAGGATTAAGAACTGGAGATCAATTCATGCTTTGGCATTTGACCTGGAAAACAACTGCTCAGGCTCCCCCACTGGAACTCTGCCCCTCTATCATAATGAGGGATGGAGTTTATGAGGAACGAGAGTGGACATTTTACTACAATATATTAAAGTCACGAATGAAGAGCTGGTGGTTTACTGTGACAGTAATGATGTAGTTACAGTGTCTTAAACTGTAAATTGGAGGTGTGTTTTCCTCCAGCAAGTTGAATTCAATTCAGATTTAAGTCTACAAAGTCCTGCTACTGCTGCCTAAAAACTTGGCCGCGTGACTGAGACCAGTCTTTTTCACAGCAGAGTCACACTTATCATTTCCTTTTCCTTCCAGATGCGTCCAAGACGGACGTCCCCGAGGACTTTGACATTGACATGGAAGACCCTGAGACTGAGAAGGCGGCAGTCGCCATCCAGTCCCAGTTCAGGAAGTTCCAGAAGAAGAAGCGTGATGAGAAGTCCTAGTGAGCGCCGCGCTGCTCTGCCACTGTGTGTAGAGACGGCAGGTGGAGGCGACAGCACAGTGACGATGGTGTGACATTTGCATGTAAACAAATTCATACCCGTTGGAACTCCAGGGGTTTTGATGGGGTTGGGGGGAGAGAATGCAATAGCCTGTTTATCATATGACATGTCTGTGAATTTTCATTATCCTATCATTATAATTACTATTATTTATTATTTGACTGCTGTATCAAATAAGTAACAGAAAGATATAAAGATCTGGTTTCTGTCCACTTCCGTATATCAAGTCTAGCTGGTGTTTGTGTTAGAATATGTTTTTGTACTTATCCTAGCCTCATAGTTATACCTACACCATCCCTCTCTGTACTGCTGAGGACTACGTTTCCCAAGAAACACCTGTATATGTTTGAGTAGATGGAGCAAAAGTGGATGTGACAGTGAGGGTTGTTTTTAGGAAACTTTAGCCTCTAGCTTTCCATCCTGAGCAGAAACATTCACCCAGAGGCATTTTTCTTACCTGCATGGTACTGTCAAGCTGTGTATCAATGTACATTGAATAAATAAAGACTCCGTGTGGAACGTGTGTACAGTGCATGTAAATAGACTGACAAACACCTCGAGCTACATATCAGAAGTGGCTGTTGAATTGCAGCAGTATGTCTAATATATTGCATTAATATACACTGCAAGGATAGCAGAGGGACTTATATTCTGATGACAAACTATAAATAGAAACCTCTTCAGAATGAGCTGAGCTGAATCTATTCCCTTCTCGGCTTGATGACCTTCTCCATGTAGAGCCAGGCTAACTGGCTGAATGATTCCCACTGAGCTGTTCTCAGCTTTGGGCACTTTAAAACACAAACTCAACAACATGCACCTGCACAAACACTGTATATTTTAGTTCAGGATTTTAGCTTGATATTTCAGCGTGGAGTACAAAAGAATTTGAAAAGGTTATTTCTGCTTCTCTTAAGCTGCTGATAGAAGTTTGAGTAAAAAATGAATTTGAGGGAACACTGGGGTCTGATTTATAGTTGCCCAGCTGCTGCTCCATACTCATTTGACTTTCCATCTGTGTAAATAACAAGGCAGCCAAGATTTTGGCTGTGTGGCAGCTGTCACAAAGAAGCCTCGCTCCTTTTAATGGCGATCACTGAACAGCATAGAGCGTCCATCATTATACAGCATACTGCTCTGGCACATAATGTGGTCTCCCTCATTAGTCTGCACGAGGAAACATTTCACAAACACTGGCAAAAACACTCTGTGCTGCAGCCCACAAGTCGTCAGATATTTCAAAGCATAGCGCAATATATCTTATGTCACATAAAAACACATCATTTGCTAGTTTCCAGGCCAGAAAGCTGGCTATATTTTATGTAGTATCTTGAACAGTAGAGTTAATTTGTAGCCTTGCCTCAACAACTATTGGATGCATTGTTTTGTACAGACAATCATAGTCCCCAGATGATGAATCTTACTGAATATTTTAATCAGACTACAGGGAGATTAGATAATCGAGCAGCAGCAAGATTAAAATCCCCCCATGGATCCAGACACTGATGATGGTTGAGGCTGATGAATCTGCAGAGATTGAGGGGCTGATGAGGATGATGAAGCTGAAGAATCTGCAAAAACTGGGTGGTGATGGGGAGCAAAGCAGCAGCATGAAAGATCTAAAGCAGAGAGAGAATCATGTTTCAAAAGACAGCAGCGAGATAACGGTGAAGATGCGTGGCAGTGCCATTGGACAGGTGTGACCAGCTGATGAGAACAGCTGATATCTCAATTGACAGCCAGAGACAATGACAGCAAAGCAATTATGAATGAGCATGTGTTAGAGGAGTGAATGCAGGATGAGTATGAGAAATAAGCTACACAACAACACGTGCAGAAGAAGTCTTTCTGACTGAATGTAAATTCTGCTCCAATGAAAACTTTGAACCAGCAGATAAACAACACATACGTGACTAGTGCTTAATCTTGAAAAAGTCCTTTTACACTTTCCACTTAAGGGTCTCAAGCACGTCAGTAATTTAAACTGTCAACCGTTAAAAGAAGAACAAGTGCACAAGGGTGGGTCACCGAGCTGTATTATATCAAGGTCAGTGACGACCTTTGCACCCCAGGGCATTGATCCTCACAGCAGATCAGCTTTGTAAGCCTGAGAGGATTAAACTGTCATGACAAGTGCACCCGATTCCTTGATATACACAGCCAGAGGGTTTACAGTGCAAAACAGTCAAAGAAAGTGCATCGGTTCCTTTTTTATGTGGGCTAAATTTCCCTAAAAAACTGTTAAAAGTCTCAGAGATGTTACTGTACAATCCTTATGTTTGATTTTCTAGCAGACAAATAAATACAAAGCAAGCTCGGTGCCATAGTCTTCCTCCCTAAAAGGCGGCTGTGCAGTGATTTCCAGTGGAGGTCACTGCCTTGTGGAAATAAAAGTCTCACTGCAGTTCCCTGTTTGTTTGCTTGCTTGTTTTATTTTCCACCCAGATGACTGCTAAAAAGGATGCTGCCAAGTCATCCAAAGGCCCACAGAGAATAACAGGCCTCCCAAGACTCTGCTCGTCTCTGCTGTGTTTGTGTGAGTGTGCGCTACTAAAACTGAAATCATATTAACATATGGAGATTTTTCCTCTGATCTTACATGATGACAATCCTCTCTCCTCTCCTTTTGTCTCCTCTCCCCTCCTCTGTTGCTCCAAGCTGATGGAGACAAGCATATTGGGAGGTTGACAGTGAACTGTGTCATCACCTGTGGGCGCTTACTTTGTCCCTGGAGTTTGGCTGACAGGTGTATTTCTCTCACCTCGAAATTGGAGATAGATTACAGCACCCCGGTCTCCAGACAGACTTGTGCTATTTTTAAGTGAATGTTTGGAGAGTGGGGTTTTAAAGTCAACAGAGGCACCTTACTTTGTACTTTAGACGCACCAGAACAGAGTAAATACAGCACAGACGTACTGTAGACACTATTTGGGACAGATGTCAACTATTCTGGGGATAATGACATGGTGATAAATGCATATAAAGACTGTAAAATGTGGGACATTTTCTTTACCCCCTGTGGTCAGTTAAAGCAACATTCTGCAGTCCATCAAATGATCTACTGCACTGCTGTTTAGAAGGCAGAGATGAATTCAGCATTAATGGCACATTACCATTTCCTTTTCTTTGCTTTACAGAAATCCATTTCACACTGTGCAGTTATTGATGATAATTAATCATCTGTGTTCTGATGAAAACTGACATATTTGTGATTGGTTTACACACTGCTGCGCATGCCCACCAGTGCATGCATTTGAACACATTTCGTTGAAATAAATAAACAAATCTGCTCATATTGGTTCTTTTCATGCGTGAAAGTGTATATGCATGTTTTACAGTACTATAGAAACGTACCATCTCATGCATTCTCCTTATGTTATTTGATTTGTTTGCTAAGCTCACAGTCCCTGTGGATAGGGAGATGGATGATTCCACTGGGTTTGATTCATTAAATTTACATTAGTCATTAGTTGCCTGTCACACTAAGCGCAACATGAATTTGATCTAATCAACGAGTGAGTGTGCCTGCGAGCTCGGTGTGAGGAATTTAACTGTCAAAAATAACAGCCTACCGTGTGTACCAATGACTAAAGCCTGCTCTGGAATTAGACTAAAGACTTTCACTCCATCATACTCTAAATGTAAAAGCCTTCAAAAACTGTTTGAGTTTATCAGCGCTGACGGGTGAAAACAAAGCTTTCTTCTCACTGTGCAGAACAAAGCAAAAATCCTGCCGTCACTCCAAAAGCTGATTAAAACTTCAGTTTTGGATCCTTGTTGGCAGGAACACAGATGGGTGACTGGGGAGTTGGTTTTAATGTCTTCGCAAGAAAAACATCTGGAGAGCTGTTCTTTTTGTCTTCACGTCAGTCTCTAATAATAACTATTGAAGTTCACAGATCTAAAGTTGCTCAAAGCAACTGAAGCTCTATGTAACTTCCATCAGCTTTAATGATGTTTTTACATACTGCACAACAGCGCACTCATTCTAATTTAAATGTATTTTAAAAAGTAGACATGAAGTTCCTCTCAGTTTCTCCTCAGTCTCAGGTGCTGCATACACACTCAATCTGAACCGTCCAATGGTGACGACTGAAGGAAAATTCTGGTTGTTTTCGGTCTGGATCCAGTTTTCATGATTGTCACCATTCTGGCTTTGGGCAGATTAATTAGCTGGCAAGTAGATCCTCATGCAGTTAGCAACAACAGCTAATCCATATGTTAACTTTCAGCTGGACTCAGCAACCAATGTCAGAACTGATTTAAGTAAAAAATCCTCACATGGTCTTGCACCATGTGAGGATCTGCTGCTGCTGCAGTGTCAGCAGCAGTGTCTGTGTATGAACTGGCAGTTAATTGTGGGATGGACTGGTAATCAGTGCCTTCAGGTGACACTTAGGCCTGGTGTTCCCAGACTATAATCAGACTATAAATGCTTGTTTTATGCATTCTACAGCATTCACATACTCTTCTCACCCTGCATGCACAACCTACAGTACTGATCCCACTGACCTTCAAATGCCACTCTTAGTGATCTTTGGTTATTACCTTATGTTTTTACCAAAGTCTAGAACGGCCGTGCTTGCAATTATTTTTTTGAATGCCAGTATTTCGAGATCATGCGTTAATTATTTTGTTATCTCAAGATAACAAAGCTCATTTCCCAAATATGCCTCAAACCTTGCTGCTTTGTAGAGATAGTGAAGT
Source organism: Chaetodon trifascialis (assembly GCF_039877785.1). NCBI lineage: Eukaryota > Metazoa > Chordata > Actinopteri > Chaetodontiformes > Chaetodontidae > Chaetodon > Chaetodon trifascialis. The sequence continues at coordinate 12,227,419 of NC_092064.1, forward strand.
ACTGTACAACAGAGCTCAGTTATCGGCCGATCCTGTCAAGAGTGAGTCTACAGGGGCATGATTCAGTATGTATAACATATAAATATGTTACTCTTGTTCTATAATGTGATACACTAATTATTAAGTGGCATTGTTATGATATGCAGTTTAAGGGATTTAAGTTGAGTTACTCTATATAGAAGAATTACTAGTCTAGAAATCTGAAATCTGAGCACAGTAGCCTTTACTGATATATATTGTCTTCGCAAGCTATTGAGCAAAAATAATCCTGCAAATGGCTCATGGCGTTTTCATCAATAAGGATATCTTGAGCTTTAGGGCGAAGATAACGTTCTCAGGCAGCGGATGACTAATGACCCGTGGCTTTAGTGTAGCTACAGGAGTGACAGTTGCTGTAGCTGCTCTAGTCCGTAATGAGTGAGCAGTGTAAACTCTCCAAGCCTGCAGGACTGGCAGATGACACAGAGGGGGAGGAAACAAAGGTCAAGTCACTGATTTCTCCTCCGCTGTGGCTCAGGAGGGCACAGAGAAGTGATTTCAGATAACAAATAGTGATTAGAGGAACATATCACTTCTTTTCAGGTTCTGGGTGCTTTCAGAAAATGTTGGAATAGTGTGAACTTTGTGTTTATGCTGCAGGATGATCAGATGATCCACCAGAAGGATCTTTTGTGTTTAGTAAATCAATCACCTTTGAAAAACAAAGCTGCTGTTGTGAATCAGTGTCTGAACAAGTGAAAGATCGTCATTGGCCAGAAGGATCCCTCTTTCTGTCTCTCCATATCAATCTCTCTAATGTGTAATGGAGTATATTTCCTCATTTTATCTTCATATTTGAACACTGCCCTAGATACCTTACCCCCCGGCAGTAATGCTGCTCCACTGACCTTGTGATTGTGAATCAACCCCAGAAACCAGGTGCTATTTATACCTGGTTTTCTCCCTCACTAATGAGACCTCACCTTGACAGCTGCAAATTCCTCTTTGAGAAACTGTTTGGTTAAAGGTATATTTTATGAGACTGTGTACAGTATTTCATGATGATCTTTCACCTAAGATTATTGTCTCTCTTTTGTCTTTACTGCATTATGTGTGATAATGAGAATTTCAGCTGCCATGTATCTTGTATGTAGAGATATATGCTGATTAATGGAAACATCTGGCTCTTTCCAAGAATCTCACTCTACAAGGCATCAGTGGTGATCGGGTTATGAAGTGCCCTCAAGGGTGCCTTCCCATTGGAAAAAACGTGATAAAGTGCCCTCAATGGTGCGCTTCCAGTTGGGAAAAAGTGATGCAGGGCCCTTTAGGGTGTCCTTCCAGTAGAGAAAACATGCTAAAGAGTCCAGAGTGAATGCAGCCGGTGCCCTTACAGTAGTATCTTTTTCTCTGCTGCCACTAAAACAATCCAAGTCTGCCACTGCAAAACATGTGTTTTAATGAGCGGTGGTCTAAGCAACTTTGAATGTAGTACAAGTGACAACATGATTGGTCCAGATGAGAGTCCTCAAAGGTCCAGAAATGTGTACCTGACCTGAAAAGGATCCATCCAAAATTTTATCATTTGTCATTTTCCCTTCATTGCGTGGAGAAAGTTGAGATAAAGACAGGAAGCAACATTCAACAAAGGTCTGCAGGCTAGATTCAAACCAGCGATGTTCAAACTGGCAGGCAGCTGGGAGAAGCAACCTGCTTTAAAGAGATCAAAATTTTGTTTGTGTGTTGTGGTGCTGTGTGCTGATGGGCTCAAATCTCCTAGAATGCTTGCATCAAAGTCATATACTGTAACAATATTTTCAGGTTATTTTCAGGCCCACTTACATTTAGATTTCTACAGACCCAAAATCTGTGGCAATAATCCAGGGTATCTTTCAAGAGAATCTTGCAGTAAGCAAAAAACATGCAGTCTGTGAATATTGTAAAAATGCACGACAAAGGTCAGAGGAGATTTGTTCAGGCCAGCAGAATAGTACTCATAACAGCTCAGTGTGACATTTCTGACTGCACAACCTTTTAGACCTCAAAGCAGATAGCAGCAGGTTAGCTTCAACCCAGCTGGAAAAAGACAATAAAGATGCAGCGAGCTCAAAACCACATGAGTGATTCTTTTTTGACTGTTGTTGATGTTGGTCAGAAGTGACACCATGGATCCAACCTGCATTGTGCTCAACTCAGTGTACATGTTGGTGGTTTTGGAGTAATATTTGGTGACACATTTGGCTCCTTGATACAAACATAGCATTTGATTGATGAGCAGGTGCATCCCTCGCATCCTCCACATTGTTGAATATATTAAAAATGCAGTCTGTGAAAAAGTGAGTCCTACAGAGAGTACTATTTTATATCTTCTTGCAGATCTTTCTGGGGTTGAATTCTTTCTTTTATGGGGAGAATTATAATATCATAGAATATATTAACATATAGTTGAAGGAACACTCCACTTTGTGAATATTTGCCAGACACAGTGGATTTTAACCTGAAGGTCAGGATCTGTTTCAGAATATAATCTCCAAACAATTTCCCATTTTTCTTCCAACATTGGTCAGACAAAAACATACACAGTCACAGAAGGACTCAAAAGGTCACAGCAGTTTCATTTGTCTCCATCAATAGCTAGAAATGACAAGACAATAAGCTTTAAAGGACCCCCAAAATAAATATCAGGTAAAGGCACACCCCTCTCTGTTGTTTTTATGGATGTGCCATGTGTCTTGTTTGTGTCCAGCAAAAGACAATCTCCAATCAGTCAAACCATGTCCTGACACTTTTTGCCTCTAGACCTTTGGTTTACTTTAGATGTGTGCAGTTTCCGAGGGGATAGTGTTTATTTTTAGATAATTTATGTAATCATCTAATGCATGACTTCTATTTCTATGTATATCTATGTTCTATTCGAATGGCTACTGACAGAAAGGTTCCTTAAGGGACACGACAGTGAAGTGATGTCTTATCATGCTCAAGACACTGACTTTAGCAAATGAGGAAACTCTCTTGACAGATGGTGAGACAGTGAGTGCACAAGCAGATCACTGAGCAGACAACACGCCTCTCTTGCATCCCATCATTGTTGAATGATGCAATATGATGCAATGCTCTGAAAGATTTAATCCTATTTACTTTGCCAGAGTAACAGTCCTACTGGAAAGTAGGACTTTTGCTTTGAGATACAGCTACATAGGTTCCCCTCAAAGTCTGTCTGTTGACAGCTTGAGCTCAAATCAGATCTGTTACAGTATGTGAGCACAACATACAGTGAGGCAGCTGTTGGACGCTTATCTAAAGCACAATATGACTTTGGTGAATTCCTGGACGCTGGTTGTAGTAGAACCCTGTTTACACACACTACACTACAATAAGTTGTCCTTCTGATGATACAATGCATTCAACAGACTTCTGGTTTGTGCCCAATTATCTGTGACCAATTACAAGTATAATTAACAGCCCCTTTAGACATCGACCTCTCTTAATAAGACTCTCCATCATTTAACTGTGGTCATCAATGAGACGCAAGAAGAAGAAGATGTGCCTGTCAGACAATGCACATCTATCTTTCAGACATCAATATTGTTCAAACAAGTAATCTGTGATGTTTTACATTTCAATTACATTGGATTACTTGTATTTGAATCTTTAGAATGTAATCTGAATGGCAGATTTAATCTTAAAATAAAGAAATCATGTGTAAAAAAAAAACAAAAAAACAATTGTCCCAACTCTCACTCAAAACAATTTGCAGATTTTTAAATCACCCAGCCGATGGTCAGGTATGTAGTAGACAGAAGAGTGCTCAGAGGAAGGTAAAATGTTTAAAGGGTCCATAGCTATTGTACCAAGTGCAAAAGAGATGTCCAATGAATTGGTTTCCTTGACCATCAATAGCTAAAAGTCCACAACCTTAATCCATGTCAAAAAAATATTTGAGGTGGTGTCTACACCAGTTAGCTGCTGTGAACACCTCAGTTTGTCCAACCTGACAAAAGAAACTCATGGGAAACAATTTTCTTGTCTGAAACATCCTGTGCTCTTCAAGTCCTTCATTGAGGACAAGAATGGATGAGATGCTGGATCAATAGAGCAATCTGAGACAGAGAGAAGAGAGAGGAAGGTCAAAGCAGAGTAGAGAGGGAAAATAATGGGTATGGAAGAAAGATGAGCACAGCAACGTTCTTGTGAGGCCACAGAGAGAAGTGAGGGTGTGACTGATGTGGAGTGTTGTGTGAACACAGGGGGGGAAGTCCTTCCGTTTCATGCTATCTAAATTAACCCCCTGTCTCCTGCCAACTCTTCAGGCACCTCATTATGAAACTCAGTTGGGAGGGCTCTGGTCTATTCCTGACCTGCTTCTGCTAACTGACACTGCGCATCATGCTGTGGTATCCTCAGTGGACAATTAAAAGAAAAGTCCTGATAAAAATGTGCACTAACACTACAGCAGACAAGCGGTTCTTCTGAAAATTAGCAATCATAGTATCTCATTGATTCCCAGTGGTACCTGTGCAGAAGACAGGGCGCTGGGAAAGATTGTAACTCAACTAAATCGGCTGTGCTACCACCACCAAAGCCAAAGTGTTGCAATTGAGAGAGGTGAAACCTAATATAGCTAAGCTAAAGGTGGGCCCAATAAGTAAAGAAGTTGGATCGCTCAGCTAAAAGAGTTTGACAAAAGATTAAATAGTTACTTGTAATTTCAAGAAATAATTATCTAAACGTATTTAACAAATGTAAAAACTGAGTAGCAGATTAATACCTGACAGAACTTACAGGAATGGATAAATGGTTGGAATAGCTACAAGTAACTCATAAGCTGAATGGCAGATAGGCAAAAGTAATGGACGCACAGTTCTATGTCATTCATCATGACTGCCAGATATGGTATGTAATACCTGGATATGCATTGTGTGCATGCGTAGGAGATCGAAACATAGCACCAACAAAGTCACTCATGTGACCTGGATAAAGCAAGCAACCTGATAAAGGGGCCTGGCGGCCAGCAGTTGTTTCCTATTCGTCTTCTCTCCTAAACATGCACACATGGTCACATATGTTTTTAGCATTATCTAGATTTAGTGCGTTAACGCCTACAGGTTGGATCGATGTTCTGTCCTCCGGAGGGTGCATAGTCAGTGCTCATCTACGATGGGATTTTGGCTGAGACTCTGACCAAAAGCATCAGATGTTTCCAAATAAGTAGCCACCTTAATTTTCCCAGCGGGCCTGTCTTGCTAACTGCTTAGCACCTATACTCATTGCAGGTGAGTTACTTGTTACGGTTTTCACCAAGGTTTCAGAACAGGATCCAAACATGCAGACCAGAAAGAAGGCAGGTAAAAATAACACAGGTTTATTAACAACAAAAAGCACGCTCAAAAGGAGTGGAACAGACAACAAATGAAAAGCACACTCTTCCACACGTGGAAGTGGCAGACAGGCAACTGACACAAAAGAAACACACCTTTAATGGTGGAGAACATACACATTAGCACACTCATGGTAGCTAGAGAGAAAGTACTTACGATAAAGGATTACAAACAGGCCTGGAAGGATCTCGGGAGGAAGGAGACTGGAACAATCTGGCAACAGCTAGAAGAGAGCTCTCTCCTTTTAAACTGTTGCTGATGAGCCTGATGAGCAACAGGTGTACACAGGTAGGCGGAGCTGGCCAGATGCAGGACACACCCAGCTGCACAGACAGGGGAAAGACAGACAGACAAAAACCACACTGGGAAAAGGGAAAAGGAAACACAAGGGTGACTCTGTTGTGTGCTGTATTAGCTTTTGGTTTTTATAGTTACCATCAGTCTCACTAGGGGCTCTCACCTCCTTGTGACAACTGTGTCAATAGCTGAGGAGCAGTAGCAAAGAGTGTCTTCTTTTGCTCAGCAGCACTTTCATCTCTGAAGGCCAAAAGCATGCAGATTCTTCCTTACTTGGACAACTGAATAATCTGACTCTTAGCAGTCATCCCTCTTGCACTCCACGCAGGTCTGAATCAATGGTTTAGGTATTTGCCCCAAAAGCCACCAAAGCAGGATGATGAAGGTCTCAAGCCAGTGCCTTCAGTCTCTAGAACCCTGGAGAAACAAGGCTTATCTATGCTGAGATGTTCCCTTGGGCTCACTCCCCTCCCACTGCAGATAGTGACAACAGATTTCTCCCTCTGTGGAGGGCTGGAGGACTGTGTGGAATCCTCCGAAGGGGCTCCAGAATATAAATGTGCTATAGCAGTGTGCTGCACACTTAGCCCTAAGACATTTTCTTCCTTTCTTGGATGGAAATATGCGTGGTCAGACAACACTTTAACAGTTCATCATGTGATGCACAATGGGGACACCAGATCCAGTCAGTCCTGCGGGAGGCTCTGAGGCACCTTCACTGGGCTTCACCTTGCTTTGCAAGTCTCACGGCAATGCACTTGCCAGGTGTGCTTAACAAGGCCATCGGCATGTTTCCTGCCCGAAAGCCCCCTACGGGTGAGTGGATATTGAACCCGGTGGTGGTTCAGGCGATCTGGGACAGCAGAGCAGAAGTCCTGTTTGCATCATAAATGTCAACACACTGTGTGCTGTGGTTCTCCCTCCCTTGAGTGGAGGGAAGGATCCACATGTGGAACCCGAGCATTGCTCTGTGCCCATGTTGCTCAAATTTTTACAGATGTTGCTCGATAAGGGGCTCCACCATTAAGATGTATGTTGATGCTTACGTTTGACATGTTTTGTTGGAGTACATTCTCTGGAAAGTCGTTTTCTGAAAGGTGCGCTCTGATGTTGTATGGGTGCCCTCATGAGATTTGTTTATCTTCATAGAATCATTATGTCACTCTGTTCACCGTGTTCATCATTTGAGTCCCTAGAACAAGCTGAACTCAGATGGCAGGAAAGATTGCCTGTTGTCATCTGCAAAGCGGGCTGGTGAGTTTCATGCCCTGTCCATCTGCAGGAAATGTTTGCATTGGAATTCTGATGGCTCTGGGGTTACCAATGAGGAGTTGGGCCAAATTTCCCCTTTCCAATATTCCTAAGAGGCATTCAGCTTTTAACATCAATCAGCCTAACACTTTGCCAGTTTTTGTACTGCAGCCAGGGGCGAAGGAACTGAATCCTGATCCTCAACCTGTCCCACTCTGTCCTGCTCATGCTCTGAGACAGGACGTAGCTGTGCTGGCTGGGTTCCGTAAGTCTGATGCACTGTACTGTATATTTGTTATGGAGGGCACAGGAAGAAGGGTTGTGTCTTGTCTACAGCAAACAGGCAGGTTCAGGGTCTCCAGTTTCTCCCTGAGAAATGCCATTCAACCATGATTGTCTCCACTTCTGGAGCTGCCCTGATTGTTGTTCCAGGGTAGCTGGGTGCCAGGCCCCTTTGTACAGTGGCTTGCGTCACCTACTGCAGGTCACACTTGGGACTTGACTGTCTCTGGCAGCTATCCAGTATTCATAGAACCTCAGTTGCATTCATAACTGTTGTTTAAAAAGTAAAAGTAATGCATAAATGGTTGAAAAAGCTAAAATTAATAGTTAGGTAAGTAATAGACTATTGAAAAAACTCCAAGAGGTAGCAGTACAAGCGCAAACTAGACCAAATCAACCTAAAAATATTCACTTTTATATTATCAAGTGTTCTAACACCAACCTTAAAATCACGTCAAATGAACAAATGTCATCCAAAAAAATTAAAAATAAATAAATAAACTTGAAGACCACTTCACAGTCTTATTAGATTTAAAACCTCTTCCTCCCATTATTCAATCTCACAGTTTTCGTCTCTGGCTGCTGAGTGTGGTGGGAGGTGCAATAATGGCCTGCAGCCAGGAGGCGAGTCACTCACCAACACTCAATCCTGCTTCTTCGTAATGTATGAGGGCAACTGCACAGTCATAAAGTCTTTCTCGGTGCACAGGTGTGCCATCCATCTTCATTATACTACCACACACCAGTGAGGGGAGTGCACAGATAAAAAAGAAAAATGCAATTATTGTCATTCAACCACACTAAATTTTATATCTAGTGTGCCTCTTTTCTTGGCATCATTTATAATGGCTGTGTGAAGTTTTCCTGGTGGATCAGCATGCTGAATATTCAAACAGCGGCTCATGATTTGAGTTGCATGGTATTTGTTTGCTCTGTCTGACACAGACACCGCTCTGAGAACAAGATAAGAGAACAGATAATGTTTTTCATTTTCTGCTAAGCTATACAAATACTTAATTCTACATCAGTGACACTGATTTCCCTAAAGATTATTGTAGTGCAATTGTATTTCTTTGCATATGTAACTGTATGCATGCAATCTTTTCCCTGCCTCTGCTGTCTCATCCACATTGTCGAGCGCTCTGGGGATCAGTGTGACAGAGTAAACCTGATCTAGGTTCCAGTGTCAGCGCTGGCATGAATAATTCACTGTGTTCAGGGTGGTGTGCTCGAGCAAATGGCAGACACACACTGGAACAGACTGTGCTGCCCTTGATGTCTCTCTCCAGGTTGTCACAAATAGTTTTGGGTGCTGAACCATCCATTTCCACCTGCCCCAAACTCCACAAGCTTGCTACTTGTAAGTGGCCAATGAATTCAATTCAGTGATGGCACAGCGCCATCTGTTGATCAAAACCACGACACAGCTGCACAAATACAAATCTGATTTAATTTAAATTTGTAAGGGAGATAGCTCATGTTTTTGCTGTGCCAAGGTTATTCTTCAGCTCTGCTGATGGAGTGTGGGTGCTGCCTACAGAGATGGAGAAATGTGCTCTCACTAAACTTCCACTTGCGTCAATTCATGTATGCACTTCCACACGTGAAAAATGATAAGTTTTCTTCTTTGTATTATCATATTGTGGGCTTGAGCTGAGTTTGTGTAGTATGTTGTATTATGTATGTACGATGTAAATATATTACATCATATAGGTTCTTCACCCAAGCTAATTTGATATTAACCACATGCCAATTTTCAGCATGATTTCTGGTGGCAAATTGAACAGTTAATTGTCAGGCTTAGATTTGGGGATCTCAAGTCTTATCAGCAACAGCTACTGTGGTTTTCTGTATATTGTGGGTCTCAGTGGAAAGCCCAGTATAAGAAGAATGTAGGTCATAGAAAAAGAGAGCAGGACAGGAGGAGGAAGAGGGAGAGGATCAGGGAAGGATGTTGAGGCTTGAGCAATATCATTCAAAGTCAGATGTGTGCAAACATGACTAAGGACTTTATTAACCAAATCATTTTCCCCATAATATCCACAAATAAAAGTGATCTCTTTATATATATTCACATTGTATAATTTCATAGTGTGACAAAAATTCTCTTTTTTTTTCTTGTTTTTTTTTTTTCTTTTGATTTCCAGCCATTCCTATTAATTGTCATTTGATCAGTCGCCATGCAGTCATCAGAAAGGTTGAAAAACATTACGATTGGTCAGCATTGGCGGTTGTGTCCGGCGTCACTCTTCTCCTCTATTGGCTCTTCATAGTGCTAAAAACCCAGTCAGTTACCCAATCACAGATTTCATCACACTGCGACAATAAAATAAAAATAAATTAAGAAAGCAATGTTCTCCTGCAGAGTGCTCCAGAGTCCTCCTTCCCTTCCCTTCTTTTTTAGATATTTTCTGTTTTTATATAATAATAATAGTAATAATAATAATGACTATAATCGTCCTTGATATAAATTCAATAGTATTTTTTCTCTTTCTCAAATTTTAAATAAATCATTTTGGCAATCCTCATATGTTGTCACTTTAGAATAAAAGAATACTCAAGTAGAAAATAAAAACTGTGAGAGAAAATTTGTCAGAAGAGGAGCAAAGAGTGAGAGAATGAAAAGTGTGAAAGCAACAGAGAAGAGCGAGAGAGGAAAGAAAGAAAAGAGTGAAAGAAAGAAAGACAGACTCAAAGAAAAGCATCCACTTCAGACGCATGTCGGAAACGGCTCTATATACAACAATTTCTGTTGTGGAAAACTGTCCATCCTGTGCCTGTCGTCTGTCTCTTGTCCTTCCTCCTCCAGTGGTCTACAGTAGTCCTGTTGTCTGTAGCAGTCCGGTGTGTGTCCCAGTGTTATACCAGAGTGTAAGACTTGGCATAGGGGTTGTTGCTCTGTTTCAGGTGTCCTCTGGAGTCCAGCAGTGATTCCTGGGAAGTGCTGAGCTTGGCAGCCTGTGCTTGGGCAAGGTCTCCTGAGGAGGAGACCTCTGCCCGGACCTCACCCCGGGCCTCTCCCCTCTCCCGGACATCCCTGTGGGGGAGGGTGGAGGCAGTTCCTGGCTGCCACTGCTGCACTTCCCTAGGTGAGGGCACTTCCATGGGGGTGGGCTCCATGGGAGGTGGCCTCTTCAGGGTACGGTTCCTCTGGGGTTCCAGGCAGGTCTGGCCCATGGCTCCTCCTCCACTTCCTCTGGTTTCCCCTGTAGCACCAGCGCCAACTCCACTTGCTCCTGCTCCTCCTCCTCCTCCTCCTCCTCCACCACCACCACCACCACCACCTCCCCCTCCACTGCTGCTGCTGCCACTGCTGCTGCTGACTCCTCCACCTCGGGCTGCCAGTGGCACGCCACGATTCAACAGGAAGTCCATACGGAGGTAAGGCGGCAAGTGGACCAGCTCTCCTCCTGGGAGGAAAAACACAGGAGAGAAGCAGCTTTGTTCGATTACAGTTAACAGTGATATTCTGACATGTTGCTGGAAAATAATGAAAACATTACAGCAGTGTCGATTTTCTAACAGGCAGCAGTATACGCTCTGTAAAGACAAGTCTCTGCACATGCACACAATATTCTGTTTTTGCACTTATTTCAAACAAGACAATATTCCTCAGCACACAGGGCTGACCATACACAGGCAAGAGGCTGTGTGTCACAAACTGCAGAAAAAAACCCAAGATGCGTATTGTGAATGTGCTGAAATGTTTTCCCATTTTTGCTTGATGTATGATTTCTGCTGCTCATCAGTTTGGGGTCTCCTTTGTCGTATTTTATGTTTCATAATGCACCAAACAATTTCAGTGGGTGACAATTTCAGCGGGTGCAGTCGGGACTGCAGGCAGGCCAGTTTAGACTCTTTTACTCTGGGGCCATGCTGCTGGAATATGTACAGAATGTGGTTTTGCATTGTCCTAATGAAATAAGACAATGAGACCTTCCCTGAAAAAGACACCATCTACTTAGCAGCAAATGTTGCTCCAAAAGCTGTAGATATCATTCAGCATCAATGGCGCCTTCACAAATATGCAGGTTACCATGTGCATGCATGTTTGCACATGTCTCTCCTCAGATTCTCTGACTCTTTTAATGACATTATGTTGCAAATTCTTTGCAAAACAGTGATAAATACTATTGTACGTATGTCCAAAGCCCCCCCCCCCCCCCCCCCCAGACTCCGTTTGTACTACTCCATCCTCTCTGTGTAAATGAACTGCACACAGAGTTGAAAATCCATATTTAACTCACATTCACGCTGCCACGTTTTCTCACCTCAGGCCCTCCTGGAATTATGATTCACATAACTATTATTTTAATGTAATACCGATTTTCACCCAGTGTGAATCTATTTGATTTATGAGTTGCTATCAGGAAAAATGTGCAGAACATAATGTAATAGGGCGGTGAATACTATTATCTTTGCTATCATTGTGAGGGACTGATGCAATGATTCAGTTCCTGAGTTCTTTTCTTACTGTGATGAAGCTGAATGATAGACTATGTCTCAGCTGCTTGTCTATATCGTATACTGCAACAATTCTTGCTGGCATTCTGTAATTATCAAACCCCCTCTCTGCTGAGCTGCTCTGTAGGAGAGGAGAAACTGGAGTCTTATTAGAAGACAGGATGACTTGTAAATACCCATAGTGAGATAAACCAGGTCAGATTTACTAAATTAAATGAGTGATAAACCACAATTAAAAGCTGTCTCTTCAATCTTTAAGCAATTGTCTGAAGTGTTAGATAAGTGGTAGAGAAAGAGAGGGAGACACTTTGATTTGGTTCAGTGACTTTCTGGCACCTCTACTGCGATTACATTCCTTCTACTGATTGGACTACGTATTTCACAGAGCCAACCAATCCCTCACAAAAGGGTGCTTGGTTGCCAGATCTATCGGGCAGTGCTGGAGACTCAACACTTGATGAGCTGAGGATATGTGTGTACTGTTTCATGGCTGCCGAGGGGTTCATCTTTCAGAGATCAACAGGCATTTACAGGTGTGAAGTCAAATCACTTTTCGACACGTGTCCTCTCTCCAACACGTGCCGACACGCGAGCATGTGCACAGCCCACACATGCACACATGTAAGTATAAACTGTATGTACGCACATGTGCACGTGCACACACTTGCACGGTCCCTGCCAGCTACTCAGCATTAATGGCAGTGCAGAAGAGGCCATCTCTGTAAATTCAATCCAACATGCGACCTTGGAGAATGGATTTCTGGGTTCACAGGGAGAATGCATAATTTACTGTGTTTTATAATAAGCCCTATTAGTGCCAGTAAAGATGATGAATGGCTAGGAGTGTTAATTGAATTAAATATAGATTAAAGTGTTGCCGTGGGAGCTCATTAGAAATGTAGTTTGAAAATTCATCGGCCAGTTAATTGCAGATCGTATAGTAATGGGACAGTTTGTGTAACAAGAATACAACAGCAACTCTCTACCAAGCCATTAATCTGTGTAAGTGTCTGCTCCTTCTTCAGCTCACTGGGTACTATTGTGAAGGATAATGTCTTAATATTCTCCCACCTGTATTTCTGTATTTTGCATGTCATTCACATCACACAACATATTTACAGGCCTATCTTAGCTGAGTGCTGCCTGTTATTAACAGCACTGCCATAAAAGCCTGTGAGCAAAGTGTGAGAGTTGTAATGGGTCCAATGGATTTGCTCCACTGAAGAAGAAGAGCACAAATAAACAAAACTGTTCCTCTCAACGCAACATTGTCAGGTGGAGGTGGTCACATGACATGAGATTAGAGAGAGAGAGAGAGAGAGAGAGAGAGAGAGAGAGAGAGAGAGAGATGAACGAGAAGCCGTCCCTCTGCATTTGACCTTTGTGATGGACAGGTGAGGTCAGCTCAGGTCAGTCAGATGTAATAGAGACAGAGATGGGGTAGAAGCTTGGCCATTCACCAGCTGTCAGTGAAACTGGCCTCCACACTGGGTCTGGGTTTCAATAACTTAATCCTGTCATACACTCTACTCTGAATTTCCAAATGTGAAGAGAACTTTTCCTTATTTACTGTAGATCATAAAGATGAAGTGTGACAAACTGATACGCTACATGGAAAAAGTAGGTGCACTCTGCTTGTCTGCATACTTTTGTGTACTTTTGGTCTGGGACTGTTTTTCTTGCTTTGTGCTAGGTCACTCTGTCCCAATGAACAATTAAAGCTGCACGCCAGTATGCCAGTGTGCTTTTACATTACAGCATACAATGTGAAAGTGCTCACTGATGTACTGATGAAGCCACAGAGAGCTATCACCTGATTGTGCAGCTGTGTTTTAGCATCTTTCAACTTACTGTTTTAGTTTCACAGCCCACAACTGGTTTAGCCTCACCGCTCACATTAAGGAAGTTCCTTGCAGATGCAGGCAGCTGTTCCTAGCTGTTCTTTCCTTTTTTGCCATATCTTACACAGTCAAACTTTTCATATCTAGAAACAAAATCTGGTGGTCAGAGTAGCTATTTACAAAGACTTATAATGTCTTAAGTCCCAGAGATCCTGTGATTAAAATAATATGTGTAAATCCAACTGCCCCTCACTATACTCTATCTAGATACTTATTAATTGCCAAAGTTGCTGTGCGCCTCTCAGAAAATCACATTCTTATCATTTTACGGTTCATTGACTGTCAAGTCAACTGAAGTACATAACCTCTGACGCAGCTAAAAAAGCTGAAAATGCTAAAATGCTAATGAAAATATAGAATACACATTTAAGTCTAACTTCCTTGTGACATAAGAAATGTACTCCCAGTTTTCCTGCTCAAGCCCAACTTACAAATTGCCTCAGTTGTGCTAAATGTTAATACTAACATAATAACATAACTTGTTACAAATAGTCACAACCCACTAGGAAACTGTAGAAGCAACACAACTTGATTCTTATGCTATAATGTATCCCCCAAAGTAACCGACACCAGAGTCTAGCACTCAGTGATGCCACATCAGCCTGAAAGGCTAAGAGTCTGGTATTACACCAACGGTCTCCTCTGTGGCAGTAAAGTGCTGTTTTGTACTGAGTGACAGTAGCTTCACAAAAGGTTGACAGTTAGCCTTTTGTTGCCCTCTCTCCCTGGTGAACTGGTGATATGAGTCTGCTGTCCTGTACGCAAACGGCAAAAAGATAATGAGGCTTGAAACTCAAGAAGCAGATCTGATGGCCTCAACTCTTGTCTGCTCAAACTGAGGATTCTGGGACTGCGTACCCTTGCGTGCACACACACACACACACACACACACACACACACACACACACACACACACACACACACACACACACACACACACACACACAGACCGACATTTCTGGTTCTCGGACACCTCCAACAAGGCTAATTATCCGTGGCCCCAAACAGACTATAACAGGACAGCCGATGTGGTGATGGATGAGCTGTGTACATGTGTCAGGAGGAGGGGTGTCTGTCTGTCTGTGCTTCTGTGTGTGGTCAGCAGCCCGTCAGTATACTCTGCCAAAACTCGTAATTGATCTGTAGGGCAACCCAGAGGAGCGCAGGGTCATGTAAGGTAAGATGACCACAACCTGAGAGGACAGCACGGCAGGTTTTCTCAAACTGTAGTTGTAATGAAAGCCTTTAGAGACAGAGCCTTCGTGTAGTTCAAAAACATTGTTTACTAGGAAAAAAAAAATCTGTTCTCTTACAGTAAAAGGCATCCCTGGGGTGCTCTGGGAGGAAGTGCATCTGATAAGCCTGGTTTGTGATATGTGATGGGCTTGCTCACTGTGCTAAGGTGCTAAAGGTTAGAGGAAAAACAAGAAGCTACACTCACAGAAGAGAGAGGGATAAAGGATGCAAGTCTTCCACAAATCTAAAGTGCTGAGTAATGATTTAATGAGACTATACAGCACGTAGCAGCAGTCGCAAGACTAATGTTATGCACCCCCAGAAGTAGGTCGAGGTGGCCATTGACAACATTGCTGATGTTATTGTCGAGTTAACTGAGGAGCTACCACAAACAGCAAACTCTAAAAAGTAATACCACCATCTTTCTTACAAGCTGACTGATAAAAAAAAGCTTGAAGAGGAAGAGAGACCAATTTATTGACATGTGGTCACGATATGTGTGTTACCAGAGATAATAAAAGGGGTTTCTCATAGATTGTGAATGGATTACCCAAAAAAAGTGTTTAAAGACAGTGAAAGTTTGTTATCCTGCATCCTTGAGTTAATTTTCCGGTTATCATAGTTAGATGCTAAATGTGTCTTTGGATCTTTTTTCTTTTTTCCTCTTCTAAAATAGTCCATTTTAATCTATCCAATCAAATGTGATTTAGCTAATCAGCCCCATCATATAAAACTGCACTTAACTGTTAAACGTCACATTTCCCAAGCAAGCACTTGAGGTCTGATTGATACATTTCTTCTTCATCCTCCACCACAGGTGTGTGTGGATTTGATTTAAATCCCTCTTATGACAAAACCCTGTCCAATTGAATGGAAAAGGGACGGAGGGGCTGTTCCATGATTGTTTGGGGAAACAAGATTGAATGAATAAACTGAACTGTGTAGTAAACTCCACTTCCTCACCAGGTCTGTGCGCCTTGGGCACGGCCATGTTCATGACCCGACTGACGTCCTGAGGTTTGGGCGGTGAAGCGGTAAAGCGGCAGATGCCCGACTCAGATGGCGTGCTGGAGGTCAGGCTGTCAGTGTAGTCGTTGGTCCCCGCTGTCATCTGCTCAGATGAGGTGTCAGAGATGAAGCACTCGGTGATGGTGAACTTGGCGTGGCGGAGCTGCTCTTCCATCTTGGCGTGCTCATAGGCCCTGGCCAGCTCCTCGTAGGTGGATGACGCGCTTTCTGTTGATACCATGCTGCTCCGTGCCCGATCTAATAAATACACATTACACATCATGATACATAGGTTTAATTGTTGTTGTAGAGTGTAGCATTAGTCTTAAAAAACAGTCAGTATTTAACTTTATGTGATGGTTTTATGTGTTTTGGGGGATTTTGGCTTTATTTAAGAGGGAAATAGCGTAGGCTTGAGTTGGACTCACACCTTGGAAGCATCAGCCAAGAGTACGCCCCAAAGTTGCACTTTGAAATGGAAAAACTGCTGCCAATATGTTTTGGATTGCGCAGAATTCAATGTGAGAGCCATGCAGGTCACCTTCACACTTGAAAATCTCACCAAAGCAACACAATTTCCATCCCAACTTTCTAACTTTTAGTATAAAAAAAGCTTTGGGTTCATGTTGTTTCTTCATAGCTGTGATGGTCAGCCTCCACCCTGCTCGACTCTACCTGTGTCCTGTGAGGGGCTGACGCTGTAGCTGTCACTCTCTTTGTCCACAGATCCGGTGGCACGTGGTGTGGGGAGTCTCCAGTCAGTGGTCAGGGTGTGTGAGGAGCTGGTGGGGTGCGGCCGGTTCAGGGTCCACTGGCTGGCATAGCGGCTCCGTGCCGCGGCAGGACCAGCTTTGGCAGTGCGTCTGGCAGTGGGATCTGGCGATGAGAGAGCGGGACAAACTGTTGGTGAACAGAGTTTCTAACTGCTGCTCCATTTTTCAGTGTAATCAATTTAAGACCTCTGATACACCACTAACTGGCACTTTACTCTGCTGGACCATTTTGTTTTGATTCAGCTGCCAATTATATGCTGACAGATGGTTTAGATTTGTAAAATTTTGATATATTTCTGTATTTATTATTACTCTCTTGGTCTTGTATCTGACCTCTTTCAAATCTGAGAGATCCTAGTCTGGGAATAAATACATGTTCTGCTTGGATAAAACAGTAAATCACTATTCCACTCATAAGCATACATCAATGTTTACTGAAAGAGTCAATGTGTACCTGGGACTGGATAATATAAATTGCATTCCCTCAAAATCTAATTGTGAGACTTCTATTAGTCTCCAAGAGAGCATTTCATTTCTCAATTACTGCATCAATCATAGAATGAAATGAAAATATTTCTGCCTTCTTTAGGGGTGGCATCAAACAAACAAACAAACAAACAAACAAACAAACAAACAAACAAACAAACAAACAAACAAATGCAAGACCACAGGGACACATTGCCTGAAGCAGCTGCAGCTTAATACTTGATATGCACAAACCTGCAAGACGGAGTTAACAGTTGACAGTTTTTGGATTAAACAATGACTCTGCTAACATCCCACTGTTGTGCTGTTTGGATGTGGCTCATCAGTAACCAAAAACAACATGATTTGTAGCTGGACTCTAACATCGAGTTGGGAATCGGCGTCTCGCCCGCTGTGTTGTGGTACAAATGTACAGTTTACTCCCTGAGTGAACACTGAACATTACCACCCCACAGCTCTGTGCAATCATCCATCTTGAGCTCTACCTGTCTCCACACAGACATATAAATAGTATCGTATTCAGCCTGACCCAGACAGGCTGCTGCTCTGCGCACCGCTGGGCCAAATCAGAGTGAGAACCTTTAGAAAAGGCCTGGATTGGATCTGTGCGGAGAAGAATGGTGCTGGTAATTGTAGTAGGTCAGACAGTAATTCTATCAGAGGGGATGGAGGGATGAAAGGATGGAGCTGTTTGGCCAACCAAAAAAAAAAAAAGGGATGAGTCAGCTGGGTTCATGCCCCAGTGGCCAGGTTAAACGAACCAATCATGTGACTATATGCTTGCGCGTGAATGCATGTGTATGTGATTGTGACGAGGGCTAAGGTCGTGTTTGCAAGTGTGTGTTTGTGCTGAACTGCGATATTGTTCTTTGCGTTTTATGTCTTTCTGCGCTGTTCCGTGTGTGTGTGTATTGCAGATGGCCTGATACACTATGTGGGCGCACTGTTGTTGATGGCAGTTGGTAAACTGGTAAACATACTTTAAAAGCACGGTATGTCTATGGATAAAAACCTTGACTTCATATTTTGTGCTTCTGTTTCTTGGAATGTGTAATTTTACTGTAAAATTGGCAACAGAATTAAAATTTTAAACCATTTAATCAGCACAATATTACCTGCATGTCAATACGCACTAAAACTGTTACAAAAGTGAATCTTTTGGCCAATTTTGAGAGGAAAATATTAAAATCATTTCAGTGTATCACTACTTTGAGTGTGCGTGTCCATGTCTGTGCGTGCATGTGTGCACTCAGGTCCAACTGGCCAGTTGGAGCAAGGCAATCAGGAGAGGACGTGTCAAGAAGAGGCAGGGAGATCGCTACTCTTCATCAGTTCTGCTTCAGTGGAGCTCAAACACCAGAAGCACAGAAGCCGCTCTGCAGCACAGCTGCTGTGTCTTTGTAATCTCACCGCTGGAAGGCGGCTCACATGCTGTATGAGGGCAAACTATGGTTAAGCTAAGACAAGGTGGAAAAGCTATTTGCCTTGCGTGTAACTCAGATGAATGCGCAATGAAATGCTATTACCAGTGTTTATATCTTATGGTGCTGAGGCAAATTTCTTTTAAAGTGACATCTCGCTGCAAGAATATAACCATGTTGATTCAGGGGGAAAATTAGCAGTGCAAGATTCATAGCTGCTGAGTAACCAAACAAAAACAAAAACCCAGCTTTAGCAGTTTTTCAACAATATGCTTTCATTAGTAACACAGGACTAGCACAGTACTATTAATATTAGTAGGAAAGGAAATAAATGTTGAGCACTGACGGTGGTGGGACTCACTGGTTCCAGGCCTGGCATCGGACACGTCTACCAGCGGTCCAGTGGCCTGGGACAGAGACTGGTAGTGGACTGTGTGGGTCACTGTGGAGGATTTTTGCTTGTTTGTCTCCCCAAAATCATTGTCTGTCAACAGCACGGTGGACCTGTCATCTAAGAGACAGAAAAACAACAGAGAGAGCCGGACAGAGGGGGAAGCAGGAAGGAACAGACAAAAGAGATAGAGAAAAAAATTATAATCATAAGCATAATGAATATGGTGACTGATAAGAACAAGGTCTCACTTCAAGCATCTTACCGATTGTCTCCATGGTGTCCCTCTCCTCGATGAGGAGCTGGGCTCTGGGGATGTCGATGTGCATTCTTAACGTCTGCTGCTGCTTGTTCACTGTGTCTGGAGTCCGTGTGTTCTTACTGAGGGGTTTAATGAGAAAAATCCATTACTTTTCAACTGTGTGATTCTGCATTGTATCGCAGAAATGCTAGCTCAATTCCATTCAAGTTGATAAGTAGCTGTAAGAAGGCGAGAGGGGCAGCATATCCAGCATGCAGAATATTTTATTTTTACTGATGGGTACTGTAACTCTGGGCTACACTGTGATTTATGTTCACTGCTTGAAGGAAAACGGCTAGCATAAATTAAAATTAAGCGTACATACCTCATCAGCATTTCTGCCAGGCTTTTGGCATCTGTGAAGTCAGCAAAGAGGCAGTTAATACCATAATAGCACTGTCCTAGTTGATAAGCTACAGCAGTGGAAATACTGTACAATCACTGATAATTCCACTTACAAAAGGGCCACGGAAGCATGTCAGAGAGTTTGAAAAATGAACGTGGAGGTGTTTGACCTCAAAAGACTGCTAATGGAGTTTCTTGATTGCAAGTTTCACCTCAGTTTTTCAAGGTTTATCAAAAGATTTTGTAGGGTTACTAGGGGAACTACCTTAATTTGATGTTGCATTCATTGATAAAATAACGGGGCACCATCTTCCTCAGCTAAGAAGGACTGCAGAAATTAACTGCTATAACGCTGATAAAATATTAACGAATGGACTAACAGTAAACCAGTCTGATAATCTGAAGTGTAAACTCTGGATACAGGGATCGTATATATTCAGTTCAAAAGGACACCGTCTAACCAGGACTTATATCAAAATATCATTTATTAAGCAGAATTATGGATAATGAGTGATGTATCAGGGATAATAAGACAGAAGATGGAAGATGATATGACAGAACACACAAGAAACTTATGGCAACACAATGGTAAATAAATTGGCGATAGTGAGAGGTAGTTGAAAGGGAATAATGGGGACGCGAACGTAGAGTTAAGGGAATAAACGATTAACGGACAGAATTTGGACAAATTGACCGTTTCTTAACCTCACGGACCAACTCTTATTCAAACCCGCTTAGCGTGCCTACTTGACTGATGGCGTCCCGTTGTGCTCTGCTCCGAACTAACTCGAAGACGTTCCAGATGTTCGTCCGTGGCTCGATCTGCTCAGTGGTCTGGTGGAAGGCCCAGGCACCGAGGAGACGAGCTGATGTCGAACGGGGGCATCTCTGGAACTGGTTCTGAGTCCGTGACGGATTACTTTAGACTGATAGTACAAATCAAGCCTCTTCGATGGCCGGTCGAAGAAGGCTACAATTGGTATTACTTGCCTAAATTTACTGATGTTAAAATAAAAACGTTTGGCTAAACAAACAAAAGGTTAACTTGAAAACTTGAAGCAAATTATAAGAATACGTCTTCTGAAAATAACTTACGCTACTCGAAATGGCTTGAGTAGCTCGAAGACGAAAAACTTAAAGAGCAAAACGACTGGGCAAAACTTAAGACAAAGAAGTAAGAAAAAGAACTCAGCTGAGAGTAACTAGACGTAGAAAAACAAGAAAACAAAAGAACCAAAGAACTAACTAACTAACAACTAACGCGCACTACATGCAGTTTTTAAAGGTCGCTCCGGGGCGTGTCGAAAGGGCAGGCCATCGAATCACGTGAGACGGTTTGCGACGTGCGATCGCCTCAAGGAGCTGAACTAATCAATGATTCATACGAGGGGCTCATCTGCTTCTCACTATGGTCAATCACATATAATTTCAATGACAAATTTTCAATGACATTTCACCATTGTTCACAGCATGCATTAGACACTTACTATGGTTGGGTGACAACATTAAATGGTAATCATGGTACAGTTTCATCCCAACATGTATAATGATTCAATGTATAACTAATACAAAAATAAAGATACAGGAATAAAGAAGGCAGACTATATTTGCCAAAAATGATTATCACTATTACGGTTACTTATTAAACGCATCACGTCAAACGTATTCAACCTGACCGTTATGAACCTCTAGATGGCAGTATGGTTCCATGGTAAAAATTCAGACAAACTTTATATAACAGTTAAAATCACAACTTTGTCATACTTCAAGTTAGAGGGACGGGAAGAACATCAACATTGTGTGTACAATGAGTCCTGTAAGGTAAAAACATAAACATTTAAGTTCAACATAGAAGTTTGGTTATCCTGGAGTATTAGGAAAAAGCACACAAGCATACACCACAAGTTGCTTCAGGAATGTCCAATTTACAACCCATCGGCATTATCTGATTTTGGAGGTTCCTCTGAGGCATGGCATTTGTCCCTCCAGACAGTTTTATTGTCCTGATCTCTCTTGGGGCTATCAGGAGAGAATTAGCATTGCCATGAGAAACATAATGAGGAGAAGGTGAGGAGAAGGCCACCTTTGATGTTGAGGTGTCTGTGTCCCTGGCTTCCCTGAAAAGAAAACATGGAGGAGATGTCTCTTGTCCAGACATCTTGTCTCTGAAATTAACCTCTTCCCTGTAAACAGTTCAAATGGTCAATAGCTCTTGAAAGTTGGGATGCTTTACAACTCCATTTCTCCTGAAGGAATGCAGAGAGGGTAAGAGAAGGTCAGTTAGAGGCCAGTTCTGCTACATATCCCCCACTCGATTCGATGATCGCTGTCCAGGGAACTTCGGATCGCTGAAAAACTAAGCAGAACAGGTCGCATGCGGCAGCATTTGAACAGAGTTGGTATCCGTTAAGGTGTTCTATGAATCTACAGATTATTATAGTGGCTTTCGATGGGACTATATGAGACACAAAGTAATAACCAGACACAAGTTCTAGAATCGCAGGGACTACATTTGGTAACTTTACATTATGAGCTTAGGGTACACTTGAAGAGAAAGAAAAACAAACAAAAACGTGATTCTAAAAGTTTACAGGTAACCTAGGGATATGGGGGAATCCTACTTGCAGCTAAACTGTCCACTGAGGATCCAATGTCAAACAACACACCCAACATTAATATGTCAACTAATTGTGTGTGAGGTAGTCAACCTGCTCTACAGAAAAGAGAGAAGAGAAGAACAAAAAAAAAAAAAAAATATATATATATATATATATATATAACTTTTTACAGATTGAAGTTCGTCTACGGATCAATTGACCTTATTCAACCAACTGCGTTATCTGACAAGAGTCTGATGCTGAAAAGAGTGTCGAAGGCAGCAACTGCTGTTAACAAACCACCAATAAATTGTTTGTATCTCTTATTGTGTCCACTTAATTCTGACTGAGTGATAGTGAACTTTTGTAACTGCTGCAACGTGTGGATTGTATCTGCTGTTGTACCTTTTAATTAGGATCACTGAAATCGTTATGGCATAAACTGTCCCCCACTTGATTACTAGTCAAATGGATGGAGTTCGAATTGTTGGAGGTATTCAGACAGAGATGTCTAATTCAGATTTCTTCTATACTCCTGGTACCTTAAAAATAGTTAATCCTTCTTCCCAGTAGTCAACGTTATATAATGTAATTTAACTCTCAACTGAGACTATGGCGTCCCCGTTCATTCCCATGGGGGTTTTGTGTGGTTTTATCTGGTTGCAGTGTACCCACTTGAAGATAGGCTTTCACGCTCTCACCTAAGTTTTTCTGGGCAAAGGAGAATGTCGCCTTAAGATGCTCATGCAAGTCAGTCATGTACTGATGCACAGTATATGCCGTGGCAATGTTGGCTTCACCTGGTTGATAGAGCAGGTGCATTGGTAGAGTCATCTGCCGACCCGTCATTATCTCAAAAGGAGAGAAGCCTATGGTGGTATGTGGCATTGCTCTGATAGCCATCAGAATCAAAGTCAGTTGCAAATCCCAGACTTTGTGTTCAGCGTGTGGAGAGTCATGGGCGTGCATTAGCATCACCCCCCTGTGGCTCTGATATACCGCGAGGGCAACAGAAGCTAGTGCATCAGAGACATGAATGAGAAAGCCCAGGACGGGGAAGAAGAACAGAAGGGCACGAGAAAGAAGGCCATGAAGCACAGGATATGGCGTCTGGATGGACCTGAGGTCGTCAGAGAAAGTAGGTGTGCCAAGAGCACTGGGATGTGGTCGAGTGACAGCAGCAGAGAGCGGTGTTCGAGGCGGAGTGACGATGCGGATATCAGGGGCGGGTGGGTGGGGAAAAAGGTCCGGTTTAAAGTTCTCAGTGTCAGGGGGAGTTTCTTCCTCAACCCCTGGCAGTGACCAAAGGATGTTGTGGACTGTATCTACCTGAGTGTCCAATCTGACCAGTACATCGCTGCTGATGTAGATATCATGTATTTGGGGCAACCACAAAGGCATGAGTCAGCTTTCTATGACGCCATTCCACCTTCAATGAGTAGATACCATCGGCTGCCAAAATTGGTTGAGGCAGAGGATCTGTAGGAAGGCAGGAGGTGGTTTTCACAAGCTGGCTGCTGGAGTGGTCTTGTACTACTGTCTCAGAGAATTGCCAGCTGATAGCTGACTTGTCAGCACAGAGGGCCAAGACCGTGTCATCAGCATAAACATCACTTACATCAGCGTTGTTGACCACTTTTGGACAGTCTTTACTGTCAGCGGCAGTGTCATCGAACTTACACAGAAAAGTGTCTTGTTCGGTCAACAGTTCCTGTTGTGGCCAAGGTGATGTTGGGGTGACATCTGGAGTCATGCGTGATGGCTCATCATCCCCAGTGGCCTCTGGTGGTTCTGGGGGAATGCTCTGGCTCCCAGGCTCAGAGTCAAGGGCATAGCATTGAGTCATGTCTTTGAGATATTGGCTGGTTTGATCTGAACCACCAGGGTTTGGTTCAAACCGAGCTATGTTGCGAGCGATCTTATCTAAGTCTCTATCTGTAGGCCCATGCGCCGTATAGTTAGAGGTGGCTGGATTAAGACGCTGAATGGGGCTCTCCCTTTCACGGTTAGGTGAGAGAATCCTTGGATCATAAACTGGTTCCAGTGGAACTCGTGGGGAGGAAACATCCCGTCGGGTGTTTCCAAGGACCTTAGTGTCTCCTTTCTCTTCTGGAAGGAAATCATCAAGAGATATTCAGCGTCTTCCTTTTTGTTCAAAGGGAAGTTCTTTTCTGGCGCTTGCCAGTTTTGTTTCCATCAGTTGTCGCTGATGGTGGGCTTCACTAGCCTGCTCCTCAGCCTGCACCAGACGTGCATGCATGTCGCGGAGGTGCCCTTGGTCAGATTCGGCAGATTCAGCTTGGAGTTGAATCTGGTGCTCCAAGTGTTCCACCGAGAAGTATTTTATCCAAATCTCTTTCTTTACTCGTTTCAATCAAACATTCTTTTACCTGGGCTAGTTCTGACTCCAGCCGTTTAGTCTCCCTTTCTTGTGACTCTTCATTAGAGATTAACCTCTGAATTTGTCCCTCTGCCTCAAGCAGGGACTGTCTCTGGGTTTCACTCTTCTCTTGCAGGGCCTGATTCTCATGTTTGTAGGCTCTTAGCCTCTCATCCGCTTGTCTTAACAGCTTGTACGCATGCCTGAGCTGGGCAGTTGCCACCACTGCTATGCTTCCAAGTGTTTTAGGCTTGTCTTTACTCTTAACTTCATCACTTAACACCGGAAGGGTTAACCGTGACATGATAGCTTCTAAGCCCTTGGGATCAGTAGTGTAGATTTGGTCTAGGTAGCCAGGCAGCAAATCTCCAGTCAGATCCATTAATGCCAATTCCACATTATCGGGGCGGTCCCTCTCAATGGAGGGTCCAGACTGGTCTACGCCTGCCATGTTGGAATACGGCTTTACTTAGGTTACAGGGCAACTTGGTTAAAAGAGTTTAAACTTGTGTGTGTCTTCACGAAAACAAGGTTAAAATTGAACACAATAGCATGCAAGTAAATTAACAAATGGTTAAATTCAAGAAGCAAGTGTAAAACGATTTTAAATCTTTAAGTTCTTATTTATTTTATTTTATTTTTTTGTTTTTATTTAAGCCTTAATCCAAATTTCAAATGTTTGTTAGCATACATACAAAACTATTGAAGTCGGTAAATAAGCAAGCGTGTAGGTTTCAAAGTTTATTTATTGTTAATTTATTTATTTAGGATGTTCCTTATAGGCATACAGCTGTACCTCTGATTTAGTTTGAGAAATTGCCAATCCAGTTTACAATTAGAATTTAGAAAGTTATTGTGATTCTTTGACCTACTCAAGTAAACAAATGAAATGATGCTTTATTTGTTTTTGAATTTGGAAGTAATTTAGCATATTAGCAATTACTTAAGTGTAAATGTGGAAGTAATCTGCAATGAGACTAGGATAATCGGTTCTGGTCGATAAGTACAAACTTGGTTAATCACACTGCTAGAATGACAATTCCAAAATTTTGAGTTTAATGTAATGGTCAAACTATAAATGCCAATTAACCTGACTGAGATAATAAAGTAAAGGATTAAATGAGTAACTGGATTTTAAGAGTAGGTTAAATAAGAAGAAAATAATACTTTGGGTAATACAGTTTAAACTATCATGGGTTGCACACAGGGCTGCACGGTGGCGCAGCAGGTAGTGCGCGTGCCTCACAGCAAGAAGGTTGCCGGTTCAATCCCTGGGTCAGGCGGGGCCTTTCTGTGTGAAGTTTGCATGTTCTTCCCGTGCATGCGTGTCCACCTCCCTCTGGTGGACACTTCGGTTAACGGAGTTTGACGTGTGTCTTCCAACTTGTGTGTGCAACCCATCCATCTATTATCTATACCGCCTATCCCTTTCGGGGTTGCGGCTGGAGCCTATCCCAGCTACAATGGACCCTGAACCGGTCGCCAGCCGATTGCAGGACAAACAAACATTCACACTCACACTCACACCTACGGACAATTTAGAGTCATCAATTAACCTAATGAGCATGTTTTTGGTCTGTGGGAGGAGCTAAAGTTAACTCTCAAGTTAACTTTAGCTTCTTAGCTACGGGTTAACACCAAAGGAAGATCCGCTCCGACGAGTCATCTGGATAACGGACCTACGTACAAGTTAAAATTCAACAAGACAAAATAAGCACGGTGGCTTTTCCTTCAATTCTCTTTTCAGCACAGGTTCTCTTCGAACACTAGATCAGCACTTCGGCTCAGCCAGATTCACTGGACTGTAATCAGATCGCTACTACGATCAACCAATAAGATTCCACTCTCGTATCAGTGGTTCATTGAATCCACCAAACTAACAATCGTTTCTTTTAAAACGTTCACAAATGACCGGCGTTGGTCACAACTTTTATCAGCGGTTCATCGCATAAACAACTAGCAATCGCTTCTTTTAATTCTCACGAAGGACCTGCTTTGGTCACAACTTTATTAAAGCAAATCAAGAGTCTGCGCTCTTTATCAAGGCGGATATCCGCTCTATTCCCCCACTGTCAAGCAGTTGTCCCTTATCAGGTAGCTCGTCTGATACAGAGACGCGAGGGTTCTGTACCGATCAAGTTTGCTGGAAACTCGCAGCCAAACTGACCTAATACAGGACACAATCATAACCCTGGAACATCGCAGCAGTTGTTAACGTGCCAACAGGCCTTTCAACATTAATAGCGTTCGGCGACGCAGCATGCACAATGTAATTCAAAATTCTTCAATATTCAATCAGAGCTCAAAATATCATCAGGATTCAGTTAATTCACACTTAAAACAAG
Organism: Chaetodon trifascialis; assembly: GCF_039877785.1. Taxonomy (NCBI): domain Eukaryota; kingdom Metazoa; phylum Chordata; class Actinopteri; order Chaetodontiformes; family Chaetodontidae; genus Chaetodon; species Chaetodon trifascialis. The sequence continues at coordinate 12,254,254 of NC_092064.1, forward strand.
AACACATATATAGTTTGCACAGGTTGAAATGCTCACACACAAAGCCACAGTTTATCAAAACAGCGCACAAACGTAGTTGAGTCAAACAGCGCACATAAGATTCTCAGTGGAAAGTCAGCACAGATGTGATGCGATGAAACCTTAATTACTGAATAGCACAATTTGAATCCGCCTCACACGGGGGGCACCATATAAATGTAGGGTTACTAAGGGAACTACCTTAATTTGATGTTGCATTCGTTGATAAAATAACGGGGCACCACCTTCCTCAGCTAAGAAGGACTGCAGAAATTAACTGCTATAACGCTGATAAAATATTAACGAATGGACTAACAGTAAACCAGTCTGATAATCTGAAGTGTAAACTCTGGATACAGGGATCGTATATATTCAGTTCAAAAGGACACCGTCTAACCAGGACTTATACCAAATATCATTTATTAAGCAGAATTATGGATAATGAGTGATGTACCATGAATAATAAGACAGAAGATGGGAGGTGATATGACAGAACACACAAGAAACTTATGGCAACACAATGGTAAATAGATTGGCGATAGTGAGAGGTAGTTGAAAGGGAATAATGGGGACGCGAACGTAGAGTTAAGGGAATAAACGATTAACGGACAGAATTTGGACAAATTGACCGTTTCTTAACCTCACGGACCAACTCTTATTCAAACCCGCTTAGCATGCCTACTTGACTGATGGCGTCCCGTTGTGCTCTGCTCCGAACTAACTCGAAGACGTTCCAGATGTTCGTCCATGGCTAGATCTGCTCAGTGGTCTGGTGGAAGGCCCAGGCACCGAGGTGACGAGCTGATGTCGAACTTGGGCGTCTCTGGAACTGGTTCTGCGGTGTCGGTTACAGATGAGGGACTGCTCCGGATGGTTGTTAGCCGGACCAAGGATCAACAGCTGGCTGCAGGGTTTGGTTCGGTTGAGTCCGTGACGGATTACTTTAGACTGATAGTACAAATCAAGAGTCCCTTCGATGGCCGGTCGAAGAAGGCTACAATTGGTATTACTTGCCTAAATTTACTGATGTTAAAACAAAAACGTTTGGCTAAACAAACAAAAGGTTAACTTGAAAACTTGAAGCAAATTATAAGAATACGTCTTCTGAAAATAACTTACGCTACTCGAAATGGCTTGAGTAGCTCGAAGACGAAAAACTTAAAGAGCAAAACGACTGGGCAAAACTTAAGACACAGAAGTAAGAAAAAGAACTCAGCTGAGAGTAACTAGACGTAGAAAAACAAGAAAACAAAAGAACCAAAGAACTAACTAACTAACAACTAACGCGCACTACACGCAGTTTTTAAAGGTCGCTCCGGGGCGTGTCGAAAGGGCAGGCCATCGAATCACGTGAGACGGTTTGTGACGCGCGATCGCCTCAAGGAGCTGAACTAATCAATGATTCATACGAGGGGCTCATCTGCTTCTCACTATGGTCAATCACATATAATTTCAATGACAAATTTTCAATGACATTTCACCATTGTTCACAGCATGCATTAGACACTTACTATGGTTGGGTGACAACATTAAATGGTAATCATGGTACAGTTTCATCCCAACATGTATAATGATTCAATGTATAACTAATACAAAAATAAAGATACAGGAATAAAGAAGGCAGACTATATTTGCCAAAAATGATTATCACTATTACGGTTACTTATTAAACGCATCACGTCAAACGTATTCAACCTGACCGTTATGAACCTCTAGATGGCAGTATGGTTCCATGGTAAAAATTCAGACAAACCTTA